>NW_026067915.1:1426133-1444698 GCF_014885135.2 Alexandromys fortis | reverse complement strand
CCCCCCCCCCCCCCCCCCCGCTTCGAGACAGGGTCTTACTAGGTAGTTCTGGCTGTCCTGAAACTCCCTCTGTAGACCAGGCTGGCCTTGAACTCAGAGATCCACCTACTTCTGCACCCCAAGTACTGGGATTAAAGGCATGTGCCACTATGCTCAGCTTGTCTTAGTTTTTAAAGACACAACTTAAGCCAGCATATCCTTATTGATGGCAATACTATGGACTTCCCAAACTTGTTCCATGATTAGTCAAACTGTAATATGTCTATCTATTCTCCTAACAGCTGAATCGCTAACCTACCATGCCAATGTTCCATAGTATCTTAGATTGGTCCCTTTCATTTGGCATTTAAATCACCGCTATTTGCTCTCCAAGATGCTGTTCTTCTGTTAAATAAGTATTTGCAGAGCGCTGACTACTTGCCAAGTCCTGGCCTGTCCACTGGGGCAGAGGAGGGAGTCCCTGCCGTCCAGTTGTGGAGACAAACAGCAATCTGATGAGCTCACGAGGTGCCTTCCAGTGTGTGTGAGTTTGCTGTGTGGAGAGTCACAGCATGAGTGGTAGAGGACCATTGGGCGGATGGCTGGTGACAACCTGTGACTCTTGTCTGGATATTCCTGAGAACTGGCGGATGCACACACTTATTTCCTTCCTTGGAGTGATTTTCTGGACTGGACACTACAGGAGTGGACCAGAAGGTTATTGGCATTGTTCATCTCTTGATGGCTACTGCCAAAATATTTTCCCAAAGTGAAAAGTAGACATGCCCCACCCCGCAGGCCACAGCCACGTGGGCCAAGTCACTGCTAACATTGCGAGCAAACGGTCCAGGCAGGAAGTGATAAATGTTTGCAAGCGGTTAGATAGAACAGAGAGGTGGGAAACTAGCTCGTCCCATCCTCTGCATCTCCAGATGCTCAGACCTGGTGCTTCTTGTTGTATTTGTTAGCAAACTCATCATGGGCTTTGGAGCTATCCCTACCTATTTTGTCCTGGGGTCGGCCATTAACCCATCTTGAGCATAAATAGTATCCTCTTCAATGACAAAGATGCTCACTGTGAGGAGCAGGGGCCCAGACCTTAGCAGCATGCTGGGAGACGCAAGTGAACCTAGCGCATGTAACAGGGGCTCCATCTGTGAGTTTAATGGGACTGTTTGGGGACTTAGTATTTTCCTCCACCATAGGAGTCTATGCCAAGAGCAAATTGTGAAACACTTTGTTTTTGGTTTCCGCCCAGCCCTGTTCTGCGCTGTTCTGCTCCAACACCTCCCCCTCATCCTGTCTGGGGCCTGGCAGCCTGCCTTCCTCTGGCAGTAGTGCCAGGTACATGCTACCATGGGCAATGCCTTAGGCTCCTCCCTCCCCTTCCCAAGATCGAGATGGAAATCTTCCCAACAGCTTTCTAAAAACCATATTTATTGTGATTCCAGGAGAATGGTGGTAACCGCAGCCCTTTGGAGGACACACCACGTCTCAGGGTGCGGGCACCCCCTGACTTGACCTGAGTGCCGCTCTGAGAAGCCCTCAGAGGTGTGGGCCTGGTGGTTTCCCTTCCCTGCGGCTCCTAAGTCTTCTCCTTTGCTTGGTACCCAGGAGAGTCCCTCCCGCTGGCCCTGGCGCTGGTCGCGTTTGTTGGCTTTGTGCTGGTTCTCATGGTTGTACTGTACTCCATCTGGAAGATGGGCCAGCTGCTCCGCTACTCTTGCTGCCCATCTGTAGTCCTCCCCGACACCTTGGTAAGAGCATTATCTTACGTTTCAGTGTGACGTTGACCAGGTGCCTCGTGGGCTTTAGTTGGGCTTGGACACATTTTTCTGTGCTTTATGAAGGCAGGCAGAGAGAGGAGAAAGTACTAATGGGCATTATTTATCTTTGTCTCTGCTGCTGTAACAGAATACCACAGACTGGGTAAGTTCTAGAGAATAGGGTTCATTGGCTTCCGGAGAATGGGGGTGGTGTTGGTGGAGTGAGGTTGAAGGGCCTAATGGGTGAAGGTCTTCTTGCTCTTACAACATGGCTAAAGGTGTCACTAAAGGGATAGAACAAGTTATCAAGCACACGGCCTTCAGGCCTTATAACCCACATTCATGGAGCTGAGGCCTTTCCAGCCTCCTCATGTCCTGCAGTTCCTGACCTAACATGTGGTTTGGGGGATACACTCAGGTCACAGTAACCCCTGATCAGAAGGTCTGGGTGAGTCCTCCCTTTTCCAGGCTCTGGCAGGCCATTCTGCTTTCCCACAGGACCTGACATTACCAAGAGGGTGGCTGTGTTACTCAGCCCGGGGTGCTTAGTGATAAGCTATGCGGTCTTGTCTTCCCCAGCGCTTTGAGTTCTCTCAGGTTCCCCAGTTGTAACAGCAGCTACAGCCAGTAGCAGGTTCTGACTCAACACAGTCTGTATGCCAAGAGTCTCATGCCTCTCAGGCTTAAGACCATGTGGTGTGGAAGGTGCTTTGCCTTGGGTGAGCATGGAGTAGGCAAGGGCAACAGTGAGGACCTTCATAGAGACTGTTCTTCTGGTGTCCCCCAAACCCAGGATGCTTATCTTACTCCTGAAAACAATGGACCAGGGCTCGGAACCTCTCTGTGGGTGTAGGCCCTGTGTGTCTGTGCCCTGGAGGGGGCTGAGCAAAGGCAGGCCTCAGCAGCTCACACATGCCTCACCTGTGGCTCTTCAGAGCACCCCCCTCCACCCCTGTCACCCTAAGGTTGCCACAGTTCCCTTCTGGTGGGGAGTTAGCAGGCCGCTGCTTGAGAGCAATCAGAACCAGATCTGTCTACAGTCAGCACACTGCCGGGATTCCTTAGCAGTCGGCCATCACAATGAAGCCACTCCTATAACATCTATGAGGTTTGCTTTTGCCTCTGTACAAGTGGAGGAAGTCTCCCTTTAGCCCAGTATGCAGGATGCCCTGTCACCCTTCTCTCCTAACGCCAGCTCTCCTGTCTCTGATACGTCCATGTGGTCTTAGCAGTGTTAGCCGACCCCAGCACAGAGCTCAGTGCCTGGGCTGTGGTGATGATGCTGCTATGGGAACTCAGTTCACTGGGGTTGCTCTGACTTCTGTATAGTAGTTCTACAAGCTCAATGAGAGAAGGGTGTAAAGACCCTAACCATGGCTGTAGCTGCATCTGTTTCTTCCTTTATGCCAACTTTTCATGCTTTTTTTTTTCTTTTTAGAAAGGGTCTTTTTGTATAGCCATGGCTGTCCTGAAACTCACTATGTGGACCAGGCTGGCCTTGAATTCACAGAGACCCACCTGCCTCAGCCTCCTGAGTACTGGGATTAAAGGCGTGTGCCACCACCGCCTGGCAGCCATACACATTTATGATTGCTGGATCTTCCTAAGTAAGCCTTTTAGCATCACTATGTGTTTCTTTTTATCTCTGGTAATATTTAGCTCTTTTTTGCTCATTGCTTATATGGTATATTCTTTCTCTCTCTCTTTCCTTTCCTTCCTTCCTTTCTTTTGAAACAGTGTTTCTCTGTGTGGCCCTGGCTGTCCTGAGACTCACTCTGTAGACTAGGATGGCCTCGAACTCAGAGATCCACCTGCCTCTGCCTCTGAGTGCTTTTATGTGGCACTCAAGATTGAACCCAGGCCACTGTACATTCTAGGCAAGCACCTTACCAACTCAGCCCCAAGTATATACATTTATAATTCTTTTTTATTTACTCTTTTGGTTATTCTTCACATAGATTTATTCATTGTTGTTACAGGAATTATCATATACATGACTATCACAGTTTTTAAAGTATGAGTGTTTATATATCCATCAGCACACCATGTGCATGCAGCGTCTACAGAGGCCAGGAGAGGGCATCAGATTCCCTGGAATGGGGTTACAGACAACTCTTAAAAAGAAAGCATTTAACTAGGGGCTTGCAGTTTTAGAGGGCCAGTCCCTGACCATCATGGTGGGAAGCGGAGAGACAGGCATGGCGCTGGGGCAGTAGCTGAGAGCTTTACATCCTGATCTGCAGGCAGCAGGGAGAGAGGAAAGAGAGACAGAGAGACAGGGTCTGATGTGGGCTGCTTTTGGAATCTCAAAGGTCACTCCCAGCAACACTCTTTCTCCAACGAAGCCACCCTGCTGACCTGCTGGTCTTCCTGGAGAGTTCATCAATTCAGGACTAAGCATTCAAACATATAAGTCTATGGGAGCCATTCTCTTTCACATCACTACAGAGAGAAGGGGTGGGGGCAGGGAACAAGATATATCTTTCCAGGGACCCTTGGTTCTTAATAACCTACTTCTTCTAATGAGGCCCTCCCTCTTTTTATGGCCTCCAACTATGTCAAATTGTGACCACATCAAGGGATTATTCCATCGCTCTAATCACTTGCCCAAAGCCTTCCAGTGCATGAGCCAACAGGAGATATTTCAGATTCAGGCCATAGCAGGCCACTTAGTAATGGACTGTCTGAAAAGGTGCTCTCTGTCTGTTTAAAATCAGCTACAATCGTGCGCTGGGGGCTCTGGGAAGAGCTAGAGGCATGTAATACAGGAGCAAAAACAGGCCTGCTCTTGTGATCCTCTGTCTGAACTGGGCATGGGGCTAGGTCTCTTCCTAAAGCCTCACAAAGCGGGTCCTTCTCAGAGCTCTCTGGTGTAGAAGGTTGGACACTACCTCCCCCATCCCCCTGAATTATATTTGAGTTTTTGTGGAATTGATTCTCACAGCAAAGCACTGACCCAGCAGGGCCATGTGGGAATTGCTCAACAAGGGCCAAGAGAGATCTCAGCAGATGCTGGGAGCCACTGACCTAGGGCTTGGATTGTCCTGGAGGGTTTTGTGGCTTGAAAGTTAACTAGGACTGCGGAGATGGCTCAGCAGTTAAAAGTGCTTGCCACGTAAGCGCCCAGTGTGAGGATCAGAGTTCAGATCCCCAGAACCTATATAAATGCTGAGTGAGGGATCAAGGAAAACTCCCAGTGCCAACTTAGGGCCTGCACATATGAGTACATGTACCCACCTACACATGTGAGAACATGCATGCACGTACACACACACATACACACACACACACACACACACACACACACACACACACGGAGTTCAGTAGTTGGGTTTTCAGTTAGGGGTGGTAATACACACCTTTAATCCCAGCACTTGGGAGACAGAGGCAGGCAAATCTCTGTGAGTTCGAGGCCAGCCTGGTTTACAGAGCTAGTTCCAGGAGAGCCAAGATTCCACAGAGAAAACCTGCCTCGAAAAACAAACAATAAACAAATACTTGGGATATCTGTGCTATTCTTTTTTTGCGATTACTAATGAATGATTTTTGTGAAAATGACTTTATAGAAAATCACCAGTTCGTCTCAGAAGCTGATCAGCTGCAGACAGGAAGAGGTGGACACTTGCGCTGTGGCCCCGCTGTCCTCGGAGCATCTTTTCGGGGTCTGGTTGCTCCAACACTGCAAATGAGACTGGGTGATTGCCAGGTGGCCAGTTGTCTCTGTCATCTACTGCACGTTTTGGAAGCTGCTTGCCTCTTCTGATTTAGCCAAACCATTGCTAATACAAGACTTAGACTCCTTAGAATGATTATTGAATCATTTAGCATATGTTCCTTCCTTAATATTGTTTATACTGGTTGTAATTCTAATTTTTATACTTGATATCTGTTTTTATTGTATATAGTTTTGTATTGGGTTTGGAACTCTTTTATTTAGAAAAAAGGGGGAGGTGATGGGGAACCCCCTCCAGCCAGTGGCCTCTGAGAGGCTGGACCAGTTTGAGGCGTGGCTTTTGGGTACCAAAAAGCTGCGGTCCCACCCTGCTCTGTCTCTTCTTCCTGGGAGCCACTCCCGGATGTTGGCCCCATTCCTATTTCCTTGTTGTAATAAGTGAGTTCACTTTTAATAAAGAAAAACCTAAACATACTTTATCCGGCGTTAGCTTGGGATTATTTGACTCGCCTTCCCCCCATTTGACGCGTTCTGTGTCACACACGGTGTGAGAGATTGTGAGACTTGAGAGCGTGGTAACGTGGCAACAAACCCTTCGGGGTGGGCTGTCTACAACCAGATGTAGTCAGTGTTTGTACTGCCTCTATTGATAATTCCTTCAAAAGTTATTTTCCTGAGCTATCAGATAAAGCAAGCAAATAGTGTTTATTCTGATAGGAGCCTGGCTTTTGGGATCAGTGGACCGGAGGGCTAATTGTAGACCTCAAAATTTGCATGAGAACAGTGTGTCGTTATAACCAAAGCTTTGATGGCTAGTATGTCAACTTCACACAAGCTCGGGACCTGTGAGTGGAGAGAGCCCCAGCTGAGTTAATGCCTCCACAAGACTGGGCTGTAGGAAGGCTGCAGAACATTTTATTAACTCGTGGTTGATGTAGAAGAGCCCAGCTCACTATGGACAGTGTCATTCCCTGCGTTGGTCACCCTGGGTGCTATAAAAAAAGGCCGGCTGAGCAAGCCATGAGGAGCAAGCCTCCTGGCCTCCGTGGCTGCTGTATCAGCAACTGTCTAGGTTCCTGCCCTGACTTCCCTCTGTGATGGACTGGAAGTGTAAGCAAAATAAACCTTTCCCAAGTTCCTTTGGATCATGATGTTTTATAGCAGTAATAGAAATCCTAACCAAGACAAAACCAAACAAGGGACTACAGGACTGTATAAAGTGCACAAACATTTGGAATGAAAAGTCACAGAATTTGGCACTTGTAGGCAGGCAATTTGGTGTTAAAAAAAACAGAGTACTTGGTTTTCCCCTCTGAAATGGCAGGGTAGAATTGCCACCCCAACAATGCACACTGATGTCCACATTTCAGTTCCTAATGTTGTTTGTCTTTCAAAAGTCAGTGTTAATGCCGTGGCTCATTCCATGTCTGGCCTGGGACTGAAGGGCACGTGGGAGTTTTAGAACATCCATGCCTTGTTCAGTCAGAAAACAAAGCTCTGGACAATGGGATCAGTCAAAACTTAGCATAAGCAGTCGCAAGAGTCCCTACTGACCAAAGGTGGGGCAGTGCTGAGCACCCAAGCGAGAAAAGGCTGCTGGTGTCAGTTGGTACTGGCCAATTGATACAATAGTGTCAATTGATACAATCTATCTGAAATCATCATTCTACAATGGCACCCCAAAAGAAGTCTGACAAACTAATTCTCAGGGTGAATTGAGCCCAGTGAAAGCCCCTGGCTGAGGAGACCTGGAGACCTGGGTTCCACCCACCCCTGGGAACCACAGAAAGGTACAAGACAGAATGGATACCACAGAGATGTTCCCTGACAAGCACCAAGTGGGATATACAAACACTCTGCACCCGTACACAGGAAGTACAAAAACTGAAAAGCAGCAACAGTGTGTACTCTACTGTGAACTTGTTAGGTCTCAGGAAGAGCCCATGTCCGGAAACGGCAGTCTTGGCTCAACTCAAGGTGGACTTTGGAAAGATTTCTGGTGGTTAGGTAAAAGCCAGTATTTCTCCGGAACTTGTGAAATGGGCTCCCCTCAGCCAGGAGTCATTTCCCTTGCCCCTGGCAGAGGGGACATGCGCTCCCCATTGATACATACCTGTGGTTACACGTCAAAGCCCATCCTGGGCTCCAGGCTCCCTCAGCCCCTACTACATCTCAAGGCCCAGGCCACCCTGGCAGGCCATTCCGTCTCCGTCTCTACCGTGCTAGCTCCCAGCCTGCTGCAGTTCACAGGCCTCCCTTCTCCTTACCCGTTAGCTCTGTAATGTCCCCCACCCACCCGGCACGTGCTGTTTTCTACTACCCTCTTTTTTGCTACTCTGGTTATTCTCTATGCCGTCTTCCTGCTTCTCTCGGCTCCCAAGAGACAGATAGCCCTGGCCACGTCTAGTCTTCCCTTGTTTCCTCCGATCTAGACTCTTCCAGGTACCTTTGGATGTTCTCTCTCTTACTGGCAGCGAAAAACCTTCCTCTAATCATGGGCAACCTTTTCGGCGTCTTTATTGTGTCCTCACAGTACTCATTTGAGGGCTTATCGGCTCACTCATTTTTATTAGTGAAAAATACCAGCAAATGTTAGGCAGAAGGCTTATTTCTCCACCACCAGTCCCTGGCTCCAGACACCACCTGCGCCCACCTGCAGGCGGCGAAACAGCCTCTCTGGCTGCCACCTCCCGCCTCCCACTTAATTCTCCTTCGTTTTACGGAGGAATTGCAGATGATATCTGGTCTCTGTGCTACGCCTCCCTATCTCTTTAAAACAGGCTTCTTTCTTGTTTTCCGTGGGCCTGTTTTCTTTTGGGGCCGGTGTGACTTTTCTGCGGATCTGTTTCCTTTGAATCTGGTCTGACTTGATCGGGTTGTCCAATTCCTCCGCCCACCGGGAGGGAGCGCCTTCATTGCGTGCACGGGTGTCTGGTGCCACCTTGTGGTGAATTCTGAAATATCCTCCTGTTCCCACTAGAGATGACGCTCCCAGGGCTTCCCGCTTAGGGAAATGGAAAAACCCAGGCTAGTTTTCTGGGAACCAGGAGTCAACGGGAGAAAGTCCCCAGGCCTACACCGGAACACAGCTCCATCGTCGCTTGCAGAATTAGGCGGTCACCATGTCCTCGCTCTCTGTCTCTGACACCAGAGAGTGTGCCCCGTGGCTCGCTTTCCTTTCTAGGTTCTCTACTCTTGTCTTACTTTGCAGGCACATGCTCGGAACCCAGCCCTAGGAGGACTCGAGTTCGAGGTCAGTTTGGGCTACACAGAGAACCTTTGTTTGGGAGGAAGGAAAACAATGGTGATGATGGACATTTTTAGCCTGCTCCTGACCAGACTGATGTTCTAGAGGTGCTCCTCAGGTCAAGGGCCAGCAGCAGTGGGTCCCCACTGTGGCCCAGTCATGCTAAAGCGTTGTGCACACTTTGAGGTTGGGAACAACATTAGAGTTTACCCAAAGTGAAGATTTGGTTTTGTTTTTCTGGCTCCCGGGGCCCTCACATTTCCTTGCCAGAGTTGGAGGTTCACAAAGGAAGACGCAGTGGCCTCCCCTTGTATCCCTAAGCGAGCAGTTGCCAGCCCTAGGAGAGGCTGTGAAGTCGCATTCCACACCCAGGAGGACCTCTAGGGACCTGAAACAGCACAAGGTTGGCTCCTACCTGGCTCCGGAACTTTTTACCTAGTGAGTGATTCCGGATCGCCTAGGGGCGGCAAGCAAGTTTTGCACACTCGCCTCCTTATAAGGTCAAGTCTGCAAAGCAAGCACAAGGCCTGGACACACTGGTGGAAGGGGCAGAGGTCAAGCCTTTTGACTCCTGCGGCCTGAGTCAGGTGAAGTCACTTCACTCGCGCAGAACTCCGCTGACTCAGCTGTCCGGCCTTTGCAGCCGGATCAAAGGTAAACAGTTCCCCTCTTGGGAGCCGCCTAGAATGAGGGAAACCTCAGTGACTTTACTACGGAGGTTTCCTGTAGTAGAGGGCAGCAGGAAGATGCTGAAATGCAAATAATTTGCAAGGTACCCTTTCAGATAAAAGGATTTCCCCACTTACAAAAAAATAAATAAATAAAAAAAATTGGAAGGCTGTAAACCTTTGAAATGTACCCAATTTCAAGTCCTGCTCAGAGGCAGTAGGGTGTTAGCGGCTGGAAGGATGCCTCTGGACAGACAGCGAGCTGTAAAGGGTCAGAAGTGATTGATTGGTTCTGTTGGTCTTTTATTGAATATGTTTTATTGATTTTCACAGACATATTTGGAGTCTTTGGAATTAAATGGTTTGTCAGTTACTTTCTTTCCAGTTGCTTTACTGTTTTTTCTCTCTCCCCTCCCCTTCCCCGCCATTTCCTCCCCTTCCATGTTACTCCTCCCAGCTCCCTTTCTTTCCTCCCGCCTCCCCTCCCTCTCTCATGTCCTCCTTTTCTCTCCCCTCTCTTCTAAGTTTTAGACTCTGAAGGCAAAGGAGAGCCTTGAGCCGGAGAGTTAGAAAAAGCCTGCTTTGAGGTGTGGCTCTAAGCATATGGCCGAAAAGCTTGCTTGACCAGTGCTGCACGAAGTGGGGCCCTTTCTCCAACACCTTATTTTACAACCTAAAATAATTATTCTCAAGTTGGGATTGCTAAACACAATGTCGTTTTAGACATTTGAGAGAACATTATAGTTTGATAACTAAAATCACATGATGCATCTGTTTGCCTCAAGTTCAACATTTTAAGTCTACTCTGAAATCATAGATGAAGCTCTGAGAGAAGGGAGACTCAGGGATTGGGACTTTTTGTAATCGATTTTAGGGGGAGGATTTAGGGTTCTCTAGGGACAGAACACAGCCTGAGCCTCCATCCGAGGCCATTGCCATCTTTCTACTTGATCAGAAACTGTAGGAGTCTGTGGAGAAATTTCCCCTTTTAAAAAGGCAATGCTTTTATTGCTTTGAGAATATCATACAAAGTGCTTAGATCACATCCATCCCTCTCCTAATTCCTCCTGCAATCATCTTTCTGTCCTCACTCTCCCACCCACCCACTCTGGAGTCTCCTCCTCAAATGAATCCAGTTTGTGTTGCCCAACTGCTCGTGGGAGTGGGGCCTGCCCTGGAGTGTGATCGACCTAGCAGGGGTCACATTTTATTTTTTATTTATTTTTTTCAAGGGTAAATGAATTTAATTACTTATCATTTCTTTCTTTTTTTGTAGTGACATTTCATTTTTTTGAGGTTTCTTTTTTTTTATTAAAAATTTCTGCCTCCTCCCCACCTCCCATTTCCCTCCCCCTAAACATCCCCTCGCCATATAATAATCAAAACACAAAACATACAGGTTAAAGAATATTAAGAGCTGCAAAGGAAAAAGGTCAAGTAACTTATAAAAGTAAACCTATCAGACTTACACCAGACTTCTCTATGGAAACCATGAAAGGGGTCACATTTTAAAAGAAAGCTGACTCTCCCTCTCGCAGAAACTATCAAATCCCAGTAGCCTTTTAGCTAAGGGTGCGACTTCTCGCCTACCTTCCCCAAGCTGGGGTTTGGTCTGGCTTGAGCTCACACAGGTTTGTGCAGGCTGTCACCATGGCTGTGAGTTTATATGTGCATCTACCCTACTGTGCTCAGGAAACAGTTTCCTTGAAATCATGCACTATCTCTGACTCTTACAACGTTCCTGCCTCCTTATCCTCAAAGATCCCTGAGCGCGGGGAGAGTGTGACACCTGTGTTACATTGAGGGCTCAGCACTCTCCAGTTCCTTATTTTCTACACGTAGAGCAGTTGTGGGTCTCTCTGTCAATTTCCATCGGCTGTAGGAAGAGCTTATCTGAAAAGGGATGAGAGACAGACTAATCTATGACTGTAGTGATAAGTCATCAGGAGTCATTTTAATACACTTAGCAGAATAATACTGTTAGGTTCTCCCTTAGGGCCTATGACCTATAATCCATAGGTTCTTGGCCCTGTTAACACATATGTTTTCCATCTCATGGGGCAAACCATAGAGCCAATCAGAAAGTGGTTGGTTATTCCTATACTATGCAAGCCACTATCACACCAGTGGGTGTATCTCATGACACCAGTCATTGTAGCTCACAGGATTCACAGTTGTGTGGGATTGATGATTGCGTTACTCCTCGGGCAGCAGGCATAGCATTTTCCAGCACTATAGGAGCGAGTCAGTAGGTACGAAACTTCCAGGTTACCAGCTTGATTTCTCGATGCTCTGGGAGTGTGTGGTGACGTCAGCAACGGTCTTACTGTAGACTTGTAGAAGGAAACCATGTTTGAGACTGATCAATGACTTAAGAAGAGATAACCCATTCTTGTCCTGAAGTTTTTATTAGCTAGAATGTGGTGTTGAGTTGGGGTATTGTTCTGCCCCCATCATAGGCTAACTTGTTGGTCACTTTGCTGATGAAGTTTCTCCTTACAGAGGTAAAATGCTCTCTCTCCTGGTGACTGACAAACAACCTTTCTTCTCCTCCTCCTCTTTCTTTTCCTTCTCCCCCACCCCACCCTGTGTGTGATTGCATGCAGGTACATTTGTGTTAGACCTTCCCCTTCTAAGACCTTTGGCAGGCCAGTGTTGATGTCAGGGTCCTCAAACTGAAAACAAAGCAAAGCAGGTGAGTCAACTTTCCATACGAGGCAGATTCATGGAGCAGACAATGAGAGACTAGGAATGACCCTAGAGCAAAGAGATTTTTCCAGATCCTTAGTGGAGGAGTGTCCTTAAAGCAACCCCAATGAAAGCATTAGGAAAATTGACCTTTACTTGATAATTGGAGGGTTTATTAGACAAGGTTGTAACTTTCTTTTGGAACTACTTTCTTTTCAGATGATGGGGATAAGAAATTAGGTTTACTTGTAGAGAATCTAATTGTGTTGTTGTAAGAAGAACTCCAATTAGAGAATCAGAAGCATGTATTGTTGGAACTGGATAGAAAACATCAATATGAACTCATACTTTGAAGAGAACAAAACAGTAAATTAAAAATGAATGTTTTTTTGTGGGTGTGGTGGCTCACACCTGTAGCCCAAGGACTTGGTGGGTGTGGTGGCTCACACCTGTAGCCCTAGGATTGGTGGGTGTGGTGGCTCACACCTGTAGCTGTAGGACTTGGATCAGGAGATTAAAGTCATCCTTGGTTATGTAGCCAGTTTGAGGCCAACCTGAGCTACAATGAGACCCTGTCTCAAAAATCCCAACCCCACGACCAAACAACTAGAAACAGCTTTCATCCTCCAACCAGACACCAAACATGTTTTTGTCTCTGTGTTTACTGAAATGGCCAGTAGCCCTGTTGGTCCTGCCTTTTGGTCACTTGTATTCTTTCCCACTTGTGAAACCAACAAACACTCCTGAGCTAAAAGCTTCAAATAAAAGTGAGGCTGTTAAACCAACAGGCCAGGAAATCATGGAGGCTCACATGAAGTAGTCAAATCCAAAGGAAGCAGGGAGATTGTAAAGGGGGTCCTGCCAGCTGGGGTTGAGATGACGTGCCTGTCACGGTTCAGTAGACTTGGCAGTCACGAGTCTAAGATGGGACGTACGTAGATGGGACGTACGTGGAGACTGTATCAAGCTGCTGAGAAGGAGGCAAGGAGTTATTTACCATGCTGCTGTTACTCTTCAACTACAGACAGAACAGAAGAGGCAGCCTGGTCACCCACGAGGAACACAAGTGGGCTAACTCTGTAAGTTGTGACTCTGTAATAGATGTGTGTGGCTGAAGCTCAGTGGTTGTTTGTGAGTGTATGTGAGGCCCTTGGTTTGGTCCTTGGTGCATTGGAACCTTTGATCAGGGCCATAAAACCAATGCATGGGAGCTGAGATTTGGTGGCCCTGGCTTCTGGCTTGTGGAAAGACTTCTTTCTTTCTTTCTGCACCCAGCTCTTGAGTTCATAGCAAAAGTGCTGTTGAAAAATAAAATTGATTGGAATCTGTATCTCATTTTCACAACATTGATTCAAAAGAAGTCACTTTTTTTTTTAAAAAGACTTATTTATTATGTGTGTACTATTCTGCCTACATATATCCTATAGGCCAGTAGAGGACACCAGATCTCATTACAGATAGTTGTGAGCCACCATGTGGTTGCTGGGAATTGAACTCAGGACCTCTGGAAGGACAGTCAGTACTCTTAACCTCTGAGCCACCTCTCCAGCCCAAGAAGTCACTTTCAAAGAAATAGTACAAATTTTGTAATAAGCCCTGAAGGTGACAAACTTGTCAGTGAGTGAGTGCCATCAGTTTCAAGAATATTTAAGTGTTCACCTTTAGTCATGGTACACACACACACACACACACACACACACACACACACACACACACACACTGTGAAGTGCTCTGAGAACTTGCAAACTTGGATTTTTTTCCTGAACGTGGTTGGGAGATGGCTCAGAAGATGGCTCAGTAGTAGCCGCTACACAGTAGTAGGGATTGAAGTTCAGACCCCCAGAGCTCATGTAGGTGCTAAGTGGGTGTGGTGGACTGCTTGTGTTTCCACCCCTCAGAAAGCAGGGACAGAGGGTCCAGCTAGCCAGCTGGCTAGACTAGCTACATGTGCGAGCTTTGGGTTCAACTGAGAGACTCTGTCTTGATAAACACAGCAGGAGTAAGCCAGGAAGACTCTAAACAGACACGTGCACACACCCCTTCCCACACTCGCACACATGACTGGATAAATATACAAATAAAGCAATAAGAGAGATTTTATTAGAAACTCACCAGCAGTCCCAAATGTGCACATAATATTGGTCACTATGAAAATAGTGGCAATGCTTCTGAACCATCAGTAAGAAGATGACTTCTGATCACCTCTGCTAGAGGAAGGACTAATTGCCTTCCCGTGACCTCTTAAGGTAGATTGTGACTACAAAGCCAGCACAAGCAGTAACCGAAACCACACAGGACTTCTCGGTCTCTGACATGTGTGGTTAACCAACTAGCGTGTACCAGTAAGATTCACTTTCAGTGTGCAAATTAAATGCTCACTTCTGGTCCTGATTTTGCAATCAGAGTTAGGGTTCTTTCCTAAGCTTGTGCCCACCTGTTTAAGCCTCCGGTCTGAAGAGGCCCTGGATGGCCTTGCTGGGCCACCCTTGTCTTTGGGAGCCAGCCCGGCACTGTTCCTCCCTCTGTCTGTGTGGCCTCTGATGGCCTT
Organism: Alexandromys fortis; assembly: GCF_014885135.2. Classification (NCBI taxonomy): domain Eukaryota; kingdom Metazoa; phylum Chordata; class Mammalia; order Rodentia; family Cricetidae; genus Alexandromys; species Alexandromys fortis. The sequence goes on along the minus strand of NW_026067915.1, from coordinate 1,430,129 downwards.
GGCCACTTCATCTTCTCTCTGAATGGGTTGGTTCTTTGTTCTTTCTCCACAACTCCCGAGGCTCTTACTGACCTTAGCTCACCCTAGATCCTGAGCTTTGTAACCAATAGAATTCACAACATCTTCACTCCAGGAACCAGCATCTGGGTCCCCTGGTTTAGATTCTGTCAAAAGAGAATCTGTTTGAGTCGGTGCTGAGTAGGGTGTACATCCTAGGGTCGGTAAGTAACTCAGTGCAGAGCTCAAGGTTGTGACCAGGTCCAACCTGGAATTGCCGAGGTTCTTCCTCCAGGGTCCATTGAGACCCTTTGGGTTCAGGTGAAGGCCGGTTTAGGGAGAATGTTCTGCAGTTACCTCACCTCAAACCCTGAGTGGTGCTGTTGCTCTCTCTTGGGGCTCCCCCAAACCAGACAAGAGGCTGACAGAAGCCTGGGAATGATGAACTGGGTTGACCAGGCCAGGTAAAACCTCAGATTACAGCAGCAGAACTTTTCTAGAATGCAGATAGGACAGAGATGTGGTCTGAGGGAAGGAGAGAATCCTTATGACTTCCACCATCAGGCCAGGGGCACCTAGGAAGTGTGGGTAGATCTGGTCAGGACCAGCTTCCAAAGCATTTGGCCTCTGAATTTAGAGAGCCTTCCTTCTAGCTTGGAGCGTGATGCTCTGTGGTTACTGTTCTGAAATCTCTAGTAATTTCACCTTTGAATCTATGTGTTCCAAGTGAGGTACGGTGGCACAATGGAGCTATGCCTGATCCTGGAGACCCAACTTACTTTCATTCCACTGTGTGAGTCCTGGTTGAGTTCTCAGCGGCCTACTCCCCTGTCCTCTAACTCCCATGTCCAGATGGATTCCCCTTCCCCACCCTTGGGTGCACACAGGCTCCCTGCAGCTCACCGTCTCAATCAAGCCCAGTGAGAGTACAGCATGGCTGTGACTGGCCCCACTTCGGGCTTGTATTACAAAGATGTGTCTGTGTCTTGTATTCAGGTACCAAGTGCACTCTATAAGCAGGTTTAGGGGGACTGTGAGGGTCACCCACATTTTGTGGGTTAGAGGTGGTGGACCGTGTGACAGGAGAATGCTGGTTTGACGATCTTAGACCATTCCTATCAGGTAAGGTGATGTGGGAGTCCCCCTCTGTGTGCTGTGAACCCTTCTGATCAGTTCCCTTTGTGATAAATCTTGACAAAAGTACTGTATGATTAGGGCCTAGCAGAATGGCCCAGTGGGTCAAGCTGAATATTACCAAGCCCTATGACCTGAGTTCAATACTTGGATACTATATGGCAGAAGACAACCAACTCCCGCTGATCTACACAAATGTGTTATGGTGTGTGAATGCGTGAACACAAACACACATACACACACATACAGTAAAGTGTGTTTGTACACCATCTAAATGTTTTAATGCTTACATACACAATTATAACTGGAGGTTTCTCTTACCGCCTGGTCCTATAGCCACTTTTAAAATAAAATAAAATAAAAGCACTCAGAGGCTTAATATCAATTACAAACTAGTTGGCCTATTAACTCAGGCTTATTATTAAGTAGCTCTTACAATTTAAAATAATCCATTTCTATTAGTCTATATATTACCATGAGGCTTGTGGCTTGCTACTTCACATCTTGCTTCCCCAGGGGCTGCTGGTGTCTTTTTTGACTCTACCTTCTTTCTCCCTGTATTCAGTTTGACTTTCCCGCCTAGTTATATTCTGCCCTGCCACAGGCCAAAGCAATTCCTTTATTAATCAATGATAATAAAACATATTTACAGCATACAGGGGGCATCCCACATCATATAATATAATGATGAATAGGAAAATTTGTACTGATAATTTTCTTTGTCCCCCCCCCCCAATTTGGAATGTCTTTACTTAAAGGTGAGAAGCCCAGAAAGATGTCACAAGAGAAATGAAAGAGCTTGTCCATGTGCCTGTAATGACATCCCCCCTCCCCACTCTCGATGCTCAAGAGACTCCGCATAGTGTGTGTATGTCCTGCCTGTGGTTGAAGTACTAGTCAATGAAGGAGATGGAGGCTGGGTCCTGGAGACAGGGATGCTGAGCTTGATTGGGGAATGTGTTGGTTTGGAGGTTCTAAACTCACAAGGTAGTAGAGGGAAGGGTCTGTGTACCACATGTATGCATGCTGCCTGAGGAGGCCAGATAGCATCAGATTCCCTGAAACTGTAGTTACACATGGTCATGAGCCATCATGTGATATTACAGACGCCTGTAGGTCACAGGGCCCCAGGTTCACCATGAACTGAACCTGGATCTTGTGGAAGAACAACCAGTGTCTTAACCACTAAGCCATCTGTAAAACCCCTCTCCTTTCACTTCGACCCTCGGGGCTTCAGGCTTGGATTGGTCAGCTAAGCAGGCTGGGCCCACAATGTAATCACAGGAGAGAATAAAAACTGGTGATCCACACCCTTCTTTCAGGTGCTTGTGAGCCTGTTGGACAGACTGGCCAGTGTGACCTCACTATTTGCACCCAAGACTTTTTAAATCTAGACTCTTAGGTATTTTTACTACAACAGGGAACAGAGAGACCCAGTGCACTGAGGTATTCCAGGCGACTGAGCCAGTCTTCCCTGCATCAAGTGTCATGGAAAGAATGCAATAGTCTAAGTAAAATGCTGCAGGTCCCCAAGCGGTGGCAGTGGGCAGCGGGCCACGAGACCACACCACAGGTCCCTGAGCAGTGACAGGCAGCAGGCAGTGGTCCCAAGACCATGGCTGGCCACAAAGGCAGCTGGGTCCCAGGCAGGAAGCTGCGTGGTGGGTGAGAGACTGAGATGGATAGGCATGCCATGCAGGGTGAAGTTGGGTATTTATTTAGTGGGTTATGGAAGGGAAGGGGAGAATGGGGAAGAGAGAGAGAGAGAGAGAGAGAGAGAGAGAGAGAGAGAGAGAGAGAGAGAGAGAGAGAAACGGAGAGGGGGAAGGGGAGAAGTAGGGAGAAGGGAGAGACAGAAGCTGCCTCTTCGAGAGAGAGATGGAAAGAAAGGGACTCAGGCTGGAAGCTGAAGATCAGCTTGCCTATGTGGACAGGGGAGGGAGTGTGCATGGCTTGTCTTTTCAAGGACAGGACAGACCATTACAAAGAGGCCACCCCAAACAGGAAGGGGTGGATTTCTGATAAGCACACAAGCACAGAGTCCTCCTATCACCCAGAAAACTGTGCCATTCTGAAACGGGCTTGCCTACTCTGTTGGTGGACTTTGAGAACTGGGCTCTGGCCCATTGGCCTTGCTTGTCTAGCTCAGTAATGTCTGAGAAATGACTGTAGTTACCTGGTTAGGACCAAGATTTGAGCACACTCTAAGTCCTTTCTGCAACAACCCCCAAACTCAGGTTGTCTTGTCTCATCCCTTCTCCCCTTCCTCCTCTCTGCCCACCTCCCACAAACGCATAGTCTTTGTACTAAGATGATGAAAAGAGATCTGAGGAGACAGCTCCATCAGCAAGCATGAAGATCTGAGTTAGATCTCCAGAGCCCACGTTAAACATCAACAATAAAAGCCTGGTGTGGTGCTGCACACTTTTAATCCCAGCATTGGGGAGGTGGCGACAGGTGGAGCCCTGGGGAGCCCACTCGCCAGCCAACATAGTCTGCTTGGTAAACTCCATGCCAGCAAGGGATCCTGTCTAAATAAAGAGGTGGATAGCTCCTGAGGAATGACACGAATATGCACATACATAAACATGTGCACACATACGCATGTGCCACCCCTCCCCCACGAGAATGAAGAACCAAACCCACCAGGTAAACCAGTGAAGAGCTGAGTCATGAAATAACACCTATACCTGAGTCTTATTGCCTGAAACATGTGTGTCTCTGTGTAGGTGTATCTACACTTACCCAGAGTGTCAAGCTTTGCTATTTCAGGAAGTGCTGCAATGATATTCTCTGTCTCTTTTTCTCCTCTCTCCTCTCCTCTCCTCTCCTCTCCTCTCCTCTCCTCTCCTCTCCTCTCCTCTC
>NW_026067915.1:1388035-1424351 GCF_014885135.2 Alexandromys fortis | reverse complement strand
TCTTCTTCTTCTTCTTCTTCTTCTTCTTCTTCTTCTTCTTCCTCCTCCTCCTCCTCCTCCTCCTCCTCCTCCTCCTCCTCCTCCTCCTCCTCCTCCTCCTCCTCCTCCTCCTCCTTATTTTTAGTCAGGGTTTCTCTATAGCTTTGGAGCCTGTCCTGGAACTTGCTCTGTAGACCAGGCCGGCCTTGAACTCACAGAGGCCTGCCTCTGCCTCCCAAGTGCTGGGATTAAAGGCGTGTACCACCACTGCCCGGCTTTCCTTGCCTTTCTATGCAACTCCTTACCTACACTCCTATAAGGAAACCCAATAAACTCACTGGTCCACCAAACTGGGCTTTGCTAGAATCATTGTTTTAGTCTGTTTCCTGTCTGGAGAGAATAAAACTTGTGTTATGTTTCCCCAGGAGAAATCTCACACACACACGCGTACGAGAGAGAGAGAGAGAGAGAGAGAGAGAGAGAGAGAGAGACTCAGGTAGCTCAGACTGGCCTCCAACTTGCTAGGTATCAAAGAATGACCATGAGTGCATTATCTTCTTGCATCCACCTCCCAAATTTTGGCTTTACAGAGGTGAGCCACCATGTCATATTTTATGTAGTCCTGAGCATGAAAACCATGGCCTTTTGCATGCAAGGCAAACCATTGGACCAGCTGGGTTATACCCGATCCCTTGATCTTAAAACTGCCACATCTGGAAACAGAAAGCGACAGCTCTTTCTCTGTTCTCCCAGCATCTTTAGCTTCCACTGACCGGGCCTGACCTGCTTGCCCTGGGCACATTCATTGCTGTTTGTTATCTTGATTCAAGTCTCGGTATTCCTGGGCCCCTCAAAATGTGCCGATGATGACTGAACACCACTCAGTTTCCTGCGAGTTTCCCAGAGACGTGGACATGCCCAGAAGAGGGACAGGATGGTTTCCCTAACAGTGTGGTTTGGGGCTTCCCCTGTAGTAGGTAGACTTGTAGTGGAGCAAATACTAGGTTGGTCCACTTTAGTTTCTCAACATTGGATTGGTTCCTGGATATTAAAGAAAATATGGACCAGAGGATATAAGAACATCAGCTTCACTTTCCCATTACCTCAGCAGAAAGACCTCACAACCAAATCCCCCCACCCCAGCTCTTTCTCCCTGTCTTCTTCTTCTGAGTGGGGGGGGTCACCCTTACACATTTACACAGTGGTGATAGACAGAACCCTAACCCACGTACTTAGCTAGTTCATAGAACTCAGGTATAGCACCCTAGAGGTACCATGGAGTCGCGCTCAGCTACGGAAAACTCCATTCTAAACCCCCCACGTTAGAGCACTGCAGTCTGGATGCTTTAGTTTTAAGCACAGGGGAAATATGTAGTGTGGGTTGAAAGCGCCGCAGGGTTCCTTTCTTTTGCACCGCTGTAAATAACAAATGACATCCTGAGGTCTCTTTTTCTTTTGCTTTTTTTTTTTTTTTTTTTTTTTTTTTTTTTTTTGCCACAAGTACAACACACACCGCTAAAACAGATGTACATTGCATGTAGCCGTGACAAGAGCCGTGGCGAAGGCAGTCTGAAGTACATTAACAACAGACTTATCTGCAGAGCCGCACCTTATGTAAGATGCATTTTCCTCTAGAGCCAGCTAGCAAAGAATTTGCCTACACAAGTAGATAAGTGGCCCCTGGGCCCTCACAAGGTCTAGTGCCAGCCTTGTGGCAGGGAACTTCTCACCTACCTAATTGGCATGACAAGGGGATACTTTCTGTTTAGCACAACAGAACCTAATATGCAAATTGGAACCTGATACTCAGTAGTCTGGCTGTACTAATGTCACTTGTGAGACCTAAGATAATTTCAGTGACATCTTTGGTTTCTTTAGGGGAGAAGAGTGCTTTGTGCTGCCTGGATAGGTTGTGCTGGTGTCCATTGACAAGCCTGGGGATAGGTTGTGCTGGTGTCCACTGACAAGCCTGGGGATAGGTTGTGCTGGTGTCCACTGACAAGCCTGGATAGGTTGTGCTGGTGTCCACTGGCAAGCCTGGGTAGATACATGAATTGCAAGCAGGGATACATGCTTGGGGTAAGCCAGTCAAAATATCTTTTATAAAACCACCCATCACTGCTGTGGGTTAATGCTTTTGTACACTGTAAAGATTTGTCACTTGTATTGGTTTAATAAAATGCTGTAGCCAGTAGCCAGGCAGGAAGTGTAGGTGGAACAACCAGACTAAGAGAATTCTGGGGAGAGGAAAGGCAGAGATGCAGTCACCAGCCAGACACACAGGATGCAAGATGAGAATGCCTCACTGATAAAAGGTACCAAGTCACATGGTTAAACATGGACAAGGTTTATGGGTTAATTTAAATTGTAAGAGCTAGTTAATAATAAGCCTGAGCTAATAGGCCAAACAGTGTATAATTAATATAAGCTTCTGTGTGTTTATTTGGGACTGAACGGGTGTGGGACTGGGCAGGACAGAAATGTTCATCTATACTTCTCTCTCTTCCGTTGGAATGCCACATTGCCTGTTCCTTCCTCGTGGCCAGAGGCTCACTAGGATACATAAGCCAACAGAGCACTCAAAGCAGCCTGAAGTGTCATCTGCAGAGTTATGTGGCAGTAAGTGATGTGTTGGTGATGTGACATTTTTGTGTCTGGCCTCTCCACCTGACCACAACTTCCTCTTCTTCATCCCCATGCCCAGTGGACCAGCAGTGTTATGGCTGTAGCCTGGGTGTTTTCTCCCCATATGTATAATCATGCTGTTGTGATGTTGCTGGAGCCTCTTCTCTGGCCCCAACTTGTATTGGCTACTTGTATCTGGCTACTGTCTGTCATCCCCATTTTATTCCCAGTTCTGGATTTCCCAGCATCCTTGGCAGCTCAGACATCTAATAATGTCCAGATTTGCTTGTCTGGCAATTTTAACTTTCAGAATGCACGGGAAGAAAAGAAGGTCCTCCCAACCCCAGAAGACTGCTTTCTACTTACTAGTGAAGGAAGACAGATTTTGAACAAGTCTTGAATTATGTCATATTGAAAACAATTGAAATAATGGCAGACAATTAGAAAGTTGTTCCTTACCCTTTTTACTTTTTCTTTTTTTCAGTGCTGGGGATTGAACTTAGGGTCCCACACATGCTGGGCCAGTGCTCTACCCGAATGGCGTCTTACTAAAAACAAATTTTAAAGAATGAGAACTACACTGGTAGGCACGGTATGCCCCTGACTGAAGGCCTTGCCTGGTATCTTCCTGGCGATCAACACGGACTCCTTTGTCCTACAGAGAGATCCAAAAGGGACTTTCCTCTTTGATGGTGGAAAATAAACTCCTTCCATCTGTGGCTCATTTTGGCAAAAGGAGAAGAGGAACTCTTTCTGAGTCCCTGCAGTCAGCGGGGGGAGAGAGAGATCTTGCAGGCAGCACACTTGCTGTGTTCTCTGTGTGCAGGGGCCCTCCGGCTGGCGGCTGGCCTCAGCCTGGCTTACCAGGAGAGGCAATTAGGATGCAGGCTCACTCCCGAGCGTCTCTCACCTCTGCCCCTTCAACTCTGCCTCGGCCCCTTCTTGAGTGTGAAAGTTGTGATTGTTCTCCCAGCTACAGAATCCCATTCCTCGTCTGTTTGCTTTTGCCCTCATCCTCGCATTTTCTTTGAGTGTCCTTTCATGGGACGCCTTGATCTGTTCCCACAGAAATGCAATTATCAGAAATCAACCTCTCACCCAGTTCCGCCCTAAGCAGCTTTTGCCCACTGGTGAATTCCACATTGTACTGAGAAAGTCAGCAACTAATACTAATAACAATAAAATATGTTTGTATTTTAGATGACTTTTTCCATTGGGGACTCCCTGGTGAGAGCCGGCGCTCGGCAGAGCGAGGGTGTGTATGAGCTGGAAATAGGGAGCAGGAAGAGACCGGCCGGCTGAAGGCTTTTCTTGACAGCTAATTTCCCTTTTTTGGTATCAAGGGGTCTGTGCCAATAATTGGCATGCAGATTGTGTCTGATGGGCCTGTTACACAGAATAAAGGAATCTGCTCGTTAGAATAAGCCAACCCCAGGCTGATGGATGGGGCATAAGGAGGTCATTGCAAAAGAGAAATTGTGTGTGTGTGTGAGTGTGTGTGTCCCTGTGTGTGTTCCACAAGAATTCACGCCGCTCCTCCCCCTCTTTATCCAGCAAACTCTAATCTTTCATATGGCGCTGAGACAAGTGTCGCTCCACTTCTTCCCCTCTCTCTGTTTTTCCTTGAAGGGATATTTGATGGAACCTACTCTAGGTTTTTAATAAAGTATGGGGGCAAAGGAGAAATTAAAGTGGTGTCATGGTTTGTTAAAAGCTCAGGATCGTCAAGGAAGGGCCCAGGCTACAAATTATCCTCTGGAATTAATTGGTAAAAGGTAGTTCTCCTGTCCATCATTCTTAGTCCGACAGGGGTGGGAGAGCAACGGGGAAATGTGTGCTGTTGTCCATCCGTGTCTGCTCTGCTTTGTCTAAGTCAGAGCTCTGTTCGGCTGGGTGTTGCCTCCATTCCCACGCAGGTGTTGGTTATGCAGGCGTGTGCCGTCGGCTGTTACTTCTTAGGTGAACTCACCAGCACTAGGTCTCCTTCTAAGGAAGATGCTCCCAGTTTGGGTACTGCCACAGGCCATAGGAGCAATCAGCTAGACCTCCCGGGCTGTGGGAAACTGAAAGAGACATCAGTTTGCTTTTACACAGCTCTGAAAATCAAAACCACAACAAGGTCAGCTTCTCTTGATACAATATCTGTATTTTAGATAGACTATCCTGTCTGGGCTACATTTTCAAGACTTATTTTAAAAATCAGGCAGAACCAAGAAGCGTCTACTTGCTTACCCATGGCTCCTTTGTAGCAGACAAAATTAACTCGTTCTTGACTTTGAGACCTGCCGGAACATTGGTTGCTATTGCATTTGGATGGCTTGGGAAGCTTTGGGTTGTCCTCCCATACAAAACTTTCCTGCAGAGCCCACACCCTTGCCTCAATGGTACAAGGGAGATTTTATAATGAACAGAACTGGTTGTGTCTTTCCTGGAAACAAAAGAGAAGCATTCCTTCTTGTCTAATCACTGAAATCTCCAAAATAGATCTTTCCACACTGGAAAAGCCACTTCCTGTCTAGCTCGACTCTCTCTAAGTATGGAACCTGAGTTCATTTCATTTGTTGAGGTGAAGTTTCAAGCTTCTATGGACAGTTTTTGAGGCCTCCTTATGCTTTTCTGGTCTGGTACTATGGGATGGAAATTTTTACAAGTTGTGTGACTCTTAGAAAACCTTTTTAGAATATCTTAATACTTTTGAAATTTATTTTCATTGATCCATAAAACATAAAATTATGCCTATTAATCGGATCGGAACCATGGGGCACTCTGTTACATAAATTCTTTATATCAAAGTTTAACTCAGATTAAATACTTAAAAAAACCTCTCATAGAAAGGTTTTTGCCTTCTTTCGTTCTTATTTTTTTTTTTTTTGGAGACACAGTTTTTCTGTGTATCTCTGGCTGTCCTGGAACTCATTTTGTAGACCAGGCTGGTCTTGAACTCACAGAGATCTGCCTGCCTCTGCCTCTCCGAGTGCTCGGATTAAAGACATGCGCCCCCACTGCCTGGCTGCCTTATTTTTCTTAAGATGAATTCCGTTTTGTCACTGAGGACCCCAAACCCTCCTTTCACCTTCTGAACTGACCTAACAGGGCCCCATGAGATCAAGTTTTCAGTTTGTTTGTCCTAAGAATGCCGTAATAGGTGAATCCAAGCTGGGTGGTTGGGTTTACCTGTAATCCCAGCACTTGCAAGGCAAAGGCAGGAGGATTGTTACAAGTCCTGAGCCAGTCATGTCTACATAGCAAGACTCTGCCTCAAAGATCTGTGTAGAAGAAGAATTTGAGAAGGGGAGTGTCATCGTTGACTTGGTGCCACTCAGGCTGTTTGCCTGGATCAGCTGTTGATCTTACCGTGCTAACTCTTGAAGGGGTCGTGTCTTCCATTTCTCTTCTCTGTCACCACAAAGGGCCATGTGGTACAGGAGAGAAAGAAGGATGAAGAGATAGAGAAAGAACAAGTAATTAATTAGAGGCTATAGAATAGAAGGAGAAGGTAGGAGATGAGGCCATAGTGATAGAGAGAGAGAGAGAGAGAGAGAGAGAGAGAGAGAGAGAGCGAGAGCACATGGAGAAGAAAGAAAAGTAGAGAGAAGGGGTAGCCACTTCCAGACCTCCCTCCTCCACATCTGTCAGGGAGTTCCAAGGATTCCAGGCCTAGAGGTGTCATTCCTGGAAACATGGGCACCTCAGAATGGGAGAAGAGAAGGAGCATCTGGTGTCAAGGGCAAGTCATCTTACAGATATAATACCGTGAGCATGAGGGCTGTCTTGGGGTTTCTATTGCTGCAACAAAACACCACGACCAAAGACACTTAGGAAGAAAAGGGCTTGTTTAGCTACACTTCCGTTGCACTGTTCCTCACTGAAGAGAGTCAGGACAGGGACTTAAATAGGCAGGATCCTGATGCAGAGGCTGTGGAGGGGTGCTGCTTACTGGCTGTCTCCTCATGGACTGCACAGCCTGATTTCTTATAGAACCCAGGACCACAGGACCAGGGATGGCTCCACCCACAGTGGCTGGATCCTCCTCCACCAATCACTAAATAAGAAAATGTCCCATGGGTTGTCCTATAGCCCAGTCTCAAGGAGGCATTTCTCAGTCGAGGTTTCCTCCTCTCAGATAACTCAGTTTGTGTGTCAAGTTGGCCGAAGACCAGCCAGAAACAAGGGCCAAGCTCAGGATCAGAGCACGGAATTACAGAAAAGTCTTTGTTCCCCAGGAGAGGTTCTTAAATCTGGGGCCTTGTAAACATTGGCAGCCACCAAAGCCTTCCAAATGTGCAAACATCAAATATTAATACAAAAATTTGAAAATTAGCCAAAAAATTACTCTGAGGTGTTTCTGGCAGCCTCCCTCATGTGACATCACGTGAGTTCACTGCAGCTTTGGTCTGAACACACAATGCATGCACTTTGTGCTGCACGAGCCATGCGGCCACAGTGCCAATGAATTCCTTCAGGAGCCCCTTTGCTCAGGCTGGAGAGCTCCGTGTGCTGCTAGCTGCAGTGTTCTGCTGTATGCACAGCATCCTGCTCTCGTGGAAACAGTGGCTCAATCGTAGAAAGTGAAGAGTTTTGATCTTATTCCTATGATCGTTCCTTAGCCGGTAAATCTCAGAGTAAGTTATCCCTGCATTGCACTGTGTTAGACAAACAGGCAAGTCCATCCATCTCATTAGCATGCAGGTTTGTCTGTCTTTAGTAAATGGTAAATTTACACGTGTAACAAAGAGCTGTAAAATAAATTTATTTATGATTGATTGTCAGTAAATGTTTGATTTGCATACTTCTTTTATATTATGACTATATTTCTGGGGCTGTGTAAAAAATTGCTTGGTGGGCTTAGTAGGTAAAGGCACTTGCTGCCAAGACAGATAATCTGAGTTCAATCCCCAGGGTCTACATGGTAAAATAAAAGAACCTTTATGAGAGCACATATGCACACACACACACACTTAATAAATAAACTATAAAAATTATTTGTTAAAAAGGAATGGCAAGTGGAGAAAGCTTAAGAAATCTTTTTCTGTAGCATCCTTAGATTGCTAATCCAACACTAGATCATCTTTCTCCCATGTTCTTGTTACTGAAAAACGAGTGTAGAATTTGTTTGAATGCTACTTAAAATTTGTTACTCACTTTTAAATACATCCACTATAATATTTATTCACGACCTAAAAGTCTATTTATGTTAATAAAACGACCATATTATAGTAAATAACCGCATTTGTGCTCAACCAACCCTCGAGGGTGACCCTTGGGCCTGGCCTGTGGGTTCAGTTGCTGACTTGAACCTGCAGGGTTCAAATGCATAGTTGCCAACTTGAACTTGAATCCGGAAGTGCTGGTCAGAGCCAAGAAGCAGAACTAGGGAGAAAGCACTCCGGGATTCAGTGCCAGGGTCTCTGTTGGGATCCAAGATTCCAAGGGTCATTCTGCAAGCTTGTCCTCTGCATTCCACTGACCTACTCAGGGGTCCCCGAGGTAGTCATTTCCATTTCCTTTCAGCCAGCAGGCCAGTCTACCGAGTGTTCTGATAGGCCTATGGGCTATTGTGGTAGTTTAAATGTAATCGGCCTTCATAATCTCATAGGGAGTGGTACTGCTAGGAGTTGTGGCTTTGTTGAAGTGGGTATGGCTTTGTTGGAGAAAATGTGTCAGAGTAGGGGTAGATGTTGAGATTTCCTAGGCTCAGAATACTGCCCAGTGTCTCAGTTGACTTCCTGTTGTCTGCAAGATGTTTGGCTCAGCTTCTACCCCAGGACCACTTCTGCCCGGATGCTGCCATGCTCCCCGTCATGGTGATAATGGACTGGATCTCTGAAGCTGTAGGTGAGCCACCTCAATTAAATGTTTATTTTATAAGAGTTGCTGTGGTCATGGCGTCTCTTCACAGCAATAGAAACTCTAACTGAGACAAATAGAAACATACAGCTATAGTATTTGTCCTGGGAACTCCCCCGAGCCTTAACTTCCAGTGCAGTCAAGGATCTCTCCTTTCTCCTGGGTCCTGTGATGCAAGACCCAGGAGATAAGGAAACAGGCGATTCCTTGAGACAAGACCCATCGTCTCCTTCCCTAGTGGTTTTTCTACTGGGGTTGTTTTTGTTTGTTGTTGTGGGCTCCAGGGAGGGAACCCTGGCAAGTGTCTCTTGCAGATGTGATGGAACCAGCATTTGTTACAAAACCGTTTAAAAGTCAGGTCATTTTGTGATACAATCAGTTTTTGTTTTGTACAAAGTAGGCTCAAATACTCTGTAAACTGGTGGGAATTGGCTTCCCAACAAACATCGAGTAAACACTTTTGGCTGAATTTTATCTTTCCTTGCACCTTTTGTGTCCTGTAAAGCTCCTCAGAGTTTGCTTCACAGCCGCTTTCTGCGCTACATTTCATTAGCACAGGGCACAACAGTTACGAAGCCTGTGTAATTAATTGTCATTATCGTCATGGAAGAGTGTGCACTCCGTGCCAGGCACTGAACTAAGAACTTTACAGAAACCAACTCCTTTGACGCCACAGGTAATTCTGGGAGCAGACTTGTACTCCAAGCCCTTAGTACCTCAGAATGCGGTCTTGTCGGGAAGCAAGGTCTTTAGAGAGGCCATCTGGTTACCGTGGGGTCCTTAGGATGTGGATGTTGCTTCTGTGTGAATGATGTGCTTACAGAAGGGAAAAAATGCGAGCTCCCCGGGAGGCATACAGGCAGAGGATGTGACACAGGAGAGGGAAGCCACCACCAGCCCAGGAGAACCTGGAGTATCTCCCTCCCTTACAGTCCTGCCAACACCTCAATGTCAGGCATCTAACCCCTTCCACCGTTAGATGACAAGTTTGGTTGATTAAGTCACTCCCTTTATGATGTTTGTTGGGGCAGCCACAGCCAATGAATGTCGTAGGCATATTACTGCTACTGAATGGTCTGTTACTCTCACTTTTAGAGGAGGGTGCTGAGGCACAGAGAAGAGAGGCGACTTGCTGAAGTTTACAGAATTAAGTAGAAGACTGTTTCCCCGGCTCTCTGTTGGGAATGGTGGTGGTTCTTCCTTCCTGAGACCCACAGCGTTTGGGAAAGTCAAACAGAACATGCGCATCTCCTATGCTGGTGACCATCCTTCTGTGGGAGAGGAAACTCTGAGCTCAGGTGTATTTCCTATTCCTAGGCACGTCTGTCCCCTCGAGGCTTTTATTCACCATCCGTGAACCTTTGATGGAAATGGGTCTGGTGTTTGCTTACCTGAGAACGTGTTAACAGCAAAATTTCATTTTGCTGTGGCCCAGCACTCTGACAGCCAGAAGGCTGTGGTTAAGACGTTCAGATGTTTCTCATTGCTTCTGCCTTTAACCCCCAGTAGGGTAACAAGACAAAGGTATCTCCGTGTGTGTGCACACACCTACCGCTTCCTTAGACACACATTAGCGTGGTTCCTTCTCTCACACTCGTATTTACAGACAGAAACATAAGCAGATCTGGACACGTATGCACATCTAGGCAAAATATGCTTTCACCCCCGAATATGCTTAAACTCACTCTCAGGCAACACACCTACCCACTCACGTCCTTACACACAAGTGTGCTTATTCTCACACCCCTTTCCACATGCTGTGTATGTTCATACACACGCAGAAGCCGCACACGGTTGAACAGCTCTCTGTCTCACCAAAGCGACAAACTAGTGTGTCTTAGGTCAAGCTGCCCAACAAACAGATCCTGATATATCATGGGGTATGGACGTGATCCACCGGAAGGGTGTTTCTAGGAGACACCAGTGATGGACGAGGGGCCCTTAAATGAGGAATTGCCTCCATCAGACCAATCTGTGGACACGTATGTGGAGCCTTTTCTTGACTGATGATTGATGTGGGAGGGCCCAGATTACCTTGGGCAGGTGGTCCTGGGTTATCTAAGAAAACAGGCTGAGCCGGGCGATGGTGGCGCACGCCTTTAATCCCAGCACTCGGGAGGCAGAGGCAGGCGGATCTCTGTGAGTTCGAGACCAGCCTGGTCTACAGAGCTAGTTCCAGGACAGGCTCCAAAGCCACAGAGAAACCCTGTCTCGAAAAAACCAAAAAAAAAAAAAAAAAAAAAAAAAAAAAAAGAAAACAGGCTGAGCCAGCTATGGGAGCAAGTCAGTAAGAGCATTCTTCCATGGTCTTTGCTTTGGTTGCTGCCCTGACATCTCCCCTTTAGACTGTGACCTGGGAGTTGCGAGCTTAAGTAGACCCCTCTCCAAGTTGGTTTTGGTTAATGTTTTTTTTCACCACATCAAAGAAGCAGACCAGGCCAGCTGGGTTGTGCCAGGGTTCCGGGACCTCTGGAATGAAGCAGTGACAGGAGCGGGGATGGAGCCTCAAGGGTAGGGTCCTAGCTGGCCAAGCCAGGGAGCACCTGCTCAATCTATATTATGTCCACAGAAGCAGAAGGCAGCCAGGACTGTGGTTCACTGGCCTGGGCTAGTCTGGCAACTTACTGGAAAAAAAAAAAAAAAACATCAGGGAGATTTAAACAAATAAAAACAAAATAAAAAACAAAAAAGGAAGGATTTATTTCTCATGAACCAGCAATAATTTTCAGGGATAGACCTCTTAAAATTCATATTTTAAGGTACTTTATTTGCCAGCACCCAGTCATGTTGAAGTATAAACCAGGTTTCCATTAGCGAACAGAACACATCCAGCTGTCGGAAGCATGGCTGGTTCTAGGGCTGTTCCTAGAGAAAGGAAGACATTGCTTTATCTCTGTCTGAATGGCTAAAAAGGTCACCAGGGTGGGACCTGTGGACAGACAGGGAAGCCCACCCCGTGAACAAATTCCAGCTTCAGCTCCAAGCTGCAAAACTCACTTGGTTACCCAAATGACAGCTCCACAGCTTCAAAAATTAAACCCGGCCTGTAGCTAGGGGAAGGCACCGTTATCTGAAATGTATTACTTTACCCTGCTAGGAGTTGTTGACCCAACAGCTGGTGCTGCTTTCAAGCAAGATTGCTTATGGTCCTTAATGTTAATTTGTTGACAAAGTAAAGCATCTACAGTTGCCTTTGGCCTTTTCAGTGCAGCAGCTGAAAACGGATTCCTCAAATCAAGAAACGATGGCAATGAGGACTTCCCAGCCTCGAGCCTCTTGCTCGGAGTAGTGGGGAGCTGAAGACGACTCTAGTGTGCCCCAGGCTTCTAGACTTTTGTTGGGGGTTCGGGGTAAGAACTTGGGAGTCTGCAGAGTTCAAAGCAAGCATTTTATAAGAATGTCATGCATTTTAAAAGTGGTTTTCTCTTTATAACTTTTTGTTTTGAGGTGGTTGTAGTTTCACACGGAGGCGAGTCCTACCGCCTGCCCCTGCATTTCCTTTCCCCTCTGATGCTTATGAATAGTTCTGTCTTAAGTCTTCCTAGTTCCCGAGGACTCAGGCGTGTGTCCCGTGACACGGCAGATTCTCAGCTGTTCTGCACCTGTGTCCAACTGTACGAATAAATGCTCTCGCTTCCCTTAATGGTATAGAGGCAGAAGTTGACCACATATTTTAGAAGTCCAGACACTAAGGAAACCGACCTAATAAGTGGCCGTAAGACAAACTATGAAAATATAAAAAGGGCTAAAACAGTGCTGGAGAGATGGCTCAGTGGTTAAGAGCTCTGACTGCTCTTCCAGAGGATCTGAGTTTGAATCCCAGCACCCACATGGAAGTTCACTGGACAGTGAGATCTCATTCACTAGGGCATGCACGTGGCACACAGACTTACATACAGACAAAGCACCCATATACATAAAATAAATAATAGAATGTATAAAAGGATACAAGAGCATATTTATATGTATCGATGACAGAATATAAGAGTTGTGATATTTAAAGTAAGAGATGACATCATCAGAAATGAGGATGTGAATTGAGTCGGTCATAAAAGGATTGTGACTCTGGCAAGTGAAAAACAATCAAAGTGAAAAATTAGAAAATTATTCAAACTATTATGAATAAGGCTTACAGCTCCATATAGGTAAAGAATTATTCAGTTTTTATTTGAATTTTATTTGACAACTTATAAAGGATATGGAGAATTTGTTCAAATATGATGAAGCACCTTTCATCCACAGCATCTTTTATTTCTACACTTGATCAGCTACACCGCACAGGGTTCATGTCGCCATATTACCATTGTGGATAGATTTGCTCTGTGGAAGTCTGTTTTTCGCTTCACTGTTTTGAAACAGTAAATTGGCGCGTCGGCTCAGTGGCTAGTGTTTGCTCTCCAAGCGTGAGGTTCTGAGTTTGAGCCCTAGGACCTGGTGAAAGACGGCTGTGGTAGCATTTACCTGCAATCCCAACGTTAGGGAGGTGGAGACAGGAAGATACTAGGGTTTGCTGGCTAGCTTCTGTGAATGCCCCTGTCTCAAAAAGTAAGGTGGGAGGGAGGGACAGGTGGTTAAGAGCACCAGCTGCTCTTCCAAAGAACCCGAGTGCTGGTCCCATCATGCATATTGGGTGGCTTATAAGCAGCTTATAACTCCTCCTTCACGGGAGCCGATGTCTTCTGCTCCTCTTTGGCACCTCGTTCACACATGGCACGCATGTATGCGCATGCACACAACTCAGTTTTAAAAATAACTGTATGTTAACTTTATGTGTATGAGTGTTTTGCCTGTATGTATGTGTGTGTATCACAAGCACGCTTGGTGCCCATCGAGGCCAGAAGAGGGCACTGATACTCTAGAGCTGGAGTTACAGGCAGTTGTGAGCTACCATCCAAGTGCTGGGAACTGAACCTGGGTCCCATGGAAGAGCAGCAAGTTCTCTAACCACTGAGTCTTTTTTCCTAAACTAGGTGTGGTGGAGTCTTTTACCTTAGCAACCAGGAGGCAGAGCTAGAGGTAAGTTGACAGCTGTAAGTTCTAGGCTAACCTGGTCTACATAGTGAATTCCAGGTCAGTCAGAACTACATAGCGAGACCTGTCTAAAAAATAAGGTGGGAAATGGTTAAGGAAAACACTCAGCATTGACTTCAGGTCTCCACATGTATACCCACATATGTGTATATGCACTTTCCCCATACATGTGCACACATGGGAACATACACACATAAAAGAAAACACAATAAAATGATCTAAAAAGTATCCAAATCTGAATAAGATTAAAGAAATAGTCATTTTAGCAGCTATGGAGTATTAACATTGTATTAGTCAAACTAAGTAAGATATACAAACACCTTTGACTTGCGAAAAGAAACCACTTGTGTTGCTGGCTATTCTGTAATTGTCCTTGAAGTATAAGCTGGAGACTCGTAACAAGAGCTACGCAACCACTCATATCCTCTGACTTGGTCATCCTTCATTGGGATTCTTTCCTAAGGTAATAATCCAAGTGAGAAAATGAAGTCATTTGTACAGGATATATATGGCAGCATGTCCCTTATAGGGGAAGAAGAAACCTGCCCAAACATGCAGCAGCTGAAACGGTTCAGTGGCTCACGATGCATCCGGGTCCTCTGTGACCACTATGATAGGACGGTGTGTGAACTTTGCTCACATGTGTGGAAACATGCACACGAAGCAGAATGCAGAGTCAAGCAGCTGCTCTCAAAACTCACTGAAATGGGGTCTGTGCTTTGATGAGTCTGGAAAAAACATACAGAGAGCTGGGACTTTTATATTCATAGAATTCTTCTGTATAAATTTATTTAAACATTTATGGGACGTCTATTTGGTGGAAGATGAAATGCTGGTTTAAAGCTCATTCCTGTGGAAACCATGCAGTAATCTAAACGTCTTTCCTAGCACAGGTGTGCCAGCCCCTCTCAGAGAGCTGACTTTGCTGTTTCTGAGCTGAGCATCATGGGTGGGAGAGCCCCTTGCCTGCCTAAGAAGCCATTTAAGGATGCTCCCACAGTCTCGGGTCCCCTTTTCTTCAGTTACTGTCTCCTCACTTTTCCTTCAAGCAAATGGCTGTCTAGAACCCAGAGGAGGGACTGTCCCAGTCACCTGAGGGGCCTTTGGTCTTGCAACCTTCAAATCTTCTAATGCACCAGAGGGCATTATCTTAGGCGACTTCCTCAGATATCTATGTAGCCCAGGCTGACCCAAACTCATGGGCCTCCTGCCTCAGCTTCCCCAGTTCTGGAATTACACGGCACCTAGCATACTCAGGAAACTTTTAACATTGTTTCCCAAGACAGTTTCAGCTGACTACAAAATGAAACGAAATGAAATGAAAGGAAACCAGACCCAAATAGATACATGTTAGCAGAAACAGGGTTAGCCGCCCTAACAAGCAGCTCATAGACACAGTCCAATCCAGACAGCTTAATTCTGTGGGTCTAAGAGTTTCCATGTTTTTATTCTGCCAGCCTCAGAGTGACAACTTTGTCCTTTGCTAGCTTTGGTTGTGGTCCCTGCATGGTTGTTGGGATTTCAGCCCACAAACATGATATATTCTACCAGGACCGTATTTTTCTCTTTCCTTCTAAAATCTAAGAATTCTTTGCCAAAATCTTCCTTCTGTTGCTGCCACAATCCTCCACTTCTCATTGGGTGGAACAGTAGGCCGCATTCATGTTTAAACCAATCACTGTCAAGGGACTGAGATGTGATGACGTCTCAGGTTAGACTTATCAAGTCCCTGTAAAGGGGGGGTGGGGGGCAGGTGGGTGTGTGGGTAGGATCTCCTTACTTCCCAAGGTTCTCCATTTCCCTTCCTTTGTCTAGAAAGCTGGGGTTGGTTTCTTCACTCTACCCCACTTCCGGGGACTGTGTCTGTACCCCAAACCACATGGCAAGTGAATGTGAAGAGAAATTGAAGCTATAATGGGGTTCTCTCCACACTATGAAGACCTGGCCAGAGGTAATTGCTCTCCCCTTACTGGCAGTTAGCTGTATGCCTGGCTACAGTTACCATCTTGGTGGGAGCAAGAGAAGAGGCAAAGATCAAACAGGGGTTCTCCTGTGCTCTCTCCTCTCTTTTTCTCTCCCCCTTTCTTTCTCCCTGTTTCCCTCTTCCTCTCCCTCTCTCTTATTTCTAACCCCTCCTCATTCATAGATTTGACCCTGATTTTCCTCCCCAGGTGATCTGAAAACATTTACTTCCCAGAGGGTTAAGAAGGCACTCCATGCATTCTGTCCATAAAACATAATCTAGGGCTGTGGGCACGGGTATGGCAAGTGCTGTCCCATCTAGACTTCCATGGGGAAAGTTTGCCTTGCCTGGAACTGGTCAAAATATCCCTGCTCCATAAAGATAGAGTCAATATTTCTTACCCTCATGTTGCCTTTGAGTTCAAATTCAGTCTGGTCTTCCTCAGAGCTCTCTTGCTCCTTTTTAAAGGTTCACATTGCACAGGGTAAGACACTAAAAAGACATGTCCCTCTTGTGCCTCTCTTCATTTCTTTGAGATTCACCCTTTATTGGATAACATGTGCTTACAGATCCACTGGAGAGTTGGAGCACTGAGGTCATTAATCCCACCTCCGTCTTTAGTCTGGTCTGTTTCAAATAGACCATCTATAATGCAAGCATATACACAAGCCTTAGCATATAAACATGTTATCTCCTCCCAGAGAATTGATTATGCTCTTTTGTAAGTTATTTAAAGTTTTATTTAAATATTAAGGCAAATAAACTTACACCACAGAGTAGCATATAAATTAGCATGAGTTTTAAGGTTCATTTGTAAGACGGGATGAGCTTGAGGTAAGATAGGATGCTATGTAGAACTTTAAGGTTCCTAGCTGAGGTTCAGGGATATCAGCAATAATTGCTGTAAACAGGCGGACTGATGTGAGGACGATTACTGAGTCATTGTTCTTTACTGTAGGAGTTCGTGCCTTTGCTTCTGGTTTGGGGAGTCAGGACAGGCATTCTCTAACACCATTAACGTTGGAGCTGGTTCTTGCTTGGCGACTGTGATTGGCACTCATCCCCAACATGACTTCACGGAGAGGCCAGCACTCTCTGCAGAGGTTGAAGCTGCAGAGGACATGCTCTGAAGCCTGTTGCCTTTCAGTGACATTTGGTGTCATCAGTGACACTTGGTATCATCAGTGACACTTGGTGTTGTCTCTAATGTGGGCAAAGAAAGGGAAACAGGTTCTTGTTACAGTACAAACTGTGTTCCTCGAAAAAGATGCATTAAGATCTCAACTCCCACTCCTCAGAGGACATCTTTATTTGGAAATAGGTTATTTAAGAATTACATTCTCTTTCTTTATTTGGTAAGTGCACGTGTGTGCCAACCACGCACACTTGGAGGATGAAGGAAGAGATTGGAGCAATCTCTCTGTAAACCACAGACCCCACCCAACCACCAGGCACCAGGAGTGAGTACAGGGTAAACTGTGTCCCCCAACCCCCCAGAAGATGCCACTGTGCCTTTGGATGCCTAGTTGCTCCGGCTGTGAGGCAGTAGTTCATCCCGAGAGTGTTATCCAGGTACTGTTTAGACCATCTATCCATTCCCTGCATGATGGTCTTTCCTTTGCAACCACATTAAACCCATCACGTTCTCAGACCCAGACTCCATGCTGGACAGTGCTATGATGTGCAGACTTGCTAAAATGTCCCCGCCACTTTGGGCTTGCCCAAGCAATATTAATTTTAATAAGCATTAAAGAGGTGCTGGTGTCACTTGATAAGGATGATGTAGACTATGAAATTCACATAAACCTCTCCTGAAAATCTCATCTGCTGCTGCTCAGAGGCTTTTCTTTTTCTAGAAGGAAGAAACTGATGCATCAAGGTGCAGACCCAGCTGCAGGTGTATAGAACGAGAACAGCCGGTTACAGGGGTGTGAAGTTAGAGCTATCTTATGGCGAGAGAGAATTCTCCACAGGACCTTCTCCTCTGGTCAGAGAGCTTTGAGTTTGGCCTGTAGCTGACATAAAGGTCTTTGTTCCCTTTTTGCATTATCTCTCTTTAAAGCAGGCTGAATTGGGAGCTGAGAGAGTTCAATTGATAACATTTTTGAAATGCAAGTACAAGGACCCGAGGTCCATCCCTAGAATCTTTTTTGAAGAAAAAAAAAAAAGCCAGGATGATGACAGGTACTTGTACTCCCAGCAGCAGGAATGGGGACAAGGGTTTTCCCACCTTAGTTTTGTTTAGCTTCTTTAGCTGTCCTCTGCTGGCGAAGGCTGCTCACTCACTTCCCGGCTGCCGAGACCAGAAATAACCACTCAGAAACTGTATTAATTGCAGTACTGTTTGGTCAATAGCTTAAGCATATTTCTAGCTAACTCTTACATCTCAAATTAACTCATTTCTACTATTTTATATTATTTTACCACGAGGCTCATGAACTACCGGCAAGGTTCTGACTGATGGCTCGTGTCCTCTCCTCTGGCGGCTACGTGGCGTCTTACTGACTCTGTCTTCTTTCTCCCAGCATTTAGTTTAGTTTTCCTGCCTAGCTCTATTCTGCCCTATCACAGGCCAAAACAGCTTCTTTATTCATTAACCAATAAAAGCAACACATATACAGAAGGACTTCCCAAACCAGTCCTCCGTTTCTGTCATTCACCCTGGGGGCTCACTGGCCATCCAGCAGAGCCTAGGTGATGAGCCCAGGTAAGAGAGAGACTTTGAAAATCAAGGTGGGTGGTCTCTGGGGGAATGACACTCGAGTTTGAACTTTGGCCTCCACACACATATACATACACATGTACCCCCAAAACACACCCTGAACACACAAGTATACACATAAAATAATTAAAGAATTTTTTTTTCGTGTTCGCGTACACTCATGCACACATGAGTACACCTATGTGTGGCAGCAAAACCACACATAGGATGTTTTTCTCAATTAGTTTCTCCTTTTTATTTTCCTTTCTTTCTTTTCTTTTTCCTTCTTACTGAGACAGGGTCTCTCACTGAACCAGGAGCTTACTGAGTTGGCTAACCTGGGTAGTCAGCAAGCCCTGGGGATCCTCGTAACTCTGCCTCCCCAGCGCTGAGATCAGAGGTGTGGGTTACTAGGCCCTGTCTTTATGTGACTGCTTGGGATTGACTCAGGTCCTCGTGCCTACACAGCAGACACCTCACAGACGACGTCATCCCTCCAGCATGAAATCTTATTTTTGGAGATAGGTTCTGACAATGTAGTCCAGGTTAGCCTTGGACTTGTTATGGCCTTGAACTGAAAGCAGTCTTCCTGCCTTAGTCTCCTGAGTGCTGGGATGACAGGCTATTCTCTTCCTTGGCAATTCCTTGATATTCACACTTGCTATCTGGTTATGTCTCTATCCCTTTGCCCTAACATTTTCTCTTCTTTCCTCATTTGGTGTTGTTGGATTTTTCTTTGGACCACCAGTTCACAAATAACTACATGGAGACTTACTATTAGTTGTGAAAGCTCAGATTTAGCTTAGGCTTGTCCCATTAGCTCTTATAACCTAAAGTAACCTGTTTATATTACTCTACATTTTACTGTGTGTCTTCTTACCTTTCATTCTGTGTCTGACTCCCTCTGTGTCTTGGAATCTCCTGTATGTGCATCTAGATTCATCCTGAGTTTCTTTCCTTTCCCCAAAAGTCCTGCCTATCTCTTCTGCCTAGATCTTGGCCATTTGGCTTTTTATTGCACAAATCACAGCAATATATTCTCACACAGTATACAAATATTCCACAACGATTTGGTTCAGTTTTCTGGGGAAGGTTGGCAGGAGTCAGTATAGGACTAAGGTTAGGGGAAACAACAGTATTGTATAGTGTTGGTTTAAGACATTGGGCAGTACGAAAGTTCCTTGTGGCTCTTGGGATGTCCAGAGCAATCCTGTTTACACTGCAAAATCCTCTTAACCATGACTGACTGGGAGAGAGGGAAACATCTTACCTAAGTTCTGATAGTCAGATTCTCTGCTCCAGGAATGTAGAACCTGGGAGCGAGCTGGTTATTTAGTGTCCCTTTGTGTAGCTGTGATGTGAGACCCTGTGAACTGTGTGGGTTGTGTGCATTGTACAGTGGGTTGAAGATCAGGAGGTGCTAGTCTGCAGAGAGAGCCGGAGATGAGAGATGGAACTGAATCATAACGACTTTCAGCTCCTCCTTCTAGCCCTTTCTTGAGAAAGGTTGCGTTCTTCCTCTGTGGCTGCTGTATGATAAACAAATGTGTTCCTCCATTTCTCCTCCCAAGCTACACTGAGTGGGATTCAGTTTCTTGCCACCACAGAAAGACCGACAGGGACATGCTACTCACTAGAATTCTATCATTTAGCGACACATAGGATTTCTTATGTTTTCAGAGGATGGGGAACGTGGGAATAGGTGGTCCTGGACAAATTCAAGTCCTCACAGGAATTTGGAGGGACTCTGTGTGGGTGGATGAATATGAGCAGAAACCCCCCGCGTCACAAGTAGACCCCTGAGAGAGGCTGACCAGATTTCTGGAGTGTTGTTATTTTCCTTCAAGTTTTGATATAATTTGAAGCAGAGCAGCTAACTAAAAGTCTAGTGAGTGCAGACGGTATTTAACTGTGCTGACAGGAGGACCGCTTCTGATGAGTGTTTTCTTTGTGGTCTTTAGCATGTGCCTTGTGGGCTCTGTTTTAAGGAGATTGAGTCTGTATTAATTTCTTCTAATGCTTAGTATTTCTCATCCTTTCTGCTGCTCCATCTGACCCGGTATGGTGTCATTTGGGTTGTATTAGACATCTCTTTCTTTCTTTCTTTCTTTCTTTCTTTCTTTCTTTCTTTCTTTCTTTCTCTCTCTCTCTCTCTCTCTCTCTCTCTCCCTCCCTCCCTCCCTCCCTCCCTCCCTCCCTCCCTCTTTCTTTCTTTCTTTCTTTCTTTCTTTCTTTCTTTCTTTCTTTCTTTCTTTCTTTCTGTGAACACTATACATTTCATCCAAAAATGCTATTTCCGGGTCTACAATTCATCTCTGACACTGCGTTTTCCTGGTTCCTAAAGGACTCTGATACAGATGTCCCCTTCCTTCACCTTGGACTCAGCACTAAAAAAAAAAAAAAAAAAAAAACTAAAGGGCATTAATAAGGCGGGAGGTGCTTCATGCCACAGGGTATAGACGGTACTGCCAGAAATGAGGAATCTTCCTCCCGAATGTTGTCAATTTGTTACTTCTCTGAGTCTGCTGGTGGCTGCTCAGTGTGGGGCTGTTATCTCCCAGCCCAAGCAGCTGGCTTTGGGCACCGGTCTGGAGTAGGAAAGATTGCTTCATGGCCCCACTGGGGGCATTTTACAATTTCTTTTTCCTTGAGAAACTTTAAAAAGCCACCTAGGCTCCGCGCTACCTGTGTATTCACTTAGAGCTCCTACCACGTGACTAAGTTCAGGAAACGCAGCAAACAGATCCCTGTCGAGAGTGTCACCCTGCTGTGGGCTGGCGTCTGGGATCAGGGTGCCTTGGTTCCAGGAAGCAGACTCGTTTCATTCCAAGAATGCACATTTGACTCCTGCTGGGTGAGAACAATTATACTAGGGCGAGTTGATACAGAAATCAATAGGAAAGTGCCTGGTCCAATGATGAAGTGGAAAAGCAAGCGTACAGAGCATAACAGGTAAGCCTAGGGAGTGCAAGCAGCGCTAGGAGAGGAGGGATGCTAAGGGCCAATAGGAGTCCAAGGATGTGGAATGGATGCTGGAGGAAGCAGTCTTCTGAGAAGGGCTGTAAGGGGGCAGTAGGTACACAGATAGGCAAGGGGAATCAAAGTTGGGTTAATCACCCTTGAAGGTCCTGGATCTAAAGTCTCCCATGGAGGTCAAACTCTAACACAGATAGTAAGAATCATAACAAAGGGCTGGAGAGATAGCTTAGGGGTTAAGAGTACTGACTGCTCTTCCAGAGGTCCTGAGTTCAATTCCCAGCAACCACGTGGTGGCTCACAACCTTCTGTAAAGAGATTTGGTGCCCTTTTCTGGCCTGCTGGCATGCATTCAGACAGAACACTATAATAAATAAATAAATCTTAAAAAAACCATAAGTCTGAATAGTGCAGATTAGGTCAGAAGTTAGAGGTTAACTCAGTGGCTTGTGCAAGAATGTTGTGACCCTGGTTACTTTACCATCAGCCCTATTTAGCCAATGCCAATGATACGATCCCATATGCTACAAGATGCCACAAGAGTCTGTTAAGGGTTCTCAAGAATTTATTTAGGTATAAAATAGGGGTAAAAACACACACACTAATACAGAATGAGTTGGACGCCACCACTGTTCCATCTGCCTTCGTCCAGTCATTCTGTCCAGGGGTGAAGAGCAAGCCACAGGCTCCGCTCAGACCTCCCACGAGAGCACGGTAGCAAGAGAGTGAGAGAACCTCTCCTCTTATGACTGTAGTCCTTGTGGATTAGGGTCCACTCTAAAGGCCCCTCTTTAACCTAGTGGAGCCTTTACAAAATCTAATTTCTGACTGAGGTTATGTTTTGAGGTACTGAGGATTAGGACTTCAGTTTATGGACTCTGGGAGGAGCATAAAATAGCTTATAACAGTGGAATATCCAGGAGTGAAACTTTTGTGAAGAAACTCAGTTTAATGTTGAATTTACTAATTCTGAGGTCCCTTGAGACACATGGTAGAGATGTCAGACAAACAATTATAGACATAGTTGTGGGGTTCTGGATCAAAGTCTGGGCTGGAGAGTCAAGTTTAGGATTGTTGATAGTTTTCCAAAAGCCACAGGAATCCCTTCAATTGTGTGTATGTGTGTGTGTGTGTGTGTGTGTGTGTGTGTGTGTGTATTTGTAGGTAGGGCACTTACTTGCAAGAAACCAGAACCCCTCTTGCACAGCATTCAATCCCCAGAAGTTCTCACCGTCTGCAAAGGGCCCACATAAACAAAATCAGCCATATAAGCTGGTTACAATGTAGACATTAGGCTCCTGGGAAAGGACTTTTCCATGCAGAGATTTATTTACAGCAAAGAATCCTAACCGCTACATCTTTGAAATGCTGCTCATGGTTGGTTAAAACAACAACAACAACAAAACAACAACAACAAAAAAAAACTCAGCAAATTAAAAAAAACACGATAAAGGAAAGGGGAAAAAATTACTCCATACTTCATCTTCTGGGTCAGTTCTCATTCGAGCCCTGTCTGTGTGGCAAATGACCGTGTGCAGCCTTTGACGTCCTTCCACTACTCCGGGGCTTCTGTGGCAACGTGGTAGGTGATGTCAGTGGGGACCTGCTTTGAACCCTCAGCTAACAGGCTGGAAGATGACATATCTCCATCTTGATCCTTGTGGGAGAGGGAATAACGGTGAGAATCGTTGTTCATTTCCTCAGGAGGAATGGTCCCTGACAATGCTCCATTCTACGGTGCCTGTGCGTTGGCTTTCTCTCCCTTCCAGGCTCTACAGTCCTCGGTCTCTAGAATGAATTAAGTTCCCAGCATCTTTGTTTCAGATTACTGAATCCAGGAACTGTGTTAAATCCTCACCCCAGAAACAGCCGTCCTCAATCTAAACACCAATCTCAAATCTCTCTGTGTCAGGGGCAGAAATTAACTTATAGAAGAAGTTATTTTACTAAGCCTCAAACAACATGTTTTAGGCTAGCGAAAACAAACCCCAAGGTGTGTGCGGGATGAGGGTAGGATGAGGTAGCTGGGGTTATGCCCAAGTGAAGGAGCCACTTCTCAGTCACACACGAGAATCAGCCTGTGTTGTTCACGAAGTTCCTGTCAGTGTGGTTTCCTGATGACTGCATTCCCCAAAGTTTTTTCAGGACAGGACTCATGCTTGCCAAGTAGAGATCTCTGGACTAGGGCATTTTGTTCCTTGTACCACTTATGTGGGTAAGTGAAGATAGCAGAGGGCATAGGCTATGGGGATAGAGGGGCGGGGCTCACATCCATCTACCATCTATTATGTATGCAGCCTCAGGTATTGCTGTTAACAGTTTAGCCATGGAGAGGGCTGGGCAAAGCATGCCCTGTTGCTGAAGTCTGCTCCATTGGTCTGGTTATAGCCTTTTCTTGTGACTTGAGTATTCTAGGCATTCCACAATGGTGACCACCACTTTAGTTTTGGGTAAATAGAAAAAGTGCTGCATCGAAAATTAAAAGAGCGGTAAGTGTTTTTTGATTGAATAAAAAATGCTTAAGGGCCTTCTATACCCAGAGAGGGCCTTACACTAACTGTAGAGGACAATAGTTGGAAGTTTGGCCGGGCCTGCTCTTGCTGGCAGTGTTCTGTGGGGTTGGTGAGCCAGGAAGTCTGTCCTTCATTTGGGGTTTTAGTTGTTGAACTTGAAGGTTTAGGAGACGTCGGAACGTGGAGGTGAACAAATAGATGGAGCAGAAGGGATCTAGTGAGGAGTAAGGGAGGTGGATCTCGGATCCAAAGAAAAGATGCCTGGTGGACCAGAGAAGGTGTGGGTCAGGAGAATAAAGGTAACAGCTGTCGCAGAGCACCTGGGGTGGATGCTGCTCTTAGGCCCTTTGTGACATGGTTTGTAAAGATGGGGCAGATGCCTGCTACCCAGTGTGTGAACCATCTCCTTACTCCATTCCAAAGACCCCAGTGTTCTTGAAGATGCAGGACTGCATTTTGCAGATGCAGTGCCTTCAACGTTGTCTTATTTTCCAAAAAAAGCAGCGCAAATTGGGTGTGAAGCCAAGTTTCTGTTCCCCACTTAGCACCTTCTCTGACGTACAGGTTCTGAGAGCTCATGTGAGAACTACTGGATCAGACTGGATCAGACTGGATCAGACTGGGTCAGAAACTCTGGGTGTGGGGCCAGCGAGCTACACGTCTGAGAAGTCCTTGCAGTGACTATGATGTTCACTACAGTTTGAGACTTACAGTCCAAAAGAGCTTTGCACTTTATATGGTTATGTGTATGGGAAAATATTAGGAAGAACACTTCCTTCAAAGTTTTGGAGACTTTGAAAGGAGCGTATACGACATCAACATCCGTTCTGCTGCCCTCTTCATGGGAGGTCTGGGTATCCCCAGCTCCCAGAAGATTATAGTCCTGCAGATTTGACTCGGTAACTTGAAACCAATGCTGGAATTATACTTTCTGGAACCTTCACTTATTATTTTTGAAAGGAGCAACATGAACCTGGACAAAAGAAAAACAGAAATACTCAGAACAGGTTAGTGGCCGACTTAAAATATGAAGACGGCACAGCAGTATCCCTAGTAGGCCCTTTTATAGAACGAACTCAATAACGGCAGGAAAATTTTGTGTTTTGAAAAAAGCGTCCAGATGGAACTGCTGTTAGTATGCTATCATTTATTTTGTTAATTCAGCAACATTTCAAGTGAGACCCAGACACCACAGCGTTTAAAAATAATGCAACCTTGCTCTCAAAGCAAATGGCAAGAGCGAGAGGTCTCTATGGGGCTTTGCTAAAGGGGGGAAAACGAAATTAAAAACCGTCCACTAATGTGCTGGCGAGTAACGAAATAAGAATCTGACACTCGGTGCATTGAAATGCAAACAAGATGTCCCTGTGTTACCCTGGCAATTCATCATAAAGGCCAGTGCGCTTCTGTTTGTTATACATGAAGTGCAGTGAATTATTACCAGCTGGATTCTTCTAACAAACTTTTTAAGCTATGTATACAATAGGGTCAAAAAGAGATTTATATAAGTGTGTGTGTGTGTGTGTGTGTGTGTGTGTATGTTCATGCCCGGAAATACATACAGAAGACTGTTTCTCTGCCTGCGAGAATGTGAAGCTAGATATTCTTGGATTATAAATAAGAAATTCAGGCAATGGTCTAACTATTTGGAGGCATTCTATCTCTCTCTCTGTGTGTAAATGCATGTGTGAATACGTTTTTGAAATATGTACACCGTATGATGTATCCGTAGGTAAAATGATCCAAATTGATTAGGGGAAATGTGTTGTAAGCAGAGTCCTGATGAGTTAGGAGTGTAGAGAACCTTATATTGACTATACAGTAGGTCAGATGCATGCTGGGATATGGATCTGTCTGTTCCCACCCCCAGTGCAAAGAAAGCTTAGCCTCGGGGGTACATGAGGAGGAAAAAAAAACAAATGTGATGATTCTTTTGGTTTTCATATTTTTAAAACAATCTGTTTCCTAGAGCTGTTAACACATTTATGGGGTGTGTCTACATATATATGAAAGATTATAGGTAAAGCTTTGATAAATCTGGCAAAACTAATCCCAGAGATTCAAGTGAGGAGAACGTCTGTCGATGAGAAGGTTGTGGAGCAGCAAACGTTCTGGGTGTCACTCATCACACCTCTCGAAGAGCTGGTGCCACTGTTAGCATTGGAGCTGAGATGGGGAAGCAGAGGCCCCGGGGATGAGTGAAGCAATCAACTACAGAGTGCGGTAGCTGGGATTTGAACTCAGAGCCAACCTGCTTTCAAAGCTTTCAGGGCTTCCCAGAGGGGAAAATCAGAAGAAAAACAGCACCGTAAGCTGTGAGGAAAACATGGTGCTGGATCGTAGGCAGGAGGACTGGCAGAGAAGTTGTCCCTCTCTGCTTTTTGGGAGGGTGAAACAGAAAGAAGGTTTATGGGGTTTGCAGTGATTTCTCCATGAAAAATTTCTGGTCATGCCTCCTAAGCCAATTTTATGTCAGAATCTGGCATAAGGTCAGCACATAAGAGGAATAAATTACTACAGATTCAAACAGAACACACAGAGAATGTTTGGAAGGCTATGCAACCAGGTTCTAATAAGAGTTGTTACTGGGGAATGAGATTATGGGTGCATGTCTTAGGGTTACTACTGCTGTGATGAACACCATGACCAAAAGCAACTTGGGGAGGAAAGGATTTATTTCACCTTGCAGCTTGTTGTCCCTATCCCTGGGAGTCAGGGCAGGAACTCAAGGAGTCCGGATGCAGAAGCGGATGCAGAGGCCGTGAGGAGTGCTGGCTACTGGCTCTCTATGATTTGATCAATCTGCCTTCTTACAGTAACCTGGACCCGCTAGCCCAGGGGTGGCGCCGCTCTCAGCTGGCTGGGCCCTTCCCCATGGATCACTAGTTAAGAAAATACACTACAGACAAGCCCACAGGCCCTCTTCCCAGATGACTCTAGCTTGTATCAAGTTGACCGGAAACTAGCCAGCTTGACAAAGGGGAGAGATGAAGGCTTTTTATGCCTTAGGTTTTAAAAAATTTTCTAGTTGTGGAAAGTTTCAAATGGATACAAAAAGATGATGGTACAGACGATGACAACAATAATCCAGAAATAGAGTAGAACACTCAACAATTGTTAGCTGTGGCTAACCTTGTTTCTTATGAGCAGAGCTCCCCACCCTATTTCTCAATTGTCCAGCTTATTTTAAAGTAACTCCATGACATTGTAGCCCTGTGCTAGTGCATTCATTTCCAAAAGGAAAATTATCCTCTAATACGATATAGATGATAGAAATGGATGGGAATCCTCAGCAATTTATATAGCGTAGGAGTTAGTATTTTGCAGTTAATTTTCTGCTGAAGCGTTGATTCTCACATATGACCGGCTGCTGGAATGTCCCAGGAAGTATTTTAAGCACATGAGTTCCAGAATCTACCAGAACCCAGGAAATCAGATGCTTTACAGTGGTCTTGGGATCTTTCTGATTAAAAAGTTCTATGTATGATTATGATGGCGCACCACATTTGGGAACACATGGTCTACTTGAGATAAATTGTTTCAAGAACCTTCCAGCACTTTGGAGAGACTTAATTCCACATAAGCAGTCGATACACTAATTACACATTTGCTTATCTAGTCATTAAATTAGCTTCCCTAAGGACCACTCTGAATCCTATGGATTAAAAGAGTAGTTGAATGTAGTTAACCTAGTTCTGATTAGAATATAGCTATAAAATTAAAAAATATTATACAACTCATACTTATTATGTCACTGTCATACGAATCTTTGCTAAAATTTGTGAGAGAAATGCTTTGCGCTGCCAGTAGATTCCCTAATTTTAACAAGAGAAAGTGGAAATCTCAAAGCAATTAAATAAATTTGCCTTAGGATACATAGCTGGTAAACGGGTGATTTAGGACAGCTGCAAAAGCTGTTCTAAGTTAGGGACATGGGTTAGTGATGAGTAATACTGGGTTCCAATACTTAGCACAGAGTAACACTGGGTGCTAGAACTCAGCACAGAGTAATACTGGGTTCTAGTACTCAGCACAGAGTAATACTGGGTTCTAGTACTTATCACAGAGTTCTAGTACTTAGCACACTGGGTTCCATTGCTTGAGATAGAGCAATACTGAGTTCTAGTATTTGGGACAGAACAATATTGGGTTCTAGTACTTGGGACAGAACAATACTGGGTTCAAGTACTTAGCACAGAGTAATATTGAGTTCTAGTACTTAGCACAGCGTAATACTGGGTTCTAGTACTTGAGACAGAGTAATATTGGGTTCTAGTACTTAGCACAGAGTAATATTGGGTTCTAGTACTTGGGACAGAGTAATATTGGGTTCTAGTACTTGCGACATAGTGAGGGAATCACGTTCTGGGCAACACTCTTCATCAACAGACTTATGATGCTTGAATGAGAAAGGCCTCACAGGCTCATATGCTTGAGCACTTGGGCCCCAGATGGTGGAACTGTTTGGGAAGGATTAGGACGGGGAGGAACTGCATCAGTGGGATGGACTTTGAGGTTTCCCTTTTTCTCTGGCTCCTACTTGAGGATCAGGTTGTACGATCTCAGCAGTTGCTGTTGTCACGCCTTTGCTCTGCTATCATGAACTCCAGCCTTTTGAAACTGGAAGTCCAATTAAATGTTTTCTTTTATAAGTTGCATCAGTCATGATGTTTTACCACAGCAGAAGAAAAGTAACAAGACAAGACTCAAGATACCTGTAGCCAAGGTGAAAATAGAAGCAGTACATTGAATTCCTTATAAAAAACTCAGGAGTCCAGAGATGAACTTAATTTCTCTGTGGGGCTCTTATCCTGGTGAGAAATGAATGACTTCAGGGAGTATTTATGACTTAGCCTTCCCCTTCCATGGAGTTACATTTGAGTTCAGGAGAAAGGAGGTGGGCATCAAAATGTCAAAGATGTTAAGGAATAAGGAGTGGATGATCTCCTTTCATCTTGCATCTGGTATCTGCTGAACCTCATTTCTGGCTGGTTCCCATTGGGTCATGTGTGTAGATTGCAGTTGTGTTTATTCTTCAGACCTCAAGCTTTCTCTAGTTTGGGTCTTCCTTAGCTACTCTACTTCCATGATTATCTTAAAGAGAGGGCTGTTCTGTACATGGTGTTTAGAGGTCAAAAGTTCAGGAAGCGTCTTTAGTTTTGTCTCCTGGGGAACCCTCATGATGGCTCTCTGCTTTGCCTGTCTTAGACCTGGCTTAGGGAACTTCAGAGGCTGAGTACTCCTGAGCACTGAACCCAGGCACTCCTAACTTCTTTCTACTTCCAGAAGACTTGGTATGGGTGGGTGGGGAGAGGTAGAGAATGGAAGTGGGAAGGAAAATAACTGACAGGTTATTCATTCTAGGGACCCAATCAGGGTCCACATTTCTTTCTTCCCACCTAGTAATTGCAACACTGAACCTTTCTTTGAGAAAGAGAGAGAGAGAGAGAGAGAGAGAGAGAGAGAGAGAGAGAGAGAGAGAGAGAGAGAGAGAGAATGCACATGCATGTGAATTTCAGAGGAGAACATCCTGGAAATTGAAGTCAGGTCCTCAGTCTCTGCAGGAAGAGCCTTTACCAGCTGAGCCATCTCACTGGCCCCAACACTGACTTTTGATAGCCTAATATTCATGTACTGAGCACTTATTTTCAGTAATACATTTCCATTTGATTATCTCCCATTTTTGCCTCAGTTTCACCAATATAGTTTACTACATGTGGAATCTGGAATAAACCAGTCTTTGTCTGACCATGTGAATGACTTGAATCCTTTTATTGATAGTATAAACATAGAATAAACCAAGCCTTGACTTCTTCAGAATTCAGAATGTCAACAACATTTATCCAAGGCCAGTGGGCACACACCTGTAACTGAAAATATTAGGTTTATTACCCAGTATAACATGAGACAGCATATTCCACAGGGGATATTGTTAGCATGAGAGTACTGGGGTAGACTTGTAGGAGCTGGGCTATGTTAAGAGAATTTTGGAAGGGTTTAAGGAAATGGCATTCTGCTTTAGCTGAGATACTGTCAGGAAGTAGGGTCTTATGATTGGACCTTAATACATTTTATGTAGAAGAAGGAATGATTAAGTTATGATTGGTAAAGACACAATAACCACTCATATTAACTAGGATATTGGACATTTTTGTGCTTTTGACAATGTTAATATTTTCCTACATTCTTCCAAGGTGGCTTTGTTTGTTTTGGTCTATCATAGTCTCAGAGTAGCCTTGTTTAACATGATGTCCTGTGAAGTCCTTTGTTTCAACAAGGCACCTGCCTGTGAGTTCCAGGATAGACCTTAGCAAAACCAAGGCTGTTTTTTTTTTTTAATCAAGTCAGCTCCCAAATATGTGGTGGCTGTAGATCGATATAGGGTGTCATTCTTCACATCCTGCCCACCTTGTTTTTATGAATGGGCTCTCTTATTTTGCTTAGAGCTTTTCAAGTAGCCAGGCTCGCTGTCTAGTGAGCTTCAGGGATCCAACTCTTTTGATCTCTTTAGTGCTGAGATTATAAGTGTGTGCTACCACGGTGCACCCAGCCATTTTTAAAAACTGTGAAACTGGGAATCAAACTTAGGTCCTCACAGTGTGCATTAAAGGCGAACACAAATAAAGTAATCCCACAATAGCTCAGAATTGAGTATAATTAAGGGGTTCTTTATTTAGGGGGAGCTCACAGGTCACAGTCCTCTGCATGAATGGGGAACAGGAGCCAAATCCAGCATCCAGGTGAAGTAGAGGAGAGAGAGAGTGCAAGAGTGGCAGGCACGCACATTTATGGTACCCAAGGCCACACCCAATATTTGTCCAGCCTCTCAAAGGCCATGGACTGAAGGAGGTTCCTTGTCACCTCCCTCTTTTGTCTAAATAAGAGAGTTCCAAATCCAATACAAAACTATATACAATAAGAACAGATATCAATTAGAATTGTAACCAGCGTAATCAATATTAAGCAAGAAACATGGAAATGTTTCAATAATTCTTCTACCCTAAGGAGTCTAAGTCTTGTATTAGAAATGGCATGGTTAAGTCATAAGGGGAAAGTAACTATGCTATCTGGTCTTCAACTCCATCAAAGACCTGAGAAGGGAGTTAATATTACTTGAGTAGGCAGGAAGTACAATCAAGCAGCTTTCAAAAGATGTAGTAAATGATAGGACAACCAGCTACCTGGGCGATCACCCAAAGTCTCATTTGCAACCTTGGAGCAACCAACTTTGGCTAAGGCCTAGAGTAACTGACAGACCATTTTCAGAGGCAGAAAAACTTTCAAAACCATCTTACTCTGTCTTAGCAAGGTTTGGCAGCTTTTTTTTTTTCTAACTTGCTTGTTCAGTTTGGACATCATGCATTTTGTCAGTGGTCAAGACATAGGTAGTTCCTTGCCCAAAGGTCAGTTTTGCCAAGAAGAAAGCAGGCTCCCAGAGGAGCGTCTTTGGTGCTCAATATTCTCTCGGGAATAGATTGGTGCTACCAGGAGCAATTGTGTCTCATATCAAAAGAACCCTAATTAAATACCTAATTCTACAGTTCTTTGAAGTAGTTGAAGATTACCTATCTTTGCAGATACAGTCTTTATGTATCTAAAGAACCTGTTTAGTCCAACAATAAGTGTGACAAACATGAATGACAATTGACCTATAATTCTTAATACCTATATAACTCAAAGACTAAGACTTCATATTAGAATATTAAATGGTCTTTAAACACCTGTGTAGCAAATAAGGACAGTGACCTCAAAATGTAAACAATGTATAAGAATCTTGATCAGAGGTAGAAATGTATAATACAATTTGATAAATATATTCTAAAATTGTGTCAATATACAAAATGTCTTAAACAGAGGTAGAAACATGCACAATACAATATGAAAAAATAATTTTGCATTAGTGTACAAATATTGTAAACAGAAATAAGAGCATATTCAATATAAAAATAGAATTTGAATTTGTATCAATATACAAGGATCAATACCAATGTAAGCTGTCTATAAATAATAGCTCATGAGTATTCATTCTATTACTCACTATTATTATTCACTAATCTACCTATTATCCCATTCAATTTCCTTTTTTTTTAAATTTTTATTTTCGAGACAGGGTTTCTCCGTAGCTTTTTTGGTTCCTGTCCTGGAACTAGCTCTTCTAGACCAGGCTGGCTTCGAACTCACAGAGATCTGCCTGCCTCTGCCTTCCGAGTGCTGGGATTAAAGGCATGCGCCACTACCGCCCGGATTTCAATTTCCTTTTTTTTAGTGAGATCTCTGAGCCTACAAAATTTCTACCCCAACCCCAGACCCTATACCAATTATAATCAACCCCTAATTGATATCCCTAACCCTGAAGACAAGCTTTATTGGGAGAAGGGCTGTTGTCTTTTAGAATTACTTCTAGCTGTCATGACAGTTCATCCACAGAGGTAACAATCATATAGGTGGTAAGAAAACCTCCTAAGGGTTGGGGCAGAGTTCTGTTCTTGTCTTTGCAGGAAAAATTCTCACCTTCAAAAAGTCAAGAGACCCTGGACATTTAGATGCCTAAAGAAGAAAAGATAGGCTGGAGGGAGCGACTTCCACAGGAGCAGGTACAAGGGAACAGGCCTGAGCCAGAGACCTCTGTGGGACTGGGTACAAGTCAGGGATCTCTGCGGAAGCAGGGCCAAGGCAGCAACCTCAGTGGAGCAGCCCCAAGCAAGCAACCTCATGGGAACAGGCCCAAATGACCCCCAAGGATTGCAAAGAGACCCCCAGGAGCACTAAGCAACCTGTGGGATGACTGAGTGATCTCTGGGATGACTGGAACCATGGCTTTGGATGCGCCACCAGGAGCAACCATCTGAGTCTTGGATCCACTGGCACCTGGAAGACTGATCACCAGAGACACAGCCTCAACTATGCTAATCAGAGAAAAAGATGGGTAGATAAGGTAAGAAAACAAAGAGCAACACAGCACCAACAAAAACTAGTGGCCCTACAACAACAAGACTTGAACATCCAAATACAGATGAAGCAGGAGAAAATGGCCTAAAAATAACTTTAGGAGACTGTTTGAGGCCATTAAAGAGGAAATGAAAAATTCCCTCAAAGAAATGGAGAAAAAGACAGACAAAAATTGGAAGAAATCAACAAATTCCTTAAAGAAAATCAAGAAAAAGCAATCAAACAGATGAAAGAAATGATTCAAGACTCAAAATCCAAAATAGAGACAATAAAGAAAATTCAAAATGAGGGAATTATAGAAACAGAAATTATGAAAAAGCAATCAGGAACCACAAATGCAAATATAAACAGCATAATACAAGAGATGGAAGAGAAAATCTTAAGTGCTGAAGATACAAGAGAGGAAATAGACTCATCAGTCAAAGAAAACATTAAATCTAACAAAAGCTTAACACAAAATATCCAGGAAATATGGGACACCATGAAAAGACCAAACCTAAGAATAATAGGTATAGAAGAAAAAGAAGTTCAACTCAAAAAACACAGAAAATATATTTAACAAAATCATAAAAGAAAACTTTTCCAATCTAAAAAAAGATATGCCCATGAAGATACAAGCAGCTTACAGAATACCAAATAGACTAGATAAAAAAAAGTCCCCTTGCCACATAATCAAAACACTAAGCATACAAAATAAAGAAAGAATATTAAGAGCTGCAAAGGAAAAAGGCCAAGTAACATATAAAGGCAGAGGTATAAGAATTACACCTGACTTCTCAGTGGAGACTATGAAGGCCAGAAGGTCACAGTTAAGTGTTATGCAGACATTAAGAGACCACAAATGCCAGCCCAGACTACTATACCCAGCAAAACTTTTAATCACCATCGAAGGACAAAACAAGATGTTTGACAAAGAAGCAAAAAATATAAAATGGAAAAAAGAAAGCATATTTAACAAATGGTGCTGGCATAACTGGATATCAACATGTAGAAGAATGAAAATACTCATATCTATCATTATTCACAAAACTCAAGTCCAAATGGATCAAAGACCTCAACATAAAGCCAGCCACACTGAACCTCATAGAAGAGAAAGTGGGAAGTACACTTGAACACATTGGCACAGGAGACCACTTCCTAAATATAACCCCAGTGGCACAGACACTGAGAGAAACAATTAATAAGTGGGAACTCCTGAAACTGAGAAGCTTCTGTAAAGCAAAGGACACGGTCAACAAGGCAAAAATAGCAGCCTACAGAATGGGAAAAGATCTTCATCAATCCCATATTGGACAGAGGGTTGATCTCCAACATATACAAAGAACTCAAGAGAGTTCACTGGTCATCAAATGCACAAATAATCCAATAAAAAATGGGGGTCCAGACCTAAATAGAGAACTCTTAACAGAGGAATCTCAAATGGCTGAAAGACACTTAAGGAAATGCTCAACATCCTTAGCCATCAGAGAAATGCAAACCAAAACAACTCTGAGATTCCTTCTTACACCTGTAAGAATGGCCAAGATCAAAAACACTGATGACAACTTGTGCTGGAGAGGTTGTGGGGTAAAGGGACACTCCTGCATTGCTGGTGGGAGTGCAAACAGTTCCTTTGGATGTCAGTGTGGCGATTTCTCAGAAAATTAGGAAACAACCTTCCTCAAGACCCAGTAATACAACTTTTGGGTATATACTCAAAGGATGCTCAATTGTACTACAAGGTTATGTGCTCAACTATGTTCATAGTAGCATTGTTTGTCATAGCCAGAACCTGGAAACAACCTAAATGCCCCTCGACTGAGGAATGGATAAGGAAAATGTGGTACATTTACACAGCAGAAAACATGACATTGTGAAATTTGCAGGCAAATAGATGGATCTAGAAAATACAATATTGAGTGAGGATGTGGAAACATAAGTAAAAAAGTAACCCCCCATGCTGCTTTTGGTCATGGTATTTCATCATAGCAGTCATAACCATGCATGGCTAGGGCACCTGGCGCCAAGTTCCTGTTCTGAGTTCCTGCCTTGACATAAATTCCAGTTTTGAGTTTCTGCCTTAATTTCTCTCAGTGATGGACTGAAATCTAGAATGCTAAGCCAAATAAACCATTCCTCTCTAAGTTGCTTTGGTCAGGAAATTTTATCACAGCAATAGAAACGAAGCTAAAACATAGCAGTATATTAAAATAAGACCTGAGAAGCAGTGGCTACTAAGCTGTGGGCTTCACAAAACGCTCTCCAAATCCCCTTCAGCTATACGCGATAGAGTTCTCATCAAATTTCTCATAAGACCAAGCTGTTGGTACCATTTCACCCAACCGAAATCTACGGGTGGCTAACTGCAGGTAGGATGTGCCCAGGGGCTATGACAACAAAACTCCTCTCCTTCCAGGCTTCTACTCCTCTTTTTTCTGTCTTGTCTTTATTTGGGCAGCCTTTCCTTTAGATTTATATCCTTTGAGCATGGATGACATGCTGGTAGCCCCAGTTTTGAGAATGGGAATTGGTTCAACTTGAATTAGAATCCAATGGCTGCCAGAACCTGGTGGGTTGGTGGGGTTCTGCCCCCTCAAGGTCATGGGTAAGATAACATGGGGGGGAGGGGAGGAAGCTGGGCGGGCAAATTACCAGATGCCCCCCATACTGTCTAGCAGTGTGTACCCATTAACTGACTTAACCAGGAAATGAAGAGCCAAGAGAAGAAAAAAACTTAATTATTATGTGCGCATGGACACATCCTTTTGTTAGTAAAAATTGGCTCAAAAGTCAAAACATATTAAAAGTATTTTTGTTACCTTTTTATCTTTCAAATTAATTTTGGAAATTTCTCAAAATAATTTTGGGTATCTTGTTGGGAGTTCATTGTATGAACAGATGGCTTTCATTTGGGAGACACTGCTAATGTCAGCTGGGGTCTGCATCCTGGCTGCATGGATCAGCACCCCAAGATCCTCATGATTTCATAGAACACACACACACTGTCATCCCAATCTCTCAGCTGTCCTAGGGAAAAAATAAAATCCCGGTTGATCAGTAGACAATGAACACTTTGAAAGCTACAGGCTCTACTCTGTGACAGTCATTAGTGGAGTCAGACAGCACCAGATAATAATTAGAGAAAACACCCCATTTCATTCAACCTTTTATTTTTCCATCTAGCTTGTATCTGTGGATCTGACCTGCTAAAAATAGCATCCTATAACCTTGCACCTAAGTGTTTATGAAGCAGCCCTGGAAAATGCATTTGTGGTGTGTGCACACACTCATGTGCATCCATATTTCTTGTGAGCTAATAGCAGTGGCATCACTGGAGATGCCCTGCATCTGGGAACAGAAGTGGATGACACCTATGGCAGGTATAGGACCCTCACCAGACCTGTGACTAGTACCTGGGCGTAAGTGTGAGATTTTGGTCTCATTTGAGTTTGTCTTTGCTGTGGCTGTCTATTGTAGAGAGGAAGCAGCGACAACATCCAGATGGGGGAATAGCAGCAGTGAGGGACAGTAGGGAGGAACTTGTGGCTTTGAATATTATTTTCCAATATTAGGTTAAGGAATTCACATCTTTCACAATGTGGGCTAAAGTCCAGTCTGCCTCTTCCTCTCTCCTCCCTTCCTCTTCTCCCTTCTTCCTTCCATGCCCTCCCCTCTCCTCTCCTCTCCTCTCCTCTCCTCTCCTCTCCTCTCCTCTCCTCTCCTCTCCTCTCCTCTCCTCTCCTCTCCTCTCCT
>NW_026067915.1:1273502-1387897 GCF_014885135.2 Alexandromys fortis | reverse complement strand
CTCCCCTCCCCTCCCCTCCCCTCCCCTTCCCTTTCTTTCCCTGTCTTCTCTCCTTCCCTCCCTCTCTCTTTGTGCTGTCTCTGCCTGGGCACGGCATTGGGGTAATAGGAGTTTGGTAGAATGAACTGGGAAATGCCTTATTCCATTTCTACACGTAATTGTGTCATTGACATTCATTCTTCTATAAACATTTAGTAGGATTGTTCAATTAAGTAACTACATCTAGAATATTTTTTGTTAAAGTGTTCAAGTTATAAATTCACTGTAATAAGTGGGCATAAGGTGACCTGAGTGACTTATTTTTCACTGGGTGAGTTACAACAGTTTGTGTGTCTTTGAAAGTGGGACATTTTTACCAAGGATCAAGTGCATGTGTGGCGTTGTCTTCCTGGTCTCTGAGAATGTTGCCTGTTTAATTAGCGGCGCTGGTAGGCTGGTGAGAAATGGTAATGCACCATTTCTTCTCAATAGAG
Organism: Alexandromys fortis; assembly: GCF_014885135.2. Lineage (NCBI taxonomy): Eukaryota > Metazoa > Chordata > Mammalia > Rodentia > Cricetidae > Alexandromys > Alexandromys fortis. The sequence continues at coordinate 1,387,424 of NW_026067915.1, read as the reverse complement.
TAGTAGAGATTTGTCAATTTCATTGACCTTTTCAAAGAACCAGCTGTATTTCACCAATTTTTCTCTGCTTCAAATTTATTGATTTTTGTTCTTATCTTTAATAGTTCTTCCTGCTTCCTTTTTGGGTTTGTTTTCATTATCCTTTCCTTGAGCTTGGAGTTTAGATTATTGATTTGGGCTTTTCATTTTTTTTCTAGTATATGTATTTGTGCTATTAAATTTTCCCTAAGCATTGACTAGCCTATAAATTTGGATGTGGAATAATCTCATTTTTTCAATTAAATTTATCTTTGGCTTTCTTTTAATACTTCATCTTTGTTTCATGAATTATTTTGAATTATGTTGCCTGAGGATTTTCCTGTTATGTTCTGTTATTGAATTTTAGTTGATTCCACTGTGATTGTAGAAAGAATTCTTCATAGAATCCCTCCCCCCCATTTATGTGTTTATTGCATGCAAGTTCACAGTATACACTTGGAGGCTAGAGGACAAGTTGGGAGAGCCTGTCCCACCTTCTGCCAGTGATGCTGGTTATGAATTGGTGAGATTATGCACTTGGTGGCAATTACCTTTCCCCATCTCACTAGCATGGTTTTAATTTTTTAAGTTCTTGATTGTGTGTATTGTGTGTATGTCTCAGAACATTGTCCACCTTGGTATATGTTCTATGAACTCTTGAAAAATATATGTATTTTGTTGTTGGATTGAATGTTCTGTAAATATTCATTAGATTGTGTTAGATAAATAAGTTATTTTATTTCTTATTTTCTGTCTAGTTGTTCCATTGATTTCTGTGAGGGGGTGCTGAAGTATCCAGGATAATTTTGGATTTGTCCATTTCTTATTTATTTATTTATTTATTTATTTATTTATTTATTTATTTATTTTGTGTGTATATTCAGGTAAATGTGTAAGTTTGTTTGATCGGTGGGTGCAATGTGTGTGCTGTAGAGATCAAAGGTCAACCTTGGGTATCACTCTCCAGGAGCTGTTATTTATTATTTATTTTCTGTTAAGAGTATTGACCTGCATGTATGCATGCCTATCCTTTGTGCCTGGTTCCGGTGGAGTCCAGGAGAGGGCGTCAGATCCCCCAAAACTGGAGTTATGGACAGGTGTGTACCTCTATGTGGGTGCTTTGTGAGAACAGCAAGTCCTCTTAACTGATGAGTCATTTCTTTAGCCCCAGGCATCTTTTAAAGAGACAGGGTCTCTTACAGAGACCTGAGACTAGCTGATAGGGTTGGCTGGCTCTCTGTATCTTTCTGTGTCCTCGGTGTTGGGACTGCAAGAATCTACCTTGATCTACTATCACTGTAGTTGCGCACAGAGGACTGAACTCAAGTCCTTATGCTTCTTGGGCATGAGTACTACTGGCTTGGCTGGCTCCTCAGTGCTTCTGTTTTATTTTTTGATACACATATTTTGTAGCTGTGTTGTCCAGCACACATACATCTAGAATTGCTATTCTTCTCGGTACAGGTGCCCCTTTATCATTGAATAATGTACCCTTCCTGTTCCCAGTATTTTTCTTTACCCCATAGTATTTTTCTGATATCAATACAGTTATTTTGTGTTTTCTGAATATTTTGCATGACATATAGATATTATACCCTTTTAGCTTCAGTCAGCCAAAATCCTTAACATTGAAAATGAGTTTCTTGGAGACAGCATGTCATTGATCCACTCTGCCAGTCTCTCTTTTAATTGGTGCATTTAAAGAACTTATGTTTAATATAACTGTTTATACATTGGTGATTTTAATCTTCCTTTACTTTTGGTTTTCTCTTTGTGCCTTCTATTATCATTTTCTGTTTTCTTTGTTCTAGTGACTAGTGAGTTTATTAGACACTTTTAAAATATATTTTTTAAAATAAGAATTAAATTATTTTAAATGGAAACAAACTTGGAGCAATTTGGATTCAGATGTGCACTGACCGGGAAGTACAGAGATTTTCAAGGTCTCCTGGAATCACATGTGTGTGGCTTCAGCCATTCTCCTTGTTATAAATGACGAAACCACGTCCACATTTCATGATCACTCTGAGTCCACCATTAAATTATGGCCTTGAACACTAAAAATATTCAGTGTAGGGGACACCTCGACTCACCGCCAAAACTCAGGGACCCTAGCTGAAGGGGATATAGAGGAAGTCTAAGAGCTGGACAATGGGAAGGAGTGCCATGAATCGCTGTCTCTGGGACACGACGTGGCCATTGCTGTCAGGACCCCACAGCAAGGCTGCCTCCTTCTGTCTCCTAAGTCTCCAGGAACCCTCAGGTTGCCGCTCACCAGGAGCCGGCAGGGAAGGACAATTTTAGGATCTGTAGTGTCAAATCAGGTCGAAGCAATGCAAACATGCCACAAACCCAGCACTCTGCTAAGGGGTTGGGAGGGAGCAGATATTTATTGGATAGTTTTTATGACCAGGGATCATCCCAGGATGACTTACAAAAAATTCTCGCTTTGTCCTCAGAAGAGCTTTGGAAATAGTTGGCATTACTTTCACCTCTTTGAAGACAGAAGCGTTAAAGGGTAAAACAGATTGCCGCTTGCCACAAAGACACCACACAGTGCCACTAGCATGCAAACCAATGTCTACCCATTTCTTAAATCTTTTCATTTCAATTAGCTAGACTCAGTTATACAATACTTAGATAACTGCATTCCTGTATATACCATTTTGGCAGGTCAACTTTATCTTCATTGAACTATTAGTGACCATTAGCTTTCTGCCTTTAAAGTTGAAATTATTTTTAAACCAGTAAATAAAAACATAAAAAGATTGGTATTTAAGGGGTACCAGATGGTGCTTTGACCCTTGTGTATGTCACCTAATGTTCAAATAGGTTAAATATGCCAATCTCTTTCAATACACAATAAGTGAAAACATTCAGAGTCCTCTGTTAGAGTTTTTAAAATCTAGAGTACTTTATTATTTCTGGTTATTTCTGGTTGTAACAGTAACCAGAGCTTCTCGCTCTTACCCCGCCATCACCTAACCTTTAACTTTTAATGTGTGAATGTATCCAGGAGGGAGATGAGTGCTTGGATTGCCCACGTAAGTCAAGATGTCCATTTGGCCTGACCTCAACACCTCAACACGCTCGCTCTCTCTCTCTCTCTCTCTCTCTCTCTCTCTCTCTCTCTCTCTCTCTCTCTCNCTCTCTCTCTCTCTCTCTCTCTCTCTCTCTCTCTCTCTCTCTCTCTCTCTCTCTCTCCTCTCTCTCTCTCTCTCTCCCTGTACATGCAGATATGTGTGTACATGTCAGTCTTTTTATATGGCAAATTCCACGTTACTGATGTTTCTTTCTTTTAAAAAAAAAATGGTGTTTGTGTGTGTGTGTGTAAAGTTGGACTTTTGGGTACTTAATTTCCTTCAAGCCGCTACCACTCCGGGAACAGGTCCTTCATGGGCACCAGGATTCTCTGCAACTGGAGAATCTCATAGCTTGGTGACCTGAAGTATAAACCTCAAAAACAAACAAATTTAAACCTAGACAATTCCCTTGACTGGCTGATCTTTACTGGACATTTCCTCACAGCTGTTGGGGACAACCTCAGGGCTTCCTGGACGCTTGGCAGGCAAGTACCCCATCTACTGAACTACACCCTTAGCGACAGCTACTAAGACGTCAGAAACAGGTTGAGCACAGTTGAATAGTTTGTGGAAATTAGTTAATAAATTAATTCTGTAGAAAAAAATTCAAATAAATCTGTTCACAACAGGATTTTTCTATTTCTTGTATACAATGTGGGCAAGGTGCTGGTAACAAAATGACCACAAGAGGGCACCAAAGACAAAATTATGTTATTTATACACTGAGAACTGTGAACTTGGTTGTAAAAGGGAAAGAGCTTAGAACAGGGCAAAGAAGAAAAAGAAGAAAAGATGAACTCACCGACAGAAGGTTGCGGATTCATCTATAGTCTTGTTAGTAAGGTATTAAATTAAAATGACATAACAGAAAACAATGTGTCTGCTTTGAGAGATCTTAGAAAAGGATGTAAAACCTGTATTGTGGAGGACTCTGTGTGTTTGCCTCAAGATCCCTCAAGCGCTTGTGAGTGAACAGGCCTCCGTTCCTCCAAGACACTGTGTTCCTTCAGCTCTAACTGAAGAAAACCTCTGCAGTTTTCTCTCCTCAGAGAGCAGGCCGTTTCCTTCCCTGGCTGCTCCTTGGGCAAAAATGAAGCCCGATTTCCAGAGCCTCAAAATGTCTAGTTGTCTTCTGCTCCTCTAATGGAAGAGAGCAGCTGCCAGCGACTCTGCTTTTCCCCCCCTTTGGGCAAAGTTGGCAATGCCAGGAGGTGAAAGAGCTCCCAGTCTCCTGATCTGAAGACTATAAAACCAGTCTCCAAGTTCTTGTCTTGTTGGCCAAAAAAATTAAATCTTCCCTCCTCCTTCCTGGTAGATTTAATGCCAACCTCTATTAAAACAAATGAACTAAGAAATTCTGTGGTCAATAACAAGACTATTTGAGATTTTTTAAATAAAAATTAAGTAAGACAGAAGTTATTTATTTATGTATGTATTTTTGCGCATGAATTTAAAAACTTGTTTTCTTAAGAATGGAATGCAGAATCTCCTCACAAAAGCAGAGCTCAGTCTGGAAACAATCATCCATAGACAGGTGCAAAGGCTTTGAAAAACCCGAGTCTGGACAGGTAGAAAGCTTCCAATGACCATACCAGAAAGTGTTCCATCAGCTGCCAGGCGGGGGGGGGGGGGGCTGGATCAGAAGGGGTACGTGGCCAGGTGGTTAGCACATATTTCTTTATGCATGTTCTTCTTCTTTTCTTTTTCGGTGGGAGTCTGTCGGGTTAGCAGCTACAGGTAATTGCTCAAGCTTAAACAACGGTAGCCCGCTGAACAATTAATCTCTGATCGTGCTTAACATCAGGAGCTGTTTCCATGGAGCCGAGGAAACTGTTTTTATCTAGAGAAGGGCAGGGCACAGACAATAAACAAGGTGAGAGATAAATGGGTGTCGTGTGGTTAGCAGTGCTGGGAGCAGGCACTTCAGGGCATCAGCCTTGTGATGCACCAGCAATAAACGAAAACAAGGAGACGAACAGTGAAGGCTTCCCTTCTGCGGAGGATGCTGAACACACAGAACGCTGGTTGTGTGGAGAGCCGGAAGGACTCAGAGGGGAGGAGAAAGTGACAGAAGCAAGCATTCATGGCGTGGGCACACTTTGGGTGGGGATGCCAAGACCAAAGTTAAGGAGAGCAGACGCAGTGAGCACAGAGGAGAATGCTGGGGCTTGACTGCCTGAGCCATGGGAAAATGTGCTTCATCCGTCACCCACTGTCACCACAGGAGAAGTTGCTCTGCCTGGGTTCCAGAGAACTGACGGCTGGTCACTTGCATACCCCATGCCCTGTGTAAACTGTTTACATTGGTATCTCCAATAAAGCCAAGTGGTCTTTGATCTTGATAAAATGTTTGAAAACAGGGGGCTGTTTTCCTTTCCATTTGAGGGCACATACGGGTCCCTCAGCCCCAATGTCCTACAGTGCCTTCTGTGGGGCACAATGATACTTGATGAATGCCAGCAGGGGCCACTCTGTAAAAGAGGTGGGTAGAATTTGCCCAAGACCCTGTTGCCTCACCTTAGTCTTTCTTGTTTTTTTTTTTTTTCTTTCCTCTCTCTCCATTCCTGCCTTCATGTACCAGTCACCCATAAAGAACTTAGAATGAGCTAAGGCCCTTCCCTTCCCAACACTGACATAACATTCGTTAACGACACCCTCCCTTTGCTGTGTCTGATTAGGTTTCAGACATGCAAGGCAGTATGTAGTCAACTGAGAGCCTGTGGACTTGGCAAAGCTTTTCTCTCTCCTTCCCTCTGCCTCCCCCCAGATCTGACTGCTTTCTGAAGAAGCTGAATGCAATCCTTCTACATGACTTATTTAGCCACATTACACGTTTGGTTTTGAAAAGCGGCATTTTTTTTGGGAGGGGGTGGCAGAGGAGGGTATTAAAACATATTACCTAGCTATGCAGTGGTGGTGCCTGTCTTTAATTCCAGCACGTGGGAGGCGGAGGCAGGTGGATCTCTGTGAGTTTGAGCCCAGCCAGGTATACAGAGTGCATTCCAGGACACCCAAGGCTGCACAGAGAAACCCTGTCTCAAAAAAACACAAACAAAAAAAACCCTTCACCTAAGCTCTGTTTGGCAAGAAAGCTTGTATAAACTTCCCTTGCCACTGAGACTGTAGCTTGAGTGGCGGCCTTGTGCAGGGTTTTCTTCTCGCTCATTCATGGGAACTCACTGTGTTGAGTTTTAATGTACTAGGATGGACTCCTTACTTTTTTGTTTTGTTTTATTTTGCTTTGTTTTCTGAGACAGAGTTTCTCTCTGTAGCCCTGGCTGTCCTATCCTAAAGCTAGTTCTATAGACCAAGGCTGGGCTCGAACTCAGAGACCCTTCTGCCTCTGCCTTCTGAGTGCTGGGATTAAAGGCGTGTACCACCACTACCGCCCGCTGACTCCTTACTTTTTGGTGGGAACTAACTGGCAAGCTGCTCTTCACGACCACACTGCTGCAAGGACAGCTGGACATCACACCTTGATTCCCTTGACACCACGACCGAGAGCCTCTGCCCAGTATCTGGTCTCTACCCAGGCCACTTGCACGGTTTTAAACTGGGCTATGCTGTAAATACAACATGCATGTTGTATTTTAGAGACTCGAGTACATAAAAGAAGATACAAATCTCTATAGTTTTAACACAGGAATCGTTAAGTTAACGGTTTCTTCTTCTTCTTCTTCTTCTTCTTCTTCTTCTTCTTCTTCTTCTTCTTCCTTCTTTCTTCTCCTTCTTCTTTTATAACGTGGCCAGCTATTAGAGAATAGTTTCACTAAAAATTACCTAGGCAACTTGTATCTGTGGTTCCCGCACTGGACAGTGTTGATACGAGTGTGTTTCTCTAGGATGTGGAGTTTATGGGTTCTTGTTTTCGTCCTCATTCCTTCTTTTTGCTCCGAATTGCACTTGAGTTTTAGAGTCATTGGTCACCAATGGAGAGGCTCCTTTCATTGCAAACCCACCAATCATGTCAGTTCTTCTGTAATGTACCCTTCTCTGCTCTCCCTGGCTTTCTAATTGCTGTCAGAGCAGGGTGACGGCTAGGGACAGCCGTGTGTTTTCAGTTGCTCTGGATGGCTGAGGGTGTCGGCTGTTTGGCTAGCGGATAAGAGAGGCATGATTCCATTATTTATGGAGTTTGGGGTTATCACAGCTCTCTATTGTGTCTTCTCAAAATTATTGGTTTGAGATTCTGCTTAAGGATGCAGATTTAGCTCTAAGCTATCACGACCAAACTTATATTATCTGCGAGTCAGCTTCTCTACCCAAGAAACGGAATAAATCTGCGCCAGGTTACTCCATCTCCGTGGCGCTCAATAGGCAGGGATTCAGGGGAGAGCCTCCCCTCCTCCTCTGCAGACCCTTGCCATTAGTCTCTGCAGGAAGGCAGGGATTCGAGACACCCTCGATCCCACTGGAGACAGCGAGGGATTGGGCATGCACCATTCTCTCCGCTCACACAGCGGTCTGAAAGATGATGGCAGCTGAGCCAAACTGGAAGGCACTTCTGGCCCCTATAGTGGTGGCTTCCTCATGTGTGACACGGCTCTGTTCCCTCTGCATCACCATTTCCAATGAGAAAATAAATTGCTTCTGTGTGGTTGCATGCAAAGGAGAGAGCCCTTTTAGCTGGCTGGAGCTGGGAAGTTGACAGAGAGCCTGAATCCTGTGTGCCAGTTGTTCGTGGGGTAGAGCCCAGGGTGATTTTTCATTGCTGAACTCCAGTACACCCCCTCGAAGAGGGTCTCAGATCGGAAAACAAATCTCCGCTGTGGCTTTACCAAGCTGCTTGGGTTAGAAAGGATGGAACAGCTGCTCAGATTTTTCAAAAGACCAGAAAGTTGAGCGACACCGTTTGTGTCTTTGCGGAAATATTTCTACCTGACGGCTAACACTCCCATCTTCAGCAGAAGCTTTGTTTGCACCAGGGGAGACACGGTGCTGCAGCTCCGTGGGCTTTATGGTCAGGCAAAGTTTAGATTTGAGCTGGCATCTCGCCACTCTCCTTGGGGGCTTGGATAAGGGCTGGCTGGAACAAGCCTCCTTTTCTACATCTGTAAAATAGTAACATCAACACCACTTATGTTGTAGGTTGATAGAACGATGGCAATTATTATGATAGCCCGCTGTCATGGCACAAGCCTGTTTGAAAGGATTCAATTGAATAAAGCCACCGGGCACTTCAGAACCAGGTGCCGAGCGGCTCTGTTCTAACAATCCAACTCTCAGATATTTTCCTCAGGAACTGTTTCTCTCTATTAGCAGTGAGCCAGGGTGTAAGACCACATCTTCCTGGCGGAAGGTTTATTTTAGAATGAACTTCAAGCTGGGAGAGACGTGTGAAAATCAGATGGCTGTAGGAACACAATTATGACGTTAGAGTTGATTGCTTCTCTCTCCTACACTCCTGCAGTTCCGTTTCCTGACACTAGGGGCTCGTGAGCGACACCAAGCATAGGAAAGAACCAGATGACGCAGCCATCCCTTCTTAGCTCGCTTGTTCTATTTGTTCCATAGAAATCTAATCTAATTTTACTTACTGATTCTAGTTTTAGCCAGGACAAAGGAGAAGACACTTCCTAGGACAGGATGATCGTTCTAATGGCTATCATTTCACATCAAGTGTGTTGCAGGGAGCAAACTGATTGGGGGAGAGGGCAAAAATCCCACTGACGTGTAATGTACAGGTATGCGATGTTATCGCAAGGGTATGTGGGAGTTTTGTGATTTAAAAATCTAATGGGGGAACAATTAGGGTCAAATGCTTCACATGTTTCTTGGGGCTAAGTGGGGAGGCCTGGGAATGTGCCCACGTTTGTGTGGTGTTGGGTTTTGGGTTAAGTTGCTGGAATCCTGAGACCCAAATAGTAACCATTCTGTCCTTGGGGTCAGAATGTCCAAATGCTCAATTCCATGTCCTCACCTTCTGATGCAGCAGGGGATTGGTGTAAAACTCTTTCATGAGCCTTTGCCTTCCTACAAACTCATTACCACTGTGAGCTGCTTCCCTACTTCATTTCAGCTCTTCAAATTTCAAATTGGCCTTCAAAATTTACTCCTTGTATCCCCTGCTGCTGTGTTGTGTGTGTGTGTGTGTGTGTGTGTGTGTGTGTGAGAGAGAGAGAGAGAGAGAGAGAGAGAGAGAGAGAGAGAGAGAGAGATCCATTGATAGATACACCTTAGTTTTGCCTCCAACCTTATGATCCTTGGTTGTTCAACAAGCTATAACTAGTTGGCTGTTCAACAAGCTATAACTAGTTGGCTGTTCAACAAGCTATAACTAGTTGGCTGTTCAACAAGCTATAACTAGTTGGGGAGAAGACACATCATTTTTCAACTAGTACAAAGTTTAAAGATGACACCAGCAAAACCACCAAGGACATGAATAAGAGACATGTAACAAATATGCTTAATATATGTCTCTCTTTTTAATGTAACACGAGAACCTTCAGAAGCAAAGGGTCAGAGAGAAGGGAAAACGGCCTTTCTGTGCTTAGGTATGGTGAGGACTGGGCAGTAGTTTCAAAGCCTGGGAGGATAAAGGGTATCTTCTGAGGGTGATAATGATGGGGGAAGCTCAGCAGGGGCCATTTGTCAACTCCTTCTAGGCTCTCTGTGCCACCTCTCTCCCTTCAGGAGCAGGCAGGTCACAGGTAGCTCTTTAGGACAGCAGAGGGGTAATGAGGTCAGACATGATTTTATTTCTGAGTTTTTCTGTTTTCCTCAGCTTAAATATCCATTATGCCAGCGCGCCATATTTGGGGTCACACTTCCTGAGTTTCAGCGTTTGCACTTAAGACACCCATTGCTCCACTCAGACAGAAACAAATGGAAGCGTGAGTGTGCTCTCTCACCACCACAGCTGTCTGTTTGAGGGGGAACAGCGTTATCTCCACTTGCCCTATTGACACCTTGTTGATTTGATAAAGTTTATTGTTTTGTTGATTCCTTTCTGATAATGAGCCTGGCTTTCCCCTCATACATTTATTAGCCATTTTAGCTTTCTCTTTGGATGCTACACTGGGCATATATTTCTCTGTTTGGGAGAATGTGTGTGTGCTGTATGTGCATGTGTGTATATGTGGAAGCCAGTGGTCAATGTTGGGTGACTTCTTCAATTGTTCTATACCCTATTTTTTTTTTTGTCAGGGTCTCTCACTGAACCTGGGGCTCATTGATTTGGTTTGAGCTAGCTGGCCAATGAACTCCGGGGATTTACTTGTCTTCAGCCCCACCCAGCACTGGGATTACAGAAGATGCCGTGGTGCCCAGTGTTAGACAGGTGCTGAGGATTTGAACATGGGTCCTCAAGTGTGTGACAGGCAGTTTATCAACTGAACCTGTTTAAGTATTCCTGTTGAATTATCCTCCTATTTTTCTTTTTGTTTGGTCCTACTAAGAATGCATGTACTTTATACATGGCCTATCAGTAATCACATGAATATACATTCTGCAAATATCATTTATGGTGTGGGTTACACAGTACTTATTATTATTATTTGTGTGTGTTCATGTAAATGCATTTGTATATGTACACACATGTGCATATCTTACTTTGTGGTGAAGATAATAGACAATTATTCATTCATTTATTTTTTTTGAGAGGGTCTCAGTATATAGCCCCGGCTAGCCTTGAACTCATGACCCTTCTGCTCCAGCTTACTGAATACTGGGATTATAGGCATGCACCATCACATCTGGCTGGATAATAATTTTTTAACTGCTAGAATATCCTTGTACGCTGTAATAAACTCTCCTTAGCTGTGATGCTTTACTTTTCTTGATTTGATTTGTTAACATTTTCTTTATTGTTTTCACGTTTGTTTATAAGTGAGCTTGGCCCATATTTTACTTCTATGCACTCTTTCTTTAGTCCTGGGTTCAGGTTATAGAAACTTCATGAAATGAACTGGGGAATGTCTCCTTTTGTAGGCTTGAGAGTTTTGATAAGGTAGATGTTGAGCCTCTTAAGAGTCAGGGCCGATGCTTTTACTGACTTTGCTTCTAATACTAATATAATAATTTATAATACCACTGCTACCCATTTACTTTTTAGGAAATTCTGGCAATTTGATGTTTTTTACTTTCTTCCAAATTCCGACGTGGTTGGTGCGTCAGTTATGAGCTTTCTGCAAGGTGGCACCACATGCGGGGGGAAGTAAAAGGCGGGGAGATTGATTTTGATGCAGGCCTCGGGGGGCTTTGTCCCATGGTTACGTGGGGCCCATGGAGATGCAGGACGTGGCAGCTGGGAACTGTCGTGGAGGACATTACTTGCTTCATAATGAGGAGGAATGAAGAGAGAAAGAGGCGGATGCTAGGCTCCAGCATCCTCCTTGAGGACCAGTGACCTAACTTCCTCCTTTAGCTTCCTCTCACTAAAGATTCTTTCAGCCCTCCTTAGGTTTGAGTCCAAAGAGCTGTTGGGCAAGCTTTCAGCAGGTGGGCTTTTAGGAGACAATTAAAATCTAAACTCAAGCAATTAGTGTAACTTCCCGGCACATTCGGTCCTCCTAGTTTCCCTGCGGAAGGACACTTGGGAATCTGGCAGAATTCTAAAATTTTTTTCCCTCTAATTTTAGGCAGCCTTAAATCTCATCGCAGAACTCATTAGCGAAGAATAATGGATGGCAGTAATATATTTAGGTGAATCGTATTGGACATCTGCAAAACGTGGTTTATTGCTATTTCGATAGAACATTTCATCTAGAAAATTCTTGGATGCGGGATCTTTTTTGCCCTGACAAGTTCATCTCCTCACAGTAGCAGAAAGGGCCTTGTGTGTCAGTTGTCTTTGAGTTAGAAGGGGTTGGAGAGGGAGCCACAGTCACTTCGGCTTGAACGGATAGGGAGTTTATTGACCCATTTAATTTAGAACCCGAGTGACCTATAGCTGCCACCTGAACTTTCTCTGAAGCATTTTCTTAGACTTTCTTCTTTCTCTTTTATCATTCTTTTCGTCCCCATAATAGACAAGCCTGTCCTCCCGAGGCAAGAAAGATGGGTCCTGGGCCTTCCACCCTGCACTGTGACCCCCAAAGTGAAAAGAAGTATTTCCAACCTTAGTATACCAGAAAAGTCCCAGCCAGACTCTAATTGGTCTGATCTGACTCATCCGTGCCAATCACAGCTGTGGTGGGGATGGAGGAGGAAGGGCAGGAGGGAGTACCCTGTGATTGACAGCCCCTCAGGACTGCAGGGCCGAGGTAAGGAGTGTCTCCAGAGGAAGGTCCTGGCCAGGCTGCTCTGTCAGCTGGCTTTGTTAGGCAGGACCTTTCGGTGCCCACAGTCTGCATCCTGTTTTGTTATTATTTTTCTCCAGAGGGCTCCTCTCATTAAGTGCCTTCCTTACCGCCTAGTGTGTTTCTTCTGTTCTTGTCGTCTGCTTGGAATTTACTGATTATTAAATTAGAATTAAAGGCCCCTTAACCTTTACCCAACAGTAAGTTTGAATGGTGAATACCCTGAGGATTCCTTGGGAACGTTTGTATAAGGAGAGGATAAAGATGATAACGTCACCTGAACCGTTAGGAAGATTAGCTGCTCCGCTCTTAGGAGCTCTTCTCCAAGGTTGTAAACCTTGTAGGAAAGACTCCAGTCCCCTCCACACAGGCAGGCAGAGGCTGAAGTGCTGCTTCTGAGCACTCTGTGGCTTTAAAAACATGATGTCACCACTGGTAACCTATTGGGAGGAATAGAAAGATCTACCTATTATCTATCTATCTATCTATCTATCTATCTATCTATCTATCTATCTATCTATCATCTTCCTACCTATCATCTGTCTATGAACTATCTAGCTGTGATCTATATCTCTGTCTATCTATCTATCTATCTATCTATCTCTCTTTCATTAAATTCATAAATATAAAAAATAAAAATGATAACTTGTGAGTCGATTTACACACTCTGTCTTGTACACATAGTTCTGACACAGTCTGAGAGGGTATTTTGGGAAAACCTTTATTCTACAAAATTGAATGCAGAACAGGGATTAGGGGGAGCAGTTTGCTCAAAACATATCAGTGTTGTCATTAGAACAATTAAATTTATTTGTGGGGACTGGGGCGATGGCTTGATCTGCAAAGTGCTTGTTGTGTCAACCCCAGGACTTGAATTTGATGTTCAGCACTCATTAACAAAGCCAGTCATGGTGGCCTGTGCCTGAAGTCTAAGCACTGTGGAGGGGGGACAATGACCTGCTGGGAAGCTAGTTTAACTGAATGGATGAGCTTCAGGGTCAATGAGAGATCCCGTCTCAAAAAAGCAGTGTAGAGTGGGATTGAAAACACCGGAGAATGGTGGCGCACGCCATTAATCCCAGCACTTGGGAGGCAGAGGCAGGCGGATCTCTCTGAGTTCGAGGCCAGCCTGGTCTACAAGAGCTAGTTCCATGACAGGCTCCAAAGCTATAGAGAAACCCTGTCTTGAAAAGGGAAAACAAAACAAAACAAAACAAAACAACAAAACCAAAAAAAACCACACTTAATTTTCACCTTCATCTGCATACACATGAGCTCACCTGGGCACACCCACTTGTACTCACGCACCTATACATGTACACATGAAAACACACACACACATACATATATAAGCAATAAATAGAACCAACCATCCCTAATAAAAATACTGTTAGAGTAAAAATGATAAATCCCTAGCAGGTGAAAAATATGTTAGTAACTACAGGTCTTATCTAAAACAAAAATAAAACAACTTAAACTAAAACAAAATACCAAAATGTTGCGGGAGGTCTTTCCGCCCCTCCAACCAATAGCCCATTGGGGCGTGGTCTCACAGCAGCTATTGGTTGGAGGGGCGGAAAGACCTCCCGCAACACCAAAAGCTTAATGAAAGTGTGGGTAAAGGAACTTTGAGGCTGCTGAGTTATGAGGGGACAAAATAAAACTGGGTGGGTCCTTGTGATACACGCATCTGGAACAGTACATGTTGTATCATCAAACCAGCAGAGAGAAGGGTGTGACAGGCATCACGTACAATGCCAGAAGCCTTCCCACTTTCTGTGTCTCGTACAAAGCATAAAAGTATTGCAAAAATTGTACCTGGAACTAATACGGCTTCCATCTTTAATTAACATTGTTACTTTATTTCTAGTGTAGCATGCAGTGATTTGCGTCATGAATATGTTTCAGAACAACCGTGTGTCTGAAATGCATGCTAACAACTATTGTATAGTTACAGGTACTCGTTTGTAAAACAGGATGAAGATGATTTGCCTCAGGTGTTTTAAATGAGCTCACACCCGTGAACCTGGGCAACAGAAATGGCCATGCAGATCTTATAGCTGTGCAGGACTATTCTGCCATTGCTTGCCCGCCAGCTTCGGCAAGTTTCTTACGTATTTTGTCACTCATTCATACAGCTGATAGAATATTCTCACCACAGTTTAACTTGGACGATGGCAAAGTTAGAAATTGCAGAGAGGAACATTTCTTCTTACTAGGATATTGTATTATTACGCATTGCCAGAAAACTAGAACATCGAAGGCTGAACAAAAGCGACTCTCATCACTTCAAAAATCAAAGCAAAACTCGCAAACGGTCCACCAGACGAGCCCTCCACAGTCTCTAAATTCTGCCAATCATGCGTCTTCTTGAGCCTTCATCCCGTTTCCTTCATCCTCTTTCTCTCCTCCACTCTACAGCTCAGTCTCCCTTTTCTCTATTCAAAATCAGTAGCTGGCTTTCACCATGTGTCATTACTATTTATAAAGTCAAATGCTGGCATAGGGATCATAGCATTGGACACTGTGCTAAGCATAAGTATTAACTCACTTAATTCTGTGAGTTAGATGTTTTATTGACTATTTTATAGACGAGGAGCCAGAAGCAGAATGGTCAGGGCCCTTGGCAAGGTGCCAAGCTTGTGAGTGGCCAGCCCCAGGCTGAGTTCAGACCCATCTGCTACTGAGGATGGTGGTCAAGACTCTCTGCTCTGGCTAAGTTTGGTCAAGACTGTTGACTGATGGGAGATCCCTTCGCTTCGGGCATCTGTCTTGAGCTTTTGGATAACTGCACGGTTAGACAGTCTCCCCGGTTCTTCTTTGTGGGGAAATCATAGGCATGTAGCCTATCCTGGCAGGAAAGAAGCACCAAGATACCCCAGGAGCATCCCTCTTCCCAAACAACAATCCTATGGGCCGATGAAATAATATTTAGTAAGTGTGTATTAAGAAGTTCTAGGTATAATCAATTTATGCAACGTGCATTCTGTGAGAGCCAGTTTCTTTCCTATTCACCAAGTTGGTTTTTCTTTTTCCAAAGGAAACATTTATTATGCATTTTCTTTCACTTAACAATATTTAACAACTGATTTGTGTGTTGCATGAAAGTTACACATTTCCTAAGATGCATTTGCTATTTTATTTTATTTTCATTCAAAACTATGTCAGTAATCTTTTTGTTAACATGCAGATAAAGGATTAGTAATGCAAGGTGCAGTTTTCTTGTGGCCTTCTTGAAAGCAGGCTATAGTTTCTTATCTGGCTCCAACATTCATTTTCCTGAATTGAAAAAAAAGGTGACTTAAAATGAAATATACCACATTTGATTCCCGAGAGCGTCGCTGGCAGGGAAATGTACTGAGAGAGGCAGACTTGGTCAGGTTCCAGAGAGCCCCTCTGCTGCCCAAGTGAGGGAATGGACTAATTTTGCATTTTAAAACATAATATTAATGCAGGAGGAACTGGGAATTGTCTCCCCGTTGGTCACTAATCAGAAGATATGTATGGTTTTATTCTCTGGAGAACTCAAGCTATTAGGAAAAGAAAACAGTGAGATGTAAGCCTTCATAATTTCAGTTTAAATTTTCTTTGAAAATGTAAGTTCCTATTTACAGAGCAGGATTGGAAGGGCACCGAGTGGAAGGGGCAAAGTGCCCAGCCTGAGGGACACCTCGGCTCCTGTGACCTGTTGAAATAAGAGCAGCGGGGCTGCGTCCCCAACACCCCGGCCGCTTGGCTAGCTCATGCCCGAAATAACAACACACAAACTGTATTCATTTAAAGAACTGCTTGGCCCATGAACTCTAGCCCTTACAGGCTAATTCTCGCACCTGGACTAGCCCATTTCTAATAATGTGTGTAAGCACCCCAAGGTGCGCTTACCGGGAAGATTCTAGCCTACATCCATCTTCATCGCGTGTGCCTCAGAGAGCAGAGCTATCGCGTCTACCCGGGAGAGCTGAGCATGGCGTCTCTGCTCCAGCAGAGCTGTCGGGTCTCTCCGGGAGCAGAGCAGAGTCTGACCTCACTTCCTCTTCCGCCCAGAATTCTATTCTGTTTACTCCTCCCATCTATGTTCCAAGCTGAGGCCAAGCAGTTGGTTTATTATAACTTAACCAATGAAATCAACAGATTGATATATGACACTCCCACATCACTTCCCCTTTTTCTGTTTAAACAAAAAAAAAAAGGCTTTAACTTAACATCCAAAGCTCTAGAAATGACAGAGACATCTCGCTGCCTGGACAGTCACCCAAAGTTCCTCTGTACCGTTGGGGCATCCATCTTCGGCCTACAGGCCCATAGTTTCCAGCAGACATTTCCACAAAGCAGGAAATTTCAAAGGCAGTCACTATCTGCTTGTCCTGAAGAATGTCTTGCAGACTCTTTCATGAATCAGGAACCCCGAAAGATCATCTCACCTTTAGGCAAGTTCAGCAGTCCTCTCTCTGCGGGTTCTCTGTGTCCAGTTTATGCAATAGTCCAGGCAAGAGCAGTTTCTTGCCCAAATGGCTATCAAACTCCATAAGGATCCTCTTCGATGCCCATCTTCCTCTTGAAGTAGATTGGTGCTGCCAGGAGCAGAGTGTCTCATTGTCATGAAAAGTCCTAAGTTATTAAAACATTTAAAATGCCATATTCTATAATCTTTGAAAAATATGAAGAATGCCTATCTAAAATATATCTATGCACATCTAGAAAATCTTAACTAACATGACTACAAACTTAACTATTATTAATGATTATTCATTAACAACCTATATACATTACAAAATTAACCTTAAATTTAAATCACTAAAGCAAAATCCATATCAATGTAAATTATTCATACCTATATCATCTCCCCCTTTAAATGTAAAAGAACATTTATAAACAATATTTGGGAACATGGGCGCAGTTTTTTCTCTCCAAACTGCTTCCTGCTGAATGGGGGCGTCGTTAATTAGGTCTTTCATGGTATAACCTGTGTGCTAGTTTCATCTCAGTTGGCAGTTGAGCGAAGCAATTTTCTGAAGGTATTCACAGCAACCGTTCAGGAGGGCGTGGTCCATCATACCATATCGGAATAGAAGAAATGAACAGGGTCTCATCCTCTGTGAAAACAAAATAGGAAACTCCTTTCGAAAGCATCATGTCCTTAGATCCAAATTTCAAAGTCAAGGCATCAAAATCTCTACGATGGATTAGTTCAGCAGCATTTATAAACAAATATCTTTTGGCAGCTGTTGCTCCTTCCTCAGCATTCAAACAATTCAAAGAGAGCATAATAGTATACAGTATCAAGATTCTCTGTGTATTTTCCATCTTTGTACGCTTTATTTTAACCTCTATTTCGTTTATTTTTACTTTTATTTTATATTCTCTGTATCTCTTTGACCTGGAATAACTCTGTAGACCAGGCTCTCCTTGAACTCTCAGAGATCCGCCTGTCTCTGCCTCCCAGGCATTGGGATTAAAGGTGTTTGCTACCACACCTTGAACTCACAGAGATCTGTTTGTCTCTGCCTTCTAGGCACTGGGATTAAAGGCGTGTGCTACCACACCTTGAAGTCACAGAGGTCAATCTCCCTCTGCCTCCCAAGTGTTGGGATTAAAGGCGTGTACTACCACACACAACTTCTCTTTTTCTTACTTTTTTTTTAAAACTTTTAACTTTTAGCTTGCATATATTTTTAACACACTGTAAATCATTTAAACATTTTCTTTATCTTTGAATCTCTTTACTGTATATCTCTCTTTTTCTGACCACACGAGCCTTTAAATTACTGAGCAATATGAGTAGGATTAAAGCCGTGGCTTTGCCAGCTAGATCCAGTCCATTCCTTAGCTTTCCAGCCTCATGGCTGAGGTACCGGTTGTAGCCATGTTTACTGCCACAACTCTATGGCATTTCAAGGTCCCTGCCAGCAAGCGAGCTTCAGCAGCCTGTGCTTGCAAACCACACGAACCGCCTGCGTAAAAGAGTCAGAGTTTGCCGTGGCAGGACAGCCCAGAAAGCCGGCATTTTTAAACGGCACAGCTTTTTTCCTGCTACAGCTGAAAATCGAAAAGCATGCGTTCAGCTTTTCGTCAACACCATTTAAGTGTTTTGTGGCAGGACCTCTTAATGAGCTGCAGGGTTTTGCAGCTGAAGCTGAGTCAGGAAGCCTCTCTTAGATGAGAGTGCTTGCTTGCTTCTAACAAGCAGAGGAGACCCGAGAAACTGCTGCTACCAAGAAAACATGCTTTACTCTTTCCCAAGCTTTTTCAGGCTTTCTGTGGATTCAGTTGTCCACACGTCTGGGCGCCATCTGTTGAAATAAGAGCGGCGGGGCTGCGTCCCCAACACCCCGGCCGCTTGGCTAGCTCATGCCCGAAATAACAACACACAAACTGTATTCACTTAAAGAACTGCTTGGCCCATGAACTCTAGCCCTTACAGGCTAATTCTCGCACCTGGACTAGCCCATTTCTAATAATGTGTGCTTACCGGGAAGAGTCTAGCCTACATCCATCCTGGGTTGGAGGAGCTTCATTGCATGCATCTGCCTGGGATGGCATGGCGTCTCTGCTTCAGCAGAGCTGTCGGGTCTCTCCGGGAGCAGAGCAGAGTCTGACCTCACTTCCTCTTCCGCCCAGAATTCTATTCTGTTTACTCCTCCCATCTATGTTCCAAGCCATGAGGCCAAGCAGCTGGTTTATTATAACTTAACCAACGAAATCAACAGATTGATATATGACACTCCCACATCAGTGACCTGTGGTGGCACAGGAGGGAATCGTCCCGGAAGAAAAGACAGCCCTTGGTTTCGCTCTTGACTGCCACGTTCAGGCTTAGGTGGAGAGATTTTATAGATCTTTTATAATTTTTAATATGAGGCCTAGGTGAGTGCAGAACAAATTTCCATTCCAGAGTTTAGGTCTCAAGTTGTTTAAGGTCACCAGGGTGGACATGGGAACCCCACTCCTCTGACACTCTCTTAAGCTAACTGACCGTGCTCACCGGCTCTAGCGATACCTGTCTCACACTAATAGCCAGCTTTGGCGGGGAACTGGAACCCCATTACCACACCGGCCAGCGCAAGCCCAGGGCAGTTCCACTGTGCTTTCTTCAGACTCTGAGCCTGGCGTAGGAAACACCATTTCCCTCTTCTGGTCTAGGTCTTGGACAGAGCCCTGAAGGACCGCTGGTGTAGACCTGGGGAAATCTTCACGCAGTGACATGTTAAAGGCGAGGTGAGGGCTGAGGGCGTGAGCACCAGCGTGGTTCAGAGAACCTTCTGGAGGCAGTGTCAGTGGAATGCTGGTGGGAAGCCCTTGCCAGGGCTGGCAGAGGGAGAGGCACGGTGCGGTGCTGTAGAAAGCCTGGCCTGACACTGGCTGGTACCTAAAGACGTAGAAAGAGGAGCGCTGACCTCGGCGGGAGGCAGGCTTCAGGCCGTTGGTGGGACTCATGAGGACCACATGTTACTGGGCAGGGGTACAGCCTATGAGCATGAGGAAATGGTTCTGTTGATCAGCCACGTGCTCTGCCTTGAGCAAGGCAGAAAGTGATCAGGAAGATCTAAACTGGAGAAGATGGAGGGGCTCTCCTGTTTTTAGTGCCTGCCCACCAAATGCCAGAACCATTTCAAATTAAAGGTGGTTAAAGAAAGTTAACAAAATTTCATATCCTTCAATGATTTTTAATTGAATCCCGAGTGGAACTAAAATATTGTCTGAAAGAATATTATTTGCATAACTGGGGATATTTGAACAAGAATTTTACATAGTAGATAACAGTATTAATGCTATTTTGTAGATTAATGGAGGAGTTAGACATATATTTGTTCAAGTTTGCCATGGAGGAAACCGGCACCACCAGCAATAGGCGCATCGCTTCAGAGGGAAGACAGGAGCTGGAGAAGCGGGAAGGCTGAAGTGGGAGAAAGCCTTCCGAGCACCCTGGGGCGGGGTGGGCTGAGACTCAGAGGTGTTTCCGAATGCCTTCAGATGTGGATGCATGCGGGTTTCTCGGAGGAGTAAAGGGTCACATTCTCTTTAGAGCTGTGGAAGCGGTGGCCATCAGGGAGGTAGGAAGCACATGATGCTTGTGAAAGCTGAAGGGTTCATTCCAGCAGGGGCCAGCAGAGACCTAAGGGTGTGGTAGCCACTGGCTCTCCCGTGGCTTTTCCCACATCCTGGACACTGGTGCTGCTGTTAGCCACCAGCCTGGGTCAAAAGGGCGGTAGAAAGGAACAAAACACGGACGCTGAACACAAGAGTTTGAGGAACTCACACTTAAAATATCTTAATGATTTGATAACAGTTATCGAGAGAGAGCGAAATTATTCCTGTCGGTGAGTGAAAGAGGGGCTGACGGCCACAGAAAGTTCCATTGCGTTCCTTTTGGCAAGCCTGGCTTTTGTGGTGGATGAAAACCTGAACTGCTAGAATCTTTTGAGTCCCATGTATCCACCGGATGGGATATTCACTTCTTAAGCACTGCCAGACACTTGCTATTTTGTGTTTTCAAAGCCATCGCTCAAGTTTAAGCTCTCAGAGATCTGAATAGGTGAATATGCAGAACATGCCAGAGAGACGGCAAGGAACTGGACGCAGACCTAGAACCGCCAATTATCTGGAAGTAGGGAGCTTCTAGGGGAAAAAGTCATGTCCCAAATCACTAGTGTGGAAGAGGCCCCAAGTCCTGGGGCATCTCTTTCCCAGTTCCCTAAGACAAGGAAGACAAGGAAAACTTGTTTGTCTTCTTAAGTGAGGCCTGTGGGGAATGAGTGGGCTCAAGTGATATCAAACCCTCGTGTCTTCAGCCTCTGCTCATCAGAGGATGCCACAGGAGCTGGCAGGGGCAGATGGCTGAGATCCTATCACAGCAGCCCCGGGACTTAGGAACATTAATTTTAAAGTGGGATTAACGTTTTAAAAACATCGTTCATTTTCATAAGCACCTAGGCTTGCTCACTGGCTGAATGTTCACGTGACAGGGCTTTGAGTCAAACTGTGATGAAAGCAAAGGGCTCTTACTTCGAATCTGTGTGAGGGGGAAGTCAGTATTTGTCTTGTTAAAACACCAGCGAGAGTTACGCGCCTGTCTCCCCTGTGGCTTGTTGGCTCACAGGATGGAGTCTGCGCCTTTCTGGGCTGCTGCCTGTGGGAACTGAGCGTCTCTTACGTGCCATCTTTGCCAAATCCTTCGCAGACAGGAGCAGCGGGGCGGTCAGTTCATCCTAGACTAGACCCTAACCTGTTGGACTTCCTGAACATCAGACACCAAGCTGTTCTCAAGGTCTGCAGACTGGAGGCTGCATCTCCAAGGACACTCAAAAGGTTTCAGTGAGAAATGAGGGCACACAGAAAATTCGGCCCCCTTATTCCGTATGCCTTCTTTCCTGATATTTCTCTATCTGAGAAACATGCCTGTGGCCTAAGATTCTCTGCTTCCACCCCGTTTGTACTCCTATTTTAGGACATGTCAGTACCCCTTCCCTCTGACCACAATGCTTCACCTTGGGGTGGCTGGAACATTTTTTAAGAGCAAAATTGATGTCTATTCCTCCTCCTTGCCCCACTCCTCCATCTTCTTAACTAGAGTGGTATTATAAACATAACGACTGTGTCTGTCAAGGTTTTAACTTGACATGAAATCAGGATGTGTCTTATAGACAATGGTGTCTTCCAGTTTCCTTAACTATGTTTTTTTTTTTTTTTCATTTTTGAAATACATTCTAGCTCTAAAACCTGCAGAATGGGGTTTGTACCTTGAAGGAGATTCCCAGGGACAAGTATGAAGCACTCACAGACAAAATGTTGTGTTATTAGAAACATAGTTAGAAAAAGAAATGTTTAAAATATACTCTTCCATGCATGTATACAATGTATTTTGATCATATCCATTCTCCAGTCTCCCCCTCCAACTTTCCCCCTGTTCCTTGTCCCCCTCCCAACTTCATGTCCTCTTTTTATTTGTTTAATTTTTTTTATTTTTTTAAAAAGATTTATTTATTTATTATGTATACAACAATCTGCCTCGATGTATGCTGCATGCCCGAGGAGGGCGCCAGATCTCAGTACAGGTGGTTGTGAGCCACCATGTGGTTGCTGGGAATTGAACTCAGGACCTCTGGAAGAGCAGCCAGTGCTCTTAACCTCTGAGCCATCTCTCCAGCCCCCCATGTCTTCTTTTTAAAAAGTCTGTTTAGTCTAATTATGTACATGGGTCTAGGGTAATTTACTGGAGGTTGAGCAACCTACCAGGGGCCAACTCCCTGAAGAAAACTGACTCTCCCTCGGTAGCCACCAGCCACCTCTGCTAGCCCCTCTGCTCGGGGTGGGGTGATGTATGTGTTACTTTCATTGGTTAATAAAGAAACTGCTTGGCCTGATAGGTCAGAACATAGGTCAGAATGCTGGGAAGAAGGGAAGTGAGGGCAGATGTGATGGAGCCAGCTGCCAGGTCAGACATGCTGAATCCTGGTAAGCCACCACCTCATGGTGCTACACAGATTATTAGAGATGGGTTAATCAAGATGTGAGAATTAGCCATTAAGTGACTGGATCTAATGGGCCAAGCAGTGTTTAAATGAATACAATTTGTGTGTTGTTATTTCGGGTGTAAAGCTAGCCATGCGGGATCTGGGCAGGACGAAAAGCAGGCCTGCTCGCCTCTTTCTACAGTGGGACCTTGTGAGTCCTTCTCCATCTGTGCTAAGTTTGACTGGCATGTTCTTGTGTGGGTTTTGTGCAAGCAACCATGGTCACTGTGAGTCCATGTGTCCAGTGACCCTGCCATGTCTGGAAGACACTATTGTGCCTCTGTCCTCCCCAGCTGTTAGCTCTTTGATGGTACAGAGGGTGATGAGAAGTTATAAAGTGTGGTCATTTATTCATCAGCTTGATAAGACTCAGAAGAGCTGGGCCCAGAATACTAAGCTTTTTTAGGAATACCAGGGAAAATTAAGTTCATCTTGTTACCCTTTCTCCTGCTCTCCTGCTTACACAGACTCTGTTTACCCGGGGTACCCCGTGCTCAACACAGACTCTGTTTACCCGGGGTACCCTGTGCTCAACACAGACTCTGTTTACCTGGGGTACCCCGTGCTCAACACAGACTCTGTTTACCTGGGGTATCCTGTGCTCACGGAGCCTCTATTACCCGGAGTACCCCGTGCTCACGTAGTCTCTGTTTACCCGGGGTACCCCATGCTCACACAGACTCTGTTTACCAGGGGTACCCCGTGCTCACACACCCTTCTGCTTGCCCAGAGATTCAAAGCAGAGAAGGGGTCTCTACAGGAATCGGCTGAAAAATGTTGGCCTTGGGCAAACGCCAGCACATAAACCAACAAAGCTTCTTTAGAAACGGAAGGAAAGGCTTCAGCGAAGTCAGACTGATCAAGAAGTGTTTTAAGCAACTACTGGTGACCCTGGCGATAAGTTAAAAGTCAGTTATTTTGAATGGTTTAAGACTCTAACCTTGGCCCTGACCTGTCTCCTGAACAGACAGAGGCTGAAAGGGTCCAAAGTGAATTTATGCAGAAGGCCATTTAGGCTAAGCCTCTTGGCGTTCTGAATTGGATGCCATTTTTAATTCTCATTTTCTCATGACTGCCGCCGCCGTGTGTGTTTGTGTTTGCAGAAGCAGTTTAGGTCCTAGAATTTCCAGCCATCCTGTTAAGACCCAGGCCGCTGTGCTATCTCCTATCTTGGTCCCTCAGCTCATTTTGGAGGATTGTTACACATGTGTAAGCACAATGGGATTATTTATTCATTGTGTTTGTCCACTCTTTTCTGTGCCACAAAAGGAGAAATAGCCCGCACTGCGACTTAAGGGCTTTCTGACCGCTCCAAAGTCATGCCATTTCCTTTGCTCTTTGATGGCCGGCTTTGTAAAGCAGGGGAAGCTGGGTGACAAACTCCGCTGGCTCCAGGAGGCAGATGACTCTACGCCCGTGGTGAAAAAGCGCATTTAGTAACTTTTAAAAAGCAAATTGAGGACTTAATAGGGCACACAGTCTTCTTTGGAGATTGCTACAAGGTGGATTGTCTTGATAAAACATTTGAAGCCAGAAATCCATCAAGCGTCAGTCACTATAAGCACTGACCCTAGCCCCACCCCCATTCTCATCAAACTTCAGGGTATTTTTTTTTTTTTTAATAGAGAAAGGATAACTGCCCAGCACCTTTCATTTTGTCTTCTTTGCAATTCCCCTTTCAGGTCCAAATCAAATGAGAGAGCCCAGCGATGAGCTATTTCGAGTCTGAGACCAGAAGCACCGGTAAGCGGAGGCTCAGCTGTCTGGAGTCCTGCGGGAGCTGCGACCCTGCACCCGGGCTGACTTAGCAGGTTCTCTCCCGCCAAGGACAAAACTGGTGTTAAACAGCGCGAACACCTCAAAGCCCCACTCCCAAGGCCCCTGCCCCTGACTTCTACCTTTTTGACCTTCTTGACAGCAGAATCTAAAGTCACCTTGATTCCGCCCCCTCCCTTGACGCTTTGCGGTCTGTGGGGCTGGCATCACCAGGTGAAAGGGGGGTCTTCAGCCCGAGGAACTAGGTACGGATGATGCGCAGGAAGCGGTCTCTCCCACTTTTTCCATTAGGGTAATATTTATGCTAAGTCGTGTTTTGAGTATGTTTTAATTACCAAACCCTCCCTAAACCCTGGCTCAGAGACTGTTAAAGGGAGGTAAGTTTTATGCCCCTTCTCATGAATTAGTGACAAGATACTAATTCATGGATTACGTTGAGAAAGAAAAAAAAAGGTTGAAATCTAACAAGGGCTTCTAATTGAGAAAGAAAATGTACACTTTGTAGAAGAAGTTGTGTTCTGTTGTGGGCAGTGGATTAGGTGGCATGAAGGAAGGACACAGTGAGGAGGAGGGCTGCCTGGGGTGGGCCCGTCTGGCCCGTGGGTCATTGTGGCTCTTGCGTCCAGGCCCGGGTAAGCTGTGATGGTGGAGTTTGCCTGTCATTTTCATTCTGTTCTCTTTGGAAAAGAAAATTGCACAGAAATAGACAGCGGTGTAAGATCAACCACATGTGCACCACCCAGAGCTAACGATAGCTACACTTAAGCCATTTTTGCTCTAGGCTTTAAAGTCATTTAAAAGAAACAGGATGCCATGAAAATTGAAATCTCCTTCAGTTCCCTCCCTAGTGTACACTCATGTTCCTCTGTTCCCAGGAAAGGGGACTTTATGACCTTGGTTTATTATTATTATTATTATTATTATTATTATTATTTAGGGTTTTTCAAGACAGGGTTTTTGTGTGTAGCCCTGGCTGTCCTGGAAGTCAGTCCATAGATCACGCTGGTCTCTAACTCACAGAGATCCACCTGCCTCTGCTGCCCAAGGGTTGGGATTAAAGGTGTGTGCCATCACTGCCTGACTGATTGGTTTATTTTTCTCCCTTGTAAAATGCCTACAGTTTTGCTGGTGTCTTTGTTGTTGTTTTAAAATACTTATTTATTTTTTTAAAGACAGGGGCTCTGCTATGTAGCCCAGGTGGGTCTTAAACTCCCACTGTTCTGCCGCTGTCTTCCAAATACTGGAATTACAGCATATAACAACATGTCTGAATTCATTGTTATTGTGTGCATGTGTGCTTTTTTTTTTTAATAAAATTAGTATTTTTGGTTAGCATACATCATTATGGCATCTTCACACACATGTGTCATTATACCTTGAATTCTGTTGTTATTTTTAAATTCTCATTGGGCGTTCATGATTTTATAGTCTAAGTCTTTCTATGTTGAGATGTGTGAATTGTTTCATTTCAGTTTCTGTCCTGTGCTTAATTGTATGGGGTTACAAAAAAAATAGCCTTTTGCGATGTTCAGGCATGCTAAGAACTCTGAGTGTCCCCCATCAGAATGTCCCCTGGAAACTGTGTGTCCTAAAAAGAATGGACCTCCTACTGGGTTGCTTTCCCTCTTGGCCTTCAATTCTGTTTACTTTTTTGTTTTGGCAGAGACCATATTACAGCAGCTTCCTGAGACGGGCAGCATGAGAGTTTTGAGAACTTGGAAACCTTAAGATGAGCGTATTTTACCTTTACACTTACTGCTTTTTCTGGGCGCATAGCGCTATGTTGGACACATTTCCGAAGGGAGTTTAAAGACAGCGCACCACTGTCCTTTGCCTTCAGTGTAGACACTCAGGGCCGCGTGCCGCTCCGATAGCTCTTGCTGTTGTTCTCATAGCATCGTGAAATCTCAGAGCAGCGTGTCCTGACCTGGGCAGCGAGGGGGCGCACTGGGCCCGCTCAGTTCTGGGAGATTTCTTCACTCTTTTCCGCTATGTTCTCCCTGCTTGGCCCCATCCTCTCTCCCTGTGTCTTCGGTCACTCAGTTTTCCTGCACTGTCCCTCCTAAATTCTGTGGAGCTTTACATTTGTTTTCTGTCACTTCATCTTTTTGTTCTACTTTAAGGCTTAGGCTCAACTTAAAAAATGTCTTTTTTTTCTTATTCTCAATAAAATAAAAAAAATGAAAAAAAAGTCTTGTTTGATCCTCAAAGGGAATTTTATTTCTTCCCTTTGAATCATCTTTAGTTCCCAGAAACCCTTAAAACACTTTCCTTCTTTTAAAAATGGTATCTTGTTCTTAGTGTGTGGATACTCACTATCACCCGCACATCTGCAACAGTAATTCTGGATGTTTCTTTTTCCACATGGAGTCTGGTCACCTTGAAATTGTTTCTCCCATCTGACAGAGAACTTCAAGTACCTGGAACCCTGCACTGACCCCCACTCACATCTGAGTTGGTTAGTCAACCTGTTAGAGACTCCATAAATTAGGCTTCAATGAGAGGAAGTCTGGCTTTTTGCTTAGAAACAGCCCCCACCATTCCCCCCCCCCTTTTTTTAGGTTGGCATAGAAAGTAACAGGCTAAATCTTTTGTGTTCTTGACTGAAATAAAATTCTGGATACCTGAGAACCAAGTGGAGAAGAAGGGCTACTGGGCTCCAGTCTTCAGAGTTAAGACTTGTTCTCTAATCGTAGACTATTTTGACCTCTCCAGAGAATTAACTACAGGGTCATAGAGGATCAATTTCTCTAGTGGGCAAGTAAGAATAGAATTTGGAGTCTAAATGCTTCTTAAACAGGCACTCACCTGTTTTCTTGTTTATAGCTCATCTCTACTCCCATGTCCTGTCTGTCCAGTGTTACTGGAAAAGCCAGATGATAAATCTTGGGTGAGCCTGTCCAGTAAATCAGAGATGCTTCTCCGTTTCTTTGCTGCCAGATTAGAATCTGGTCTCTCCATCTGCTAAGGCAGTTACTGCTCACCTTTCTGCTTTCCAGACGGGGCCCCGTGCCTCTGCTGTTTATCTGCCTATGGCGCTTGTCTTGTGGTGTGCTTTGGAAATCCATCCATTGTCATTTCATTCGGAGTCAAGATGCAGTGGCAATTAGCACATGTGCTTGGCATGGCAATTGAAAGCTGGTTTGACCTTATTTTTCTCTGTAGTCAAATGTGCTGATTTCTTACATTTATACCTCTAATCCAACCTGGAACTCATTTTTACAGGTAGCAGAAGATTATTGTTTATTTTTTATTTTTTAGATAGCAAGCCAAAATTTCCAGCATGATGAGTGTTTTGTCCTTGGCCATTTGAGAGGCAAACCTGTTGCTGTCACACACCATATTCTAGGCTTTCTATTAATGCCACACCATTGGAATTGCTAAAATATTTATGATACCTTGGCATCTGCTAGTCATTGCTTCTGTTCTCTTTCTAAAGTTGTCTTGGCTCTTCTTAGGACTTGATATCTCTAAATTCATGAACTTAAGAATCAGTTTGAGCCGGGCGATGGTGGTGCACGCCTTTAATCCCAGCACTCGGGAGGCAGAGGCAGGCGGATCTCTGTGAGTTTGAGACCAGCCTGGTCTACAGAGCTAGTNAACAAAAAAAAAAAAAAAAAAAAAAAAAAAAAAAAAACCCAAAAAAGCAAGAATCAGTTTGATAATTTTTACTGTCATTGGGGTTGGACTCATATTAATATTATCAGGAAAATACATCATCATTCAGTTTGCCATTCATGAACACGGTTCATTTATTCAAGATTTCTCATAGGAAGGTCTTGATGGAGGAGGGTCATCTGTCTATTTGTTACTTTCATTGGTTAATAAAGAAACTGCCTTGGCTTTTTTGATAGGGCAGGATTTAGATAGATGGAGTAGACAGAACAGAATGCTGGGAAGAAGGGAAGTGGGGCAGCTGCCATGGACTCAGCCATTAGGTCAGACATGCTGAATCTTTCCCAGTAAGCCACCACTTTGTGGTGCTACACACATTATTAGAAATGGGTTAATCAAGATGTGAATGTTAGCCAAGAAGAGGCTGGAACTAATGGTCCAGGCAGTATTTAAATGAATACAATTTGTGTGTTGTTATTTCGGGGCATAAGCTAGCCAGGTGGCAGGGAGCCAGGCGGCAGGAAAGCGGCCCACTGCTCCTTCTACAAATGGCACCCAGACGTGGATAACTGAATCCACAGAAAGCCCGAGAATGCTTGGGAAAGAATAGAGTAAAGCATGTTTTCTTGGTAGCAGCAATTTCTCGGGTCTGCGCCTACATCAATTCTATTCTTTGATTACTAAGAGTGTTAGAAATCATATAAGTGCATGTCTAATTTTAGCTAATGGCTCATCAGCATCAAGCCCATTTTTTTCCCTTTAGGACATGAGCGTGAATTACATCTGAACATATTTCCTGGTGTTGAGCTTGCTTTGCATCTTTGGCTAACCCTCAAACGATGATACAACTTAAAGAATAGCCTATTAGATTAACTTATTAACATGTTAGGACTCTTCCATTTGTAATAATTAATTTTTAAATAATTTAATTAAAATTGACTTATAATTCTCTTTTGTTACACAGTATCTCCTTATTATTGTATTTATTGGAAACTTGAGTGAAAATGGTCAATACCTTTTCCTTTTTCTCTGAAACATTCCCATAAGTACAGGAAGCATCTCTACCTTGATGTTCTGCAAAAAGTTCATGGTGGCTCTGGAGAGGAAAACACTTTGACCATTGGCTCTAATTTTTTTTTGTTTGTTTTTTTGTTTTTTTGAGACAGGGTTTCTCTGTGGCTTTGGAGCCTGTCCTGGAACTAGCTCTGTAGATCAGGCTGGTCTCGAACTCACAGAGATCCGCCTGCCTCTGCCTCCCGAGTGCTGAGATTAAAGGCGTGCGCCACCATCGCCCAGCATTCTAATTTTTATATTTGTTTCTGGAAAGACCCTGAAAAGACCTGTGAAGACTGGCGGTGGGTCTCTAGGAGGCATGCCAATGGTCCTTTGACCTCCTTCATGGCCTGAAGAGCAAGGGAAAAGGAAGATGCTCCCACATGCCAATGCCTTTACATGCTAGGTATTCTCTAAGTGTTCGCTTTTTAAAATGCTCATTATTTTTGAAACATTTGCTGCACATCATATAGACGACTATAGAGCTATGACCTTTAAGATTTGAAAAGGAGGGAAGGAAATGCCAATGCCTGTAGTGCAAAGCCTGCTCTATGCACTATGTGCTATGGTATGGTTTGTGAGTTGAGCAAGGGGCTGGAGATTGAAACACACACACACACACACACACACACACACACAGAGAGAGAGAGAGAGAGAGAGAGAGAGAGAGAGAGAGAGAGAGAGAGATGGGAAATGCCAAGAATGCTCCAAGAATGCCCCTTTATTGTATTCCAGTGCAACTTATATAGGGTCTCCTTGACTAATGGCCAGGCCCTAACTCTCAATTGCAAACCCACCAGAAACCACTCCCCTGCCATCAGGAGCTCCTGAGGGGTCTCATGCTCAGAGCAGCTGCAAGCATGGAAAAACAATCTGTTTACACCATCAGGCATTGGGGGGGGGGCACAGGAAATTCAGGGTCTGGGAGTCCACAGTCCCCAACAAATGCCCTTTGCCATCTTGAGAGACTGCTTTGTAATCTTGCAAGCAAATTTAACTCCAGAGCCAGGATTATATAAGGACACAGCACTGGGGCCAGAGGTTGGCTTTGGAAATAATCTCAGGAGACGCTAGATTTTTCTGGGATAAAATCACTATTATTATTATTTTTAATTTGCAAAATAAATTTGAAACATTTCAAGGCACTTTTATTTTCAATCATGTAGCTGCCTCTATTGAAATAAAATTTCACTTGAAATGAGTATGGGCCTAACTTGGGAATTGCTTTCCAATCTAAAAGAGGTTAGATAAACGTCTCTCCTAGACTCAGTTCTTACTTGAAGAGAAACAAGCAGTGACTTTCAAAATCCTCACTGTGTCTTGGAGTGGCAAGGGGAAATGGATTTCCTTTAATGTGGCCTCTCACTCTAATAAGCCAGTTGCAGGCCAGACTGAAACAAAGTTTGTTTTTAGTATATCAATTGTTCCATCTCAAAACAAGGGTAGTCACTAAAAATTGGGTCAAAACATGAACTTTATCCCTTGTTGTTAGTCAG
The DNA here is from genome assembly GCF_014885135.2 of Alexandromys fortis. Classification (NCBI taxonomy): domain Eukaryota; kingdom Metazoa; phylum Chordata; class Mammalia; order Rodentia; family Cricetidae; genus Alexandromys; species Alexandromys fortis. The sequence goes on along the minus strand of NW_026067915.1, from coordinate 1,356,633 downwards.
TATGTCAGAAACACCTGCTCTAGGAAGGATGTCTTCAAACACACTCACGCCTCATTACTTAGTTGCCAAGGAAAGCCAGATTTCCTCCAGTTTTCATTTGAATCCACAGAGAGTCAATGCTTACGAGCAAACCACTGAACTTTCAGTCTTCTGATCTCTGCTGCTCACAATGGGAAGCGACGTGGCTGGGACTCAGGGCTGTGTTTCAGAAGTGGAGGAATCTCACTTAGACATGTAGCCCAGAAGCAAAGCAAGGAAAACGGCCCTTCGTTGGTAGCTGTACCTGAACCTCAGCATGGATTTCTAGGGAATGAGGCTGGGCTGTGGCAGTGCCTATGGGAGTGGGTGACAGGTCAGGCACAGTGGCTTCTGACCAGAGCACCTTTTTCACTATTCAGATTGAAAATGACATTCTTCCGCTGGGCGGTGATGGTGCAAGCCTTAATGCCAGCACTTGGGAGGCAGAGGCAGACAGAACTCTGTGAGTTTGAGGCCAGCCTGGTCTACAGAGCGAGTTCCAGGATGACCAGGACGATTATATAGAGAGACCTTGTCTCAGAAAACCAATAAAAAGAAAAGGAAAGAAAGAAAGAAACATATCCTTTTGTTCTGATAAATGGACACTTTCTTTTTGGTTTCTGGAGTTGATCTCAGCACCATGTGTGCCAGGCAGATTCTCCACCAATGACCTATATCCACAGCAGGCATTTCCATCTTGATGGGCTCCCTTAGGGGCACCCACACAGCTCCTGCAGAACAAAGGGGACTGATAGCTATTTTCACAGTTCATCTTGAGGAGTTCCATGTCTTCCCTTGGGTGGAACTTCCTTCAGAGTACACGCTAGGGTAATCTGAGTGGGGCATGTTGACTTCTGTTCTGGTCAGGGGCCCATGGTCCACAGTCTTCCCCATAGTGAGGAGTGTTCAGTTGTATCCACAGTCTGATAGTTAATGAAACCTTTTCCAATAAAGTCTAGCTTAAAGTTTTTTCACTGTTTACTTTTCAGGTGTGTGTGTGTGTGTGTGTGTGTGTGTGTGTGTGTGTGTGTGAGAGAGAGAGAGAGAGAGAGAGAGAGAGAGAGAGAGAGAGAGAGAGAGAGAGAGAGAGAGAGAGATATGCTGGGATGAGGTTTAGAGGTTTGCTGGGATGAAGGATCTTGTATTTGGAGCCTTGGTGTTGGGTAGAGAGGTGCTCACATATGGAAGTGTAATCCTGATGACCCTTCTAGCTCTTGTCTTTTTATGGAAGATGTGAACCCAAGCTGTTCTGAGACATAAGCTCAAAACTGTGTCCTTTGAGATAAAATGTGAATATTTTTTCAATAATATTATTATAGTGCCTTACTTAGTAGGTGATCAAGAGACTTTGGGTCATCAGCTGGTTGACTTTACTCAACAGTGCCCCATTTGCAACAAAGAACCCAGGGTTTCTGAATCTTCTTACAGCTCACATAGGGGAGGCTCTGTCCCATGTTCTTGTGGTGTGGAATGGCTGCGCTGCACCTAAAGATGTTTATTATTCTGATCCTATGAGATATGCCTACCTACTGCATAGGCTACCCTTGATCCCCTTTTTGTCCATGATGCTATCAAAACAGTTATCTCCAAAGTAAAAAAAATTATGGTACTTACTTGTATGTAGCACACATATAGAAAGTAGCAAAATCTGCCCAGCTTGCAGAATTTTTATTACATTATTTCAATATTATTATTGTTATTCTTTGGTGAGTTATCCTTTTCCCTCTTCAGCGGACTGTGTTATTTTAAAAGAGGAAACTAATGAATGCATTTGATTGTTGTTCCCACAGCCCTGGAAAGGGGAAGGGGGAGAAGACTACGTAGCATGAGGAGTTGTTTTAAGTTTAATTTTCTAGTATCTAGTTGGCATGGCTCCTCTGGGTAAATGGATGAATAGTAAATAAAGAAAATGAACCGATAAATCAGTAGTCATGTCTTCCTTTCCGTGGCTCAGAATCAATCATAAAATCATGGCTGGGTCCCAAGTTTTGGCACTAATCGAAACGACAACCTTGGCTGCCGGGCTCATCCCTTGACACACTGGCCTTTGGAGGACAGAGAGAAAGGATGGGGATGGGATGCTGTATTTTTTCACCAGAGATGCTGCTAGTTTTGTTCTTTTCCTGTTTTCCCTTTAAAGAGGCCACAGAGCCCTCTGGTCTGAGAGCGTGTGCTAATGTTACGCAGTCAGCTCTGTGCTGCTTACAGCACAGACAAACATGCCCTCTCCTCCTTCCACAGAGTCCTAGCCCCCAACCTCAAAGCTCAGAATTTCCTATGAAGTGTCCTACAGAGACTTCTTTTATAAATGGGGCCATGCTTACAGGGAGAGTCCTGCCAGCAAATCTTGCTGTCTAATTGGCGAGACCCAACACAAAATAAAAATATGAATCCCTAATGAGAGTCTCAGGATAGAGCTGTTAAAGTAAGTGCTGCATCTCTTTTAGGGGGTCCTGCACTGGTCTATGCCCACCAGTGCTGACCCACAGTCAGTTACCTTCTTGAAAGGCTGTAAGGAGGATGTGTTTGAACACAGACGTTCCTTTATTGTATAAGATTGTTTTGGCTATCCTGGGTTTTTTGTTTTTCCATATAAAGTTGGCTCACACCTTTAATCCCAGCTCTTGGGAAGCAAAGGCAGGCAGATCTCTGTGAGTTCAAGGCCAGCCTAGCCTACAAGAGCTAGTGCCAGTACAAGCTCCAAAGCTACACAGAGAAACCCTGTCTTGAAAAACCAAAATAAATAAATAACATAAGATCAGGCATCAGTCTCTCTTTTATTCATGGTGCCTAATACACTTCTAAATAAACAAATGAGAAATAAGTGTGCACGTGTGCGCATACATGTATGTGTGTGTGCATGTATGTGTTTATGCTCATATCTATGTGTCTGTGTACGAGCAAGTGTGGTGTGTGTGTTTTCATGAAGTGATGTGCAAGCAGGCCAAGACCAGACAGCAGTGAAATACAACAGAAAATAATCAACAAATCCCAATTCTGGCAAAGACTCATCCTTTCCTAACACTAACTTTGTAGATAACAATGTCTGGAGGCATTACCATCCCTGACTTCAAACTCTATTACAGAGCTACAGTATTGAAAACAGCTTGGTATTGGCATAAAAACAGAGAAGTCGACCAATGGAACCATATAGAAGACCCTGACTTTAATCCACAAACCTATGAGCACCTGATTTTTGATAAAGGAGCTAAAAGTATACAATGGAAAAAAGAGAGCATCTTCAACAAATTGTGCTGGCAAAACTGGATGTCAATCTGTAGAAGAATGAAAATAGACCCATATCTATCACCATGCACAAAACTCAAGTCCAAGTGGGTGAAAGACCTCAATATCAGTCCAAACACACTGAACCTGATTGAAGAGAAAGTGGGAAGTACTCTACAACACGTGGGCACAGGAGACCACTTCCTACGTATAACCCCAGCAGCACAGACAGTAAGGGCCTCATTGAATAAATGGGACCTCCTGAGACTGAGAAGCTTCTGTAAAGCAAAGGACACTGTCGCTAAGACAGAAAGGCAACCCACTGACTGGGAGAAGATCTTCACCAACCCCGCAACTGACAAAGGTCTGATCTCCAAAATATATAAAGAACTCAAGAAACTAGACCGTAAAAGGCTAATCAACCCAATTATAAAATGGGGCACTGAGCTGAACAGAGATCTCTCAACAGAAGAAGTTCAAATGGCCAAAAGACACCTAAGGTCATGCTCAACTTCCTTAGCAATCAGGGAAATGCAAATCAAGACAACTTTAAGATACCATCTTACACCTGTCAGAATGGCTAAAATCAAAAACACCAATGATAGCCTTTGCTGGAGAGGTTGTGGAGAAAGGGGTACACTCATCCATTGCTAGTGGGAATGCAAACTTGTGCAACCACTTTGGAAAGCAGTGTGGAGGTTTCTCAGGAAATTTGGGATCAACCTACCCCTGGACCCAGCAATACCACTATTGGGAATATACCTAAGAGAGGCCTTATCGTACAACAAAAATATATGCTCAAAAATATAAACAAAAATTCATGAACTTAAGAATCAGTTTGATAATTTTTACTGTCATTGGGGTTGGACTCATATTAATATTATCAGGAAAATACATCATCATTAAGTCTGCCATCCATGAACACGGTTCATTTATTCAAGATTTCTCATATGTTCTTGATGGAGGAAGGTCTTGATGGAGGGTTGGTGTGAGAGCATTCATGTAGCTAATGGTTAAACAGAATCTCAGGGAAGTGCCTAAATTTGGGCATGTTTTGTGTGGCTAGTGTCTGGGGCTAGTGGTACCTAAAGAATAAAGCTGTTGAGACTGTGAAGGCTAAGATGGAGAGGCTGACGTCAAGTGAGAGACTTCACGTTGGTTCATCCCACAGCAGGAAGTGGAAGAACCAGACAACATGAGAGAGTAGAAGAGGGGGCCTGAACCCACATTTATGACAAGTCTATTTTCACAAATGAATCCATTCCCAAGATGATGACCCTGACAGTGAACAGAGCCCTGTGACATGAACATCGTAAAGCTTATGTTTCTCTGCTGTATATGGTGGACTTTACTTGCAATTCTAGCACTTTGGAGGTTGAGGCAGGAGGGTTGCCTTAAGTTGGAGGCTAGCCTAGGATTCATGGCTGAGTTTGAGGTCTGTCCAGATTACCTAGTAAGTTGCAGGCCTGCCTGGGCTACAAACGAATGCCCCATCTCAAAAAAAAAAATCAGTTTTCAACAGCTCAGAACTTGCACCCAGGATTACATCGTAGTACATGAACTTGCTTCTAAGTTCAATCCTTTCCAATCAATTGGGCCCTTGAAGCAAAATGTGTGTACATCTTCAAACAGAGATGTAGAGAGAGAGTAGGTAGAGTCAAGGAGATGCCATGTAGCCTCTGCTGAAGGAGACAGACACTCGGGAGCTTTACTGGTGAACCATGAGCCTTTATGGTAAAATATAAAATAATGGAAATGGGTTAATTTAAGATATAAAAGCTAACTAGTGATATGCTTAAGCTATTGGCCAAGCTGTTTTAAATAATATAGTTTCTGTGTGATTATTTCGCATCTGATGTGGCCAGAAACTAAGAAGCAGCCTCTGGCTACAGGCCATATAAAGTTCTTTCTTTAGTCCAAGTACAGAAAAGAAGAGATGAAAAGTGAAGAGGTAAAAGTACATATTCCAATTGCTGAGAATTCCAAATCAGGGCAATGACCTGGATGTTTGCAAAAAGTAAGAATTCTAAATTCAAAGTCATAAAAGTAGAAACTCAAGATGACACTCACCAGCATAAAATCAAATGCTGCACACCAGGCTGGCTCCTGTTTGCTACCTCTTAGGATTTAGGATATAGGTATGTCCTACTACACAGAGCTAAAAAGCCAGGCTTCTTTTGTTGTTGCTGAGTTTGGGTTTTGGTTTTGTAAGGTAGGGCTTCATGTAGCCCAGGCTAGCCTCCAACTCATTGTCTCAAACCCCCAATTCTCCTACGTCTACTTCCCAAGTGCTGAGAGATGTGTGCTACCACACCTGTCTTGAGAGAACAAGTTTTTCTCATTTGTAATTTATAATGTTTGGCAACATGACTCAGATATATTTCTTCCTCCAAATATTTTATTGCTATTGAGGAATATTTTTTAATATAACAGAATGCAAAAATGTTGAACTGCAGTTCCATACACTGATACACAGATCAAAGGAGTTGAATAAAAGATAAGTAGGCTCATGTTTATGATCAACTGATTTTTGACAAAAGTACTGAGGCTGTTCAACAAGGAAAAATAGTTTGAGAACTGATGCCAAAGCAAAATGATATTCTTAAAAATTGAAGGTGGATTATAGCCCTAATAGTGAAAATATAAACTATAAAGAGTTTAGAAGAAAAATTTCCTGATCTTGAGTAAGGCGTGAAAAGTACAGATCAAATGAATTGTATCTCATCAAAAAATTTAATTTACTCATCAAAGGACACTATTACAAAATTCAGAAATGAAGGAAGCTTTTTAGAGATCCAAAGTATGTGCTGGGAAGATGGCTCGTCAGGTAAAGACACTGTGGCTAAGCCTGGTGACCTGAGTTAGATCCCCGGGACTCACGGGGTGGAAGGAGACCGCTACAAGCTATCCTCTGACCCCACACAGGCCTGCCTCTCACACTGAAGAAATAAGAACACTGTCGCTATGTGTCCATCATCACTCTCAGACCTAAATTCCTGTTCCTAAAGCACTGTGAACTGCAAATCCAGGCACCTTGTCCTCTACTTTCCCTCAATACCTGATTAGCAGAGGACAGCCATTTGTCTCATCTTTTTCCCTTGGAGGTTAGAAGATGGAAGGAAGCCCAATAGAAAATAAACGGCCATTTTCCTGGACTTCCCAAAGCCCGTGTTTGACTTTCTTGTGGGGTGAAAGGTAATGTTTAGAAATCCCATTTCTCCTATTACCTGTTCTAATTCCACAGAGAATTTCATCCCCTTATGGGAGCGAAATGATTCATTCAAACAGATCAAAAACATTTTATTCTTTGCAGTGTGGGTCTTGAGCCCAGGATCTCATGGATCACAGGCAAGGCCTCTACCTCTGAGCTATATCCTCAGCTTCCTTAAAATTATTATTTTATTAAACATTCCCCATAAAATCTCTGTCTCTGAAAGGACTGCACACATCTACTTTTGAATGCGTTTCCAAAATTATTCTGAGCATGAAAGAATTTTTTTTGTAGTCCAAGTTTCCCTACACCCAGCTCTAGCACAAACAGAATTGAGTAGGCTCTACATTCTAGAGGTTCTTCAGCCTATCCCAGACAGAGCCATCCTCTGGGGACCAAGTATTCAAACACATGACCCTATGGGAGACTGCACTAGTTACTCTTCTATTGCTGTGATAAAACACCATGACCAAGGCTAAGGGAGGTCATGTGAGCCGAGAATGTGAGACAAAGGCGTTCAGGATCATTCTTGGCTGCATAACAAGCTCGGGGCTAGCCCGGGATACAAGAAATCCCTTCTCATAAGAATTTAAAAGTGAAAAGTAAAAGGAAGAAACGGGTTAAATCAGCAAGGGGAGCTTCCGCGCAGGGGGAGGACCAGGGTCATGGGCATCCTTTTTACTTGGCACGAAGAGGGCAAGATGAAAGAGGAAGGGGTGGGTCAGGGTGAAGGAGGAAGGATGGTTAAGTGCTAAAGGGTGGGGAGCTGAGAAAGCTGTTGGGCGGAGCATCCTACTCACGTGTGTGTGGCTGTGATGGCTGTCTTTGTGTTTAAAGAAATAGTTTGGATTCTGTTGTCTCCTGTTGGTGACCAGGCAACCTCATTTGAGGGGTGAGGATGAAAGCCGGGGAGCCAGTTCTGTGTGTAGACACCGAGAAGCCAATGTGGATATGTTTCTAGGTGCGGCGGCAGCCACTCAGGTTTCCTAATGAAATGGAAAAAACAATCTTCAAACTAAAAATCTGTTCTCAGGTCAATGAGAAAGGTGACAGCTAATATGTTTCTAGCTTCCCTGTCGATTACCCATTGTGTTATGAGGACCGTATGTGGAAACACTGCAGATAAAAGTGTCTCAATTAAGACTTTAATTTAGATTTAATAAGAGTTATTATATGCTAATAAAAGATCAATTAGCAGTTAAATAGCCATTGATCCAGGTACAATAAGTATGTCAGAAAGACATCAAGTTGTCATTGAAGAGCTGGAGATTACATGGGCAACATGTGAGCAATTAGTTTCTCAATGTATTCAGGATATAATGAATGTCAATGCATTTAATTGCTATTTAACAAGGAAGCCCAATGTAAAGTCTCATGCCTATTAACTCACATACCTGTTCACAGTTCTTCAATAGGCTCATTTATCCATCGATGCGTTCGACAAATGATTAAGCACACACTAGCTAAAGTGAGAGAAACATCGGTATTAACTCCAGCCCTACCTTCAAAGAACTTAGAATTTAGTAGTGAAACAGAACCCACCGAAAGAGAAAAGACAAAAGGACAAGGTAGAAAGGAGAATGCATTTTCTATATGTTTTCTGATTAGCTTTTAACTGGTGTCATTGGTAACTGAAAAATTCTCTTGCAGTGAAAGCAACGTTGTATTGTTGGGAACCATGATAAAGGGGATGCTTGTTACTGCATCAAAATACAGAAAATCTGACTGATGCAGCCAATTGAAGAGCAGTTGGCAAAGTCATTATGGGTATTGTGTTCTGGTCATGTAACAGGAGAAGCTAATGCTCTTGCTCCTCTTCCTGGATGATGAGTTGGGAAGACGATACACACCAGCTTTGTACTATGAGCTGAGAAATTTCCAGGAACCTCTGGACCACATTTATTGTTAAAAAAGGCAATCTGTGTCTCATTAGCTCTTTCTTGGTGAAAGCTGGGGCTGCTGCGGGACTCAGTTGTTGGACAAGTTTCAGGTCCTGTTTTATGTGCTATGACCTCACGGGCCCCAAACCCACACTCTGTCCCCCAGGAGCATTAGCCTGGGTGAGCATTTGCCATGGCGAATTAAATGGACTGTGTTTCAACTTTAAGTCAATCATGGACTAGGATGGGAGGAGAGATACAGTACAGACTACCCATGAGTGTGTGTGTGTGTGTGTGTGTGTGTGTGCGCGCGCGCGCGCACTCACGCATGTGTATATGTGTAGGAAGAATATGAATGTGAACCTAGAAGATTCTTCTGGGTGTCTCCTGACATGGAAAACGGAACCCCCGAAACTTGGAAATCAGGGCACATATAGAGATAGAGCTTAAATTGCAGTTGTATAAAAAAAAAGGAAAAAAAGAAACAAACAAGTCAAAGAAAAACAATCTGCTTGAAAACTTAAAAAAAAAACTACATAAACTACTTTGAAGATGGGCTACAATTGTTTCAAAGCCGCAGCCATTCTCTATGCTGGTTTGGATTTGTTTTGATGAGTTTTTGTGCACAAAATCAAACATTAGCTTTGAAAACTCTCTTTAATCTTGGAAGCTGTGTTCAGACAGCTCTAGGGGCTGTGTTGACTTCCAAGCAGGAGGTACTCACTGTGTGAACACTCACCACATGGGGCTGTGGGAACAGGCAGCTCACAGCCATGCCTTTGGAGGCAGGTGCATACGGACATGGACAGAAGATGGAGCACGTAGGGCCAGCTCAGCACTGACCTAGGCCAAGGTTGTGAGCACTGCTGGCCTCGTTCAGCCACGGACCTTATTTTAACACACGTGTGCCCAGAGTAACTGTTTTGCAGTTAGGCTGCCCCTCCACTTTCGGCAATCTGAAGAAAAATGAAAAAGTAAAGGGTTCAGGACGAAGGAAACTTTGCGCTTGTTTTTTTCTTCAGGCGCTCCCTTCCTCTAGAAGAGTCTGCTTGGAGCAAGCACGACATCACTGAATAAGCTAATCCTGACCATAGGATGCGAGGGGAGCTTCCATTACCGCCCCATCACACAAACCACGGGCTTAAACAGAGCAAAACAGCGATTTGAATAGCAAGCACTTAAAAAGCATCCCTTGTTCTCCACCTCCACACCGAACAGCCCTTCCCAGAGCAGACGCGGCATTCTGCGAGGAATGGAAATATCCCTCCTAAGCAGACGAAGCTCAACAAAAGCCAAGTTAAGAAGGTTAGCGACTTAGTTGTCTCAGCAACATGTCATCAAGTTGAGATGAGGAGGAAGCTCCGATAACGGGAGGGAGAGGGAAACATCAAAAGCCGCAATGAGGAACAAGCCGGGGTGCCTGGCAAAGCAAAGCCCCTTTCTCTCCCGGTTTCATTAAGAGAAACTTAACTTTTCAACAGCCCCTCCAGAAAGCCGCCGTGGTGGAATCTGCTTCAGTGTAACCTGCGTCCTTGACGTGTTAAGAAATTGTGTTATCAGCATTTCCTGTGTGGCACTCTGTTCAAAAGCAAAAAACTGTTAGGGCTGTCCGTCTAATTCCACGGAGAAACAAAAATAGCGTCGTGTTAAAATGGGACCTGATGTTTCAACAACACTCTTATCGGAAATTAGTGGCAAGGGGTAAATACATTGAAATGACTGGATGTACTTTGCTTATCCGAGCTAAAACTCATCATAATATTGTAGCACCAGATGAGACAAATGGACATTCTAGGGACTGATTTTCTCTGCTCTCATAATGTTCAGGGAGTTGCTGACGTTTGGTTTCTAGGAGAGAAGTCTCTGAATGTGGAAAGGTGAAATCTGTATTATTCTCAGACAGGCTTGCAAACTTGTTCCTGGACCTGGAAGCTGGGGAGTTCAGAAGAGAAGGCCAGGCAGGGGAAGAGGCAGGGTTGCTGGAAGGATCCAGCAAAATTGTCACTCATCAAGTTGACAGAAAAAAATGAAAAATTTATTTACTTTTCTTTAATGTGTATGAGCATTTTACCTGCACGTGTGTCTATGTACATGTTATGTGTCTGGTGCAGAGGCTTGCAGTCACAAGAGGGCATTGGATCCCTTAGCACTGGAGTGAACTGTCCCCACGTGGCTGTTGGTAGTTGACCTTGGGTCTTCTGCAAGAGCAGCCTTACTCTAAATGGCTGAGCCATCTCTTCAGCCCCCTCAAACATGTTCTGACGCTGAGTCATAGATCTCCCTCCAGGGAGCTTTCCAAATTCCATGCTTGCAGCCCTGCAGAATGAGTTGGTTTTGTGTTCCCCTAGGGCCTTTCTTTTTCTGTGACAGCACTTCCTCAGCTGACCTTCTCTCCTGCCAGAGTCTCCTAATCAGTTCTCAGGAGCCTCACCTGGGAAGTGATTAGAAGGTCAGACCTCTAGCCCCTCCTTGGGTATATCCTAGCAAGCTAGGCTGCAGCAGCTGAGAATTCCACGCTCCGTCAGCTCTGCTCTTCTCATTCTTTGATTCACTCACATATTCATTGATCCATCTAGTCAACTATTTGTACGTCCATCACACAGTAGACTGGGACTAGGGGTCAAGACACAAAGACACAAAAGGCACAGCCTGTGTACCCGGACAGCAGATGGTTTGCAGTCCTCTGTAACCTCTGATTGCCTGGTAGGTTACACTTTGGTCAATGGCATTAGTATCCTTAAAGCAAGCAACAACTTAATAAGTGCTTATGTACTTGGCCTTGCTGTCTTGGGTGCTGCCTCTGCCTCGTGGGAGCCGAGTTTTGCATGGTCTTATGGTCTTCTGGAAGGTGCAGGATGAAGAGCAGCCCGGCTTGTCTCACTCTTCCAGCCCTCTTGAACATGAAGAGGGACTTCCCCTTCTGAAGCAGCTCCATGAGTTAGTCCAGATGAGACTAGCAAAGAACTACCAGCCAGCCCATAGAGTTGGGAAAAATGACCAAGTACCGGCATTATAGCCATGGGGTTCTTCCTGGCTTATTGGGCTACAAGAGATAACTGATGCCAGGAGGGGACTGGAAGGCACTTTTGGGAGGAGGGTGATCTGTATTCTAGGGGCTATGGATTAAGCTTATGCAATCCTTTGATCAGAAATTTGGACCAGCTAATGAAATGGTCTCATGTCTATCCATTTAACATAAAAACATCACTGTGTTCACCTGGAAGGAGGTGGGAGGTCCTTGGACTCCCCACAGGGCAGGGAACCCTGACTGCTCTTCGGGCTGATGAGGGAGGGGGAGTGAATTGGGGGAGAGGGAGGGAAATGGGAGGCAGTGTTGGAGAGGAGACAGAAATCTTTAATAAATAAATAAAAAAAAGAATATTGAATGACAGACGTCCTTGGTAGGCTCACACAGTTGAACGCTCGTCAGGTTGGTTGTATTTAGACAGCTAGGGGATTAGCAACACATACTTCTGAGCGTGTCTATGAGGGCATCTGCAAAGTTAGTCACCACATAGGTAGCTACTGAAGGAGAAAGATATACCCTGGAGGTGGGGACCCCGTTAACTGGTGGGCAGAAATTTGAGTTGGACTCAGCAGACAACATTTTAAAATGTCTCTTCTGGGGTTGCACAGTGGCTGTTGCCATGCGATAGCTCTCCTGAGCCAGGCGGCCTGAGGTCTGGGGAGGCTGGTACCAGTTGTCAGTGGTCCAGCCCGTCTCTGGCATGCCTGACCTTTCACTCTCTTCTGTTAGCCTTTGCTTCTTCACATGGTAGTCTCAGAGTCTGTCTCAGAATAAAATATAAGCAGGGTCTGGGAATATATTGTGGGAATAGAGCACACACCTATCATGTGTGAGGCCCTGACCCCCAGTGATGGAGGAAGGTCATTGGCTAATAAAGAAACTGGCTTGGCCCATTTTATTGGTTAGAACATGGAGTAAACAGAATAGAATTCTGGGAGGAAGAGGAAGTGAGGTCAGACCCGATAGCTCTGCTCTCTGGAGCAGAGACGCCATGCTCCGCTCTCCCAGGCAATTCCGACCCAGGATGGACGTAGGCTAGAATCTTCCTGGTAAGCGCACCTTGGGGGTGCTTACACACATTATTAGAAATGGGCTAGTCCAGGTGCGAGAATTAGCCTAGAAGAGGCTAGATAGAAATGGGCCAAGCAGTTTTTAAATGAATACAGTTTGTGTGTTGTTATTTTGGGCATAAGCTAACGGGCGGCCGGGGTGCTGGGGACACAGCCCCGCCGCATGTATTTCAACACCCCAGGACTCCAAGGGAAGAAACTATGGGAAGAAACAAACGATTACAAAGAGAGAATAACTATTTTACAAATTCTCTTGCCTAGTCGTCCAATCATTTTAAGCAAAAATCATTTTAGGTGGCTCCTTCTGTGTGTGTTTGTATACATGGGTACACTTGCATGTGCGGGCGACCCTTGGGGTCAGAGGTCAACCTCGAATGCCTGGCCTCAGGAGTGATCCACATTGACTTTTTTTTTGAGACAGGTTCTCTCACCAGGACCTGGGGCTTACAGATTAGCCAGTGAGCCTCAGGAATCAACCTGTCTCCATTGTCCCTGCCCTGGGATTACAGAAGAGCACCCCACTATGCCCAGATTTTTATGTGGCTGCTGGGGTTCAAACTTAGGTACTCCAACTTCTGGGGCAAGTATTCTACTGACTGAGGTATTAATAGCTTCTGGCCTCCCCAAGTAGCTCCTTAAGTATGTGAATGGGATGGAAAAATGCAGAATAATTTTATAAAAATTGGGTCTTCTGCTACACTTTTAGAAAAATGAAAAAAGCACTAAACTGAATTTTTCTTGAGAACAGGAGAAAAAGACACTAAAGAAAAACCAAAGGAATTATGGAACCTCTGATAATGTGTTTTTTACTGAAGAGATATTAGATCCTAAAAGTCCTCCCTAAGGTTACAAAAAAAGATTATAAAAAATTAAGAAAGCTAGAGTTTTTCTAAGATCCACATTTAATTTTAGACACATTGATCGACTCCCTGCTGTGAAAGATAAGGAAATTAAAACTTTTAATCTTTCTTTCACCTCATTTCCACTCTCCTCATCTTTCGAGTTTTCAGTAATGTCTGAAAGAGTCATAGTATAAATTATTTCTATGTGATAGTTATAATTCTATAATTACCTTGGTTTAGTCTCATATCTGCCATTAAATGAATTGGCGACCCCTCCCTATCCTTGGGCCGCAGTCCTGTCTTTTCGAATCATCTTTTAAACATTGGGATTTGGCTTTGGTCTTCTGGATTTTCCTGCACGGTCTTTTCCAAGATGGATTCACTGGGCTTCCTCTTAGTTCACACGGCCTGCAGATTTCTGCTGTTTGGCTTCAAGTTGTGTTATCTGGGTATAGAAGTGGAGAGCGCCAATCCTTTCCCCACGGGACTCTGGTCTTTGAAGTTGGCGCTGTGGTCTGCCATAGCTCCTCCATCCATTCTTGACTGCCTGTGTTCCACAGAAAGGGCCTGAAGCACTTAACACTCTATGAGTTTATTATTGAAAAGTTTGTTATCTTTATATATCTGGCATTTACTTCCTTAGAGTTGACTACTTTTTATTTTTATTTTATTTACTGAAAAACATTTCATATGATATAGTTTTATCATGCTTCTTCCCTCCAAGTACTTCCTGTCCAGGTTCTCGGCAGGTGACTTCTTAAAAGGATGCCCAAATAACCTTTTCATTTTCAATAATTCTTTGGTCCTCAATAATGAAAGGAAGTCTGGCTGATAATCCTATACCGTAACTTTCTACACCCCTTATTAGCTCTTCTGTTATAGCGGGGAATTTTTCTCGTGTTATATCAGTAACTGTGTTTCTATTCTGTTTCCATGCTTTCTCCAGAGGTAATTCCTGTAAGGGGTGGCCTCGGCGCCTCACCTCTATTATCTTCTAAGAGTCTTCGAAACTCACCTTTCCTTTCTAAGATTCGTAGCTGGGTCTGTATTTGTGTGAGCCTTTAACCTCGGCTAATTGGGAGACTGAGACAGGAGGATCACAAGGGTCACGAGGGAGTTGAGACCTGGGTTACTTAATGAGCTCCAGGGTTGAGTCTGTCTGTATCCCCAACACTGGGTTACAGAGATGCATGCTGTGTCTGTGTTTAAAGCGGGTGCCAAGGATCATAAGTGAGGTCTTCTGGCTTTTGTGGGAAGCTATTTTTGCAAACTGAACCATCCCTCCAGCCTAAGAAGAAACTATTTCTAAGAGACCCTTGCTGAGACAGTGACTAGGGATCTAGAGGGAAAGGTCCCTTCCTGCATGGTTAACTCTGGGAGCCCAGTTGTGTCAGGAACCCATACTCTGAGACCTGACCTTTAGACTACCTGCAGATGGAGGGAAAACTAAGTCAACACCAGTCTGGGCTGGAGTGAGAACTCCCACCTCCGTGAAAGACGAAGGCCTCTAAGGCACACCAAAGGGACCTTGCTGACAGACCTACCCATGCTTACAGACTGAATGACACTTGGAATTAGGATGCACGGGCTGTCCCCTGAACCACACTCTCTAGCTGAGGGGCAAGCAATACAAGATCAGCTCAGGAAGAGTAAGACCATAAAGGTTCTGCTCTCATTGGAAGGCATCAACCAAGAGCTAGAGAAAGATATGCAAGGTGAACTGGGAAGAGAAAGACCGAGACCCCCACCCTGTTTTCTTTCCTTTGCTTTTATACTTCCCTTATTTAATAAATATTCCCTTATTTAATAATAAACAATGTGTAGATCTTCTTTGTCCTGTTCTGTTCTCACTCTTTTTTAATCTTAATTAATTTATGGTTTTGAGAGCAGTCCCCTCCCCCAAGAGCTCAGGTTGGGCCAGGACTGGAGCAGGGGTTGGCCCTGTCTCTGCCTTCTAAGTACTGGGATTGTTTTGGGTTTTCTGATCTCTTTACCCCTCTCTCTTTTCACTCTGCCTTTACCACATCTTTGTTGTGGTTTCTGCTGTTTACTTTCACCTTCTGCTTTTTCTCCGCAGCGCTAATACTTTGCTCCTTTTCTTTTCATGCTTACAGTTAGTAACTAGCATTTTAGTGCACACCACACTAGTCTTCTTCCTTTGTCCCCCCCAAATTATTGGAGTTAAAGGAAATTGTTTTTAAAAGGCTAGTCCTGTGTATTAGCAGAAATCCTCTCCCCCAGTCTGATTGCTTCTGCTGTTAGTAGTCCACTATCAGAATGGGGCTGAAGATCCTGAAACATGGGGGATGACAATTTAGTAACTAAGCTACATGCCTAGTCTAGAGGGGAGGAAAGACACCTTAACCTTACAATAGCCTAGTCCCAGCTGAACCCTAAAAATACCACAACTGAAAGAATATGGGTGATTAAAAAATAATTCATCAGGCATGGTGATGTAATTCTTTAATCCCAGTACTTGGGAGGCAGAGGCAGATGGATCTCTGTGAGTTTGAGGCAGCTTGGTCTACAAAGTGAATTCCAGGACAGCCAGAGCTGTTACACAGAGAAACCCTGTCTCAAAAATATAAAAAATCCCACCAGTTACCATAATCTCAGATGCCAGAGGCCCAATGTTGAATTCTAAAAAACAAGAAAAATAAAGGCAACACAACTCCTCAAAATCATCTATCCCACAGCCAGATTCCAGTGAGAATGAAGTAGATAAGATCCGTGACAAAGAAGTCCAAAGGATGACTGAGGATGTTCAACAAGGGACTAGAGAAATGGCTCAGCACTAGAGAATGCGTACTGATTTTGCAGAGGATCCAAGTTTGGTTCCCAGTGCCCTGTCAGGTGTTCACAACTGCTTGCAATTCTAGCTCTAAGGGGCCTAATACCTTTGGCCTCCCTCCAAAGGCACCTGCATAAATGTGTACATAGCCACACAGACACATACGTATGATTAAAACAAAGAATGCTCAATAAAATCAAAGAGAACAAATACTACTGAATGAATTAAAGGCTAATACAAACAATTCAATGAAATAAGGAAGTCAGTAGAGTATGTATTAGTGAAATTCAGTAAAGAGATAGAAATTCTGAAGAAAAAACAAATAGAAATTTTGGAAATGAAAAACAAATTAAAAATACTCAATGACAAGCCTCACCAATAGAAGGACCTAAGTATAAGGCAGAATAATAGGTCCTGAAGACCAGGTAGATAAATATGAGCATTCAGATAACAATAAAGATACAATGATGAAAAAATTACAAAAATTCATATGTGAGATATATAGTACAGCATTAAAAGACCAAATTGGTGAGTCAGGAATATAAAAATAGAAGAAATACAAGCTAAAGGTATAGAAAATATATTCAATAACGCTATAGCAGACGAATCTCCAAACCCATTGAAAAAGGCGTCCACCCATGAGCAGGAGTCATTTAGAACGCCAGACAGTCAAGACTGTAAAATAGCTTTCTCACACCGTACTGCTATCTGAACACTAAGATGCCGAGCAGAGAAAATTGAAACTACACAAGAGAACACCAAGTCACACAGAAAGACAAGCCCGACAGAGTAACAGGCAGGTTTCTCAAGGGAAACTCTGAAGGACAGGAAGACATGAAACGATGTAGTTTAAGTCCTGAAAGATATCACCTGACCTTCCAGATTTCTATCCTTAGAAAAGCTATCCTTTCTCACTGCCTGGAGGGCCATCCTCCAGCAGGACAGGGCTCAAAGGGAATCCCAGAGAGTGCGTGCACTAGACTACTGTATCTGAGGGGGTTAAGGGAAAAGACACTCACATACTCTCTTGATGGTTTCCTGCAGAGCTTTTTAAATTCTTTTTTCTTATTCTGTTTCTGTATTCTATATTTTCTTTTCTTAGCTCTATCCAAAAATGACCCTTTAACTCTCTTGATGTTTTCCTCCGAATTCTCTCATTCTTGATGCTTTCCTTCTAACTCATTTTAACTCTGTTCTTTCCCTTAAGCTTATATACCACAGCAAAATCTTTCAAACAGTATAAAAATCACAATGTGGTTACATTCTATTTTTCAAGTGAATGATTGCAATGACTACAAGTTAAACAAGCATGTTTTCCATATACCTTACATGATTAAACATTTTATGTATTACAGGTGAAAAACAAATTATCCCAAGGACCCATATACATTCATACCCAAGCAACTTGTTATAAATTAGCAGTGTGTAAGCAAGCAAGATATTCTTTTAATGGTAGACTGCATTTATGGTTACAAAGGACTGATCATTTTATTACTTATCCAAGGAAACAGGGATGTTTCAATAATGCAAACCAATAAGTAAGTGTAATAATTTTGATGACTAGTGTTAATCGTCAATGCGTTGGAGACTATGGACATGGGTTTCTTGGCAGGCCTTTGTGAGATTATTTTCACTATGTTAATGGATGCAGAAAGGAATCTTTGTACACTGCCGAGTAAATTTGCAACTCTGGAGGCTCCTCAAAAAGCAAAAAATAAAATAATTATATGACCTACTTGACCCAGCTCGATCAGTCTTCAATCAGGTACATACCTGATTGAATCTAGGTCAAAACACCGTAGAGATCCTTACACACCCATGTTCATTGTTGCACTGTTCACAATAGTCAGGTTATGGAAGTGTCCTAGGTGTCCATCAGCGGAAGAATGGTAAAGAAGATATACACACATACGCATATACAATATAAAGAGGAGTTGTACTCAATCATAATGAAGGAAATCTTGTCATTTGCTGATGTAACTGGAGAGCCTCACATTAAGTGAAATGAGCCCGATACAGAAAGGCAAGCATCGCACACGTTTCCCCTCACTTGTGGTTTTAACTAAATACATAAAATCATTTTTATATACAATGTATCTCCATAAATATGTATGACATGCTATAAATAATGTCATGAAAGTAAAAGTGTGGCTTGCTGGAGGAAGGAAGGAGTCTTGTGGGAGGGGGAGAAAGAGGAGGACATTTGAGGTAAATATGGTCAAAGGACATGATGCACTTTAATGGAAATATTTATGAAACTCATAACTATATATAATAAGTTTACATCTATAAAGAATGGTAAGATTTAAATACCACAAATTAATGACAGGTATAAAGCAACACTGAAGTACTAAACATTTCACAACTTACATTAAATACCACAGTCGAGTTCAGAGTTTCATACAAATAATTTTATCTCATTTGAGATAGGCAATGTTTCATTTTCCCAATGAATAAAATGACTGTCAGAAACCTTTAATTACCCTAAAGTTCAAGGTCACACAACTAACAAAATTCCAGAGTTGTGGGGCTACAGAGATGACTCTGTTGGTAAACACTATCTGTACATGATAGAATACACACACACACACACACACACACACACGTGCACACAAAGATATAAAACCCAGAATCATGCTTAAAAAGGCGAACTTGTTGCTCTTCTGCAACGTTGCCTTCCATCGCTCTTCAAGGAAGCACCTAGCACTGCTCGTTGGAGAGAGAAAGTGCAAAGGGAACAGAGGCAGTCGTTCTATCAGTTAAACACAGGAAGAGCAATAGCCCTGTCTGTAGTGAAAACACCCATTTGTGGTAGCTCTCTCAAGGGACAGGCTCCCTTGACAAAATGTAAAGCGTTGCCATCTTTTAGTTTGTATTTCTGGAGGGAAACTGAAGAGCACTAGTGATGAGAGGCAATGGGATGATCACAGCAGATGCAGGAGACTGATCTCATGACCTGCTTGTGGAAGAAAGCACCGGAAGTCCACTGCTTTCAGACATCTAGTCTCATGCATGCACTTGTCACTGGGCAGGCCTAACTCCAGGTCACAGGTTAGGTGCTCCGGGTACCTTTCATCCTTCCTCCAGTCTTCTGCTTAGGGCATGGTTCTCTCATTGTAATGGCAGAAGAGCATAGAGGTGTGCCCACAAAAGCAGCCCACTGTATTTACTTATGCCAAGCTTGCTGGTATCTGAGAGGCCGAGGAAAGTCACATGAGTTCATGATCTCAGTAGGAGTTTTCGGTCACTGAGGGATGTGCAAAAATTCAAGAGGAGGTGACAAGTTGGGGTCAATAATATAATCAACCATAAGAACTAGAAAAATAATTTAAAAGCAGAGGAAAATTAGCAGAACCCTCTTGGGAACTAAAGTCATGACGGTGAGAAAATTCCATCTTGCTTTGGATGTCATCTCTGGGGAGCCACAGCATAGACTCTGGGCAACTCAGGACTCCTTCTGGATGAGGCTCTGGCATCAGATGTGGACGGAAGTGTGGTCTTTAGTAAGTCAGATGCTATGTCTTAGGCTCTGTTTCCTGCAAACCTTACTTTGTGTTGCAACCATAAAAACAAGGATCATTCCTGGCCTTTTATTGAAGGAAGACATTTGATGTCAACTTTGGTTCTGCATTCACACAGACAGACAGACAGACAGACACACACACACTCATACACACACCTAAATATATGTACATTCACACATATATGAGAATACATACATGCATGTACCTGCTCCATACATACAAAGTGAAAAGAAATGAAGGAATGAAAGAAGCCCTGCGAAATAGGATTTAATCAGGTTGAAACTGAACACAGGATCCAGATTAAGCAATTAAACAGGGATTAATCTGGATTATGTGCCTCTACCTCTACTCTCAGACCAGAGACTGCACAATTTGCTGTTCTTAATCAGAGTTAACCCTGGAGAAATGGTGGTGTTTGGAGGAACTGTGGCCTCAGAATGATTCATTGAAGAGTTAAAGCAAGAAAAAGGACAGCAAACTCTCTTCTAGATTGAAGAAAGAGACATGCAGGGACATCTTTCTACAACCAGACAACTTTCTCCAGCTGGCTGCCCCAGAGATACTGGAATTGCAAGGCTCAGTAAGGAAGCAGACACACCCACGTACAGGTCGGCGGGAGGCCCAGGAAGCCGTGGTTTGTAATTACCTCCCGACTGAGTCTTTGTACAGTTCCATGGCTGGCAGAGCTGGAGCTGCGGCAGCATTTCCCGGATTAATTTGAAATTGCCCCAAGTTATATTATTTTATGGATGTAAAGACATAATGTCGGTTAAATCAATATTTAGGCTCTGAGGGTTTTCCTTTCCTTTTTTTTTTTTTTTGGAACACAATAGTGGTGCTCATGGTGAAGTTACAAAATCATCTCATTTGACTTTTAACTACCATTGGTGGTGATGTAACCTCACTACAGTTTTGGAGAGGAAACAGAAGGTAATTATGAAAACTTTAAGAGTGCATGACTTTCTGCATCAGCGGGAACCTTCCCACGGGGGCCTCACAGGCGAACATGAAGGCATGCCCCCATTTCAAGAGCAAAGGGAAAGAATCCTAACACTTCTAAGCAAAAAGAGCTGGGCGCTGGGGTTGGTGATCTATTCGGAAATTCTAGTTTGGATGACCGTAGACATTTGCGCAGGGTAAGACAGCTGGGGGTTTAGACTAGAGCGTTGGTGATAGAAACGAAAAGCAGGTGCTTGTGAGTGACTGTAGGAAGCGAACGTATGTGGACCTAGGAAATGACAGAATCTGGGGAGGAGTCAAGTGGGAAAGGCATGTGGAAGGGAACCCAGTTTTATCTGAGTGGTGACGCGCTATGCTCTGCTTGGCTTGTCCTGGAACTATACAGCCAATAGTGAGCAAACATGGGTCAACATCCATAGCATTTTATGACAGATGAGGAGGAACCTCCCTTACCCGGGCACAGGGCAGGGAGAAAGCATTTTTAAAATGGCGTTCAAATTTATTAAAGCCACTGTTGGCGTCAGAGTGAAACTTGTTACCTTGCTGTTGGGATTATCAGCTTGTGAAAGCTTGATTGGAAATCATTTCTCTGATGTCCACTCTTCTGTAATACTTAGATCCTGATGACTGGGCAGTTTGACTGATGGGTACTCTCCTGCTTCCTGAGCTCTCTGGAGCAAGAGGATCAGCAGAGAGCAACCTTGAAACCCCACAGATGTCTTGAGAGAACACTCCAGAAGACTGCAGCTGGTTTCCCAGGTTATGGAGGGTAGGGTCCAGCACAGCTTTTCCTTTTCTGGGCTTTGAGACAATGTACAGCAAAGGTTTTTTTTTTTTTGTTTGTTTTGTTTGTTTGTTTGTTTTTGCTATTACAAGCATCTTTTCCAATTCAACCACCACAGGGAGCGCACTTCCTGTGGTGGAGGGATGGCCATGATTGGTTCAAAGCACAAACCTTAATAATTCTGATTGGCCTCAAATGAAAGGCAGTTTGTCCAAACCATAACTCATCCAAACACCCCTTTTGTTTGTGTCAATTTTTTTTTAAATTTTTTGAGACAAGGATTCACTGTGTGTGCCCAGGTTGGACAGGAGTTCATTATATCGACCAAGTTGGCTTCAGTCTCACAGAGCTCTGGCTCTCCAATGCTCTGGTTAATGGTGCATACCACCATGCCCAGCCCGCTTGCCTTCTTGAGCAGATTATGCAGGCTGGTTGCACAGGCTCAGTGAGTTGTTTGGGAGACGCCGCTGCTAGTGTTACCTCTTCTAGTGTTGCAGTTCGGTTCAATAAAGGCTTCTCTTGTGTGGTCTTTCCTTGCCTACTTTCATTGCTCCTGACTGTGATGGGATCTCACAGAGACAGGAGAGGGACAGTAAGCATAGGATAGTGGCAGAGGTGAGGCATGAACCGCTTATGCAAGGGTAGACCGCTGGTGGTTTCTGGGTGCCATGAGACTCTGACGCTGACTGGAGCCACCTGCGGTATGACTAGATTCCAACACTGCTTGGCCCTGTCCCTACACTCCATACCTTTTCCTTCATTCTGGTCTCTGGAACAGCCCAGACTGCAGCTTCTCAGCCTGGAGCATAATGTCTGCAATTGCTTTTTTAATAGCCGCAACAGTCCTGGCCTTGGAGACAGTCTCAGTGGTTGGTGCCCAATTTCCAGGAGCTGGCAATGAGCTTTCAAGCTGTCCTGCTGTCTGTTGCCGTGATTTTCAGGGCCCGGGTCTTGGCTTCCAATCTCAAGACACTGGCAAAGCCCACTTTACGACTGAAGGGGTGGAAGTCCCTTACACCACCTGGACCCACTTGGCAGCTCTGTGTGGTGTGGCTGCTAAGGTCTTTCTGCTGATCTTTCCGGGGCCTTACCTGACCTCTGGGACCCTGCCCTGATAGGAGGGGACTTCTGCATCTGAGCAAATGGTCTGCGGGGAGCTCTGGCTCCCTACTGCTGCCTCACCAACGGCAGTCACCCTTAGCCTTCCAGAAGCCACCAACAGCAAACATTCATCTTAATAGTTCTAGAGTGGTGGGGCAGGAAGCAGGGCAGTGGAAGTAGAGGCCAAGAGGAAAAATCAAAGAGTTTGCAAATGGAGCTAGAGAAGAGGACCTGCAGGTTGTGAATGTCCAAGGAGTCCCAGAGGGCTGTGAACTCACCAAAGGCAAGGGTCTCAAACCGAGAGCAGTGACGCTGGCTGCTTCCAAAAACTGGACGCCTTAAGGGGAGGCCTGCAAATTCTAAGGGATTGGCGTCTCAGTAACAGAGGCTTGCATGGGACAGGAACGCTGGAACATTAGATGGTGCCACTTGCTTCAGTTCCCACCACCTGTGCCGTCACGCATTGCTCTCCAACGCAGAGGAGAAACACCAGCCACAGACCAGCATTTCAAGAGCTTTGCATGCATGACTCTATCTGGGTAAAGCCAACGAAGACTCATAAAACGGTCAAATAGTAGAAACAGTCTTTTAGAAGATGTTAATAGTCATCTTTTTTTAAAAAAAATATTTACTTATTTATTAGGTATACAATAGTCTGTCTGCGTGTATGCCTGCAAGCCAGAAGAGGGCACCAGACCTCATTACAGATGGTTGTGAGCCACCATGTGGTTGCTGGGAATTGAACTGAGGACCTTTGGAAGAGCAGGCAATGCTCTTAACCACTGAGCCATCTCTCCAGCCCAATAGTCATCTTTCTATCGAATTGTTGCTGCCTTGTGACTATAGGCGCCATGCTAATAGCAGGGTTTGTCTGCAGGGTCTGGGTGGATTCACAAAGGAGTGCCGGGTTCTCTGTCCTATGCTTTATTTCATTTGCTGTTTCTGCCACAAGCATGCAGCAATTCCGAAACATTCCATAATGACCCTAGGAGAAGCCAGAAAGACCGATGGATAGCTGAGCATCTAAGGGTCGGTTCTTCCTGTTACCGAAAAGAAGCTGTGTGCATACACTGTATACATCTACCCCAGCTCAGAAGCCGATGTCCACAGAGGAGCTTGTGAAAGGAACCCTGGCTTTGGAAGAAATCCCCGTGCCAGACCAACCCAGGGTAAGAATTACCATTGTTGCCTGCCCTGATAATCCAGTACAGTGCAGGACGGAGTGCGGAGAACGAGGGCTTCAGCCCGTCTGCAGAATGGCAGAGGGAAAAGGGGGATGGCTACAGATCTCTGGTGCATGAAACGTTCAAAAAGGGGCATAAAACCTGAGCAGTCAGAAGCGAAAGCCTTGAAAGGCTTCTGCCGTTTATTTTCCTGTCCTGTTTTTCTGAAGTCCCGTCCCTCTCCACATGGAGCCACAGCCGTGGAGACATCCGTATCCATCCGCAAGACTGATGCTTGTCAGGGATGCCTGCAGTCAGCCCAAATGTGAGATGGCCTAATCCTCTAATTATAGATGACTCCAGTAGCAACGGGTGCTCTGAGCCCCCAGCCAGGATCACAAGAGACACAATCCTGGCTCCTTCAGGTAAATCCTGTGATTACCCAGCACAGGAAAAGGGCGGGATCTAAAGGGTTCTTTATTGAAGCCTTCATGGGCGCTGACTTTCTGAAGCCTGCCTTCCCAGGCTCCACGTGGGGCCCATCAGCGCAGTCGTCCTTTGCCATGCAACCTGGGACTTGCTGCTCAGTCTCTCAACCCGACCGCAGTGTGAGCCGCAATTAATAACTCTCATTTTCAGCTCCGAGTATTTAATGCAGTGTGACACACTGGCTGGGGCTTTGAATCTAATTCTACTACCTACCAAGTATGTGCATTTTTGAAAAGCCACTTTTTGTGCCTCAGTTTCCCTTATCTGATGATAATACTAGCACCCAGTCATATTACTGTGTGAATGTTGAAGAGGTTACCAGTGGGTCTCAGAGAGTGGTGCCTGCAAAGAGACTCACTCAACAAACGCTAATTATCATTATTGTTCCTTTCGTTAGGAGTCCTCAGAGTAGATCAGGGTATCAACCACTCAGATATTGTCAGTGTTTAGACAATCAGTGAAGATCCTTCCAAATTTTGGAAACGAGAAAATTAAGGTTGCCTTTGAGAATGAAACAAGAAAGTGTGTATTGTAACTAATAAATGGGGCCTCCTAAAATCGAGAAGCTTCTGTAAAGCAAAGGACATAGTCAATAAGATAAAATGGCAGCCTTCAGAATGGGAAAAGATCTCCACCAACCCCACATTGGACAGAGGGCTGATCTCCAACATATACAAAGAACTCAAGAAACTGGTCATCAAAATAATCCAAAAAAAAAAAGGAGTACAGACCTAAACAGAGAACTCTCAACAGATGAATCTAAAATGGCTGAAAGACAATTAAGGAAATGCCCAACATCTTTAGCCATAAGAGAAATGAAAATCAAAACAACTCTTGAGATTCCATCTGAATGGCCAAGATCAAAAACACTGATGACAACTTATGCTGGAGAGGATGTGGGGAAAAGGGAACACTTCTGCATTGCTCGTGGGAGTACATGCTGGTACAGTCACTTTAGATCACAACAGAGTGGCTTCAGAGTGAAGAAATGGCTTCCAGATGGGCTCAGCAGATAGGCTTCCAGGGCTCAGAATATGGCGCTCATCATTCATTTATTCATTCATTCATGAGTTCCAAATGCCTACCATTTCTCAGGTACCAGGTTGGGTGTTAGATTTAAATTGGAACCTGTTTCTTCCTAGAGATCACTAGACAGGGGAATATAATAAACAAGAACAAAGAAGCGCATATGTGAAATTGCATTATGTGTAATAAACTAGAGAGAGTGCTGTTCTGGAGGTTGGGCATATAGTGTTCTGTCACACAACTATACGCTGCACCGTTTGAGCGTTCTTTTGTTGATGGACATTAAGTTTATTTCACGTTTTTGATGATGCTGAACAGTCGTTGTTTGCCTATTTTGGGGTACAGAATAAGTTTTGATAAAAAATTAAGACTAAAGCTATAGGAACTGTACATCCTGGATATATTCAATAAGGAAGTGTCTTGTGCATAAAGAATCTGAAACAGCAATACAAACAAAGAAAAATGGCAGCAATTCCAATAAATCTTCCTGCCCTCAGCCCAAATTTTTGTTGGTTAAGTTTTAAAACAATGGCGTTTTGATTGTAGTTTCATAATATCTATGTAAGCTTTAAATTGGCACTTCAAACTAATGCATTTTCCAAAACAGTATTTTTGTTCTTTTTAACTTGAGGATCTCCTCTATGCACATACCATATTTGCTTTCTTCCCTCCCCTCTCTCATCTTCAACTCCTTCCATCAAATTTATAACCTATTCTTTCATATTTGATTTTGTTGCACATATCTACACAACCACACCTACACACACACAACCTACTTAGTCTAATAAGTGTTGCTCTATTTGCATTATTTAGGGCTCATCCACAGGATTAGGGTCAAAAAAAAAAAAAAGAAAAGAAAGCCCTAAGCATTGACTTTACCCCTCCTTCAGCATCCATTGATTGCCTGTAGTTTTTAATCTAGGGGTGGGATCTTTTGAAATTTTCCCGAGTCTACATTGGCTTGTCAGTTGGTGTGGTCTTTGCAGGTCTTGTAGAGGCAGTCATGTTGCTGAGATTTTATGGTGTAACATCACCATCCTGTTCAGAAGACACTATCATGCAGTAATTGACCTGGTCCTTGGACTCTTCAAATCTTTCTGCCCTGGTTTCTTATGTTGCTTAAGCCTTTAAGCTTCAGTGTGTAGTGTTTTTGTTCTTTGGCTTTAAGTTATTTTAAGTTTCCATTATATTTTCTCTGTGCTCTATAGAGAGCAACATCTCTATCTTAACATCTATATATTTGATAATCTAACCATTGCTACTTAAGCAAAGTTTCTAGATTGATTGTACATTGTACAGGGACATGGTCTGAGCTCAATCAAAAGTTTTTGGTATCTCTTTGTTTTACAAATGGCATAATTTTCTTTCAAATGTATTTGCAGAAATGTACATGTCCCGTGGTTGTCAGATAGCCTTTTCTAGAAGTCCATTTGGTTAATAGTATTTTTCAAATCCTTTATCTCCCTACTGATTTTTATCAGTGGATCCTGTCAATCCTTGAGCAAGATGCTGGAGCTGCTGTAGGTTGTGGTTTTGTTTTTCATGTATGGTCTCAGTCTTTGTGTTCTAATTAAGCCAGGTTACTAAATGTACATACATTTAAAATTAATTAATTTAGTCACAAATGGAATATTTTGTCTTTATGAAGATTTAGTTTTTACTTGTGGGAATAAGTTTTGACTCACATTGCATTTTGTCTTATTTTTTTTTTAGTTACACAAGTCTTTATTTTTAATGACTCAGCAACAACATTTAATCCTGTAAAAACTAAATATCACCATTATTAATATTTATATATGCTTCTTTAAGCATAGTTAGCAAAGAACCCCAGGAATCATGCATCTCTTTATAAAAATTTCAAGAATATGATCCTTACCATTTTTGAAAAGCATATTATGTTCAAGTCTAAAAAGCAAATATAGAAGATGAAAGAGAAGAGAAAAATGTTGACAACAGATTATTTAAATTTTCTTACTAACTTTCAGCACTGTTTCCAGTCTGTGAAACCCCCAAATCTGATTCCTCTCCATGGTCTGAAACAAATCCGGCGGGGGCAGGGGTAGATTACTGGTGAACTATAAATTTTATCTTTCTGACTTCTTGGACTGCCAGCCCCCAAATTATGACATGGAGACATTATTAATTATGATTGCTTGGCCTTAGCTTGGGCTTGTTTATAGCTTAACCAATTTCTATTAATCTATGTGCTGCCTGAGGCCTGTTTCCCTCATCTATGTGCTATCTGTCCTTCTTTCCTGTTTCCTCCTTGTCTAACTGGCTGTTCCCCCCCCCCCCCCCAGCTGAGCTGGTGGCTGGCTGGGCCCTCGCTGACTGGCTGGCTCCCATTTTCTCTCTGCCCACCAACCCCACTTATCCCTCCTCTGTCTAGCTATTGGCCATTCAGCTTTTTATTTGATCAATCAGGTGTCTTAGGCAGGCAAGGTGAAACAGCAACACATCTTTACATAGTAAAACAAATGCTGTGTAAACAAATGCAACATACCTTTACGTAGTTAAACTTAATTCAGTTCTTTTCTTACCAAAATCAGCCTTGGTCCCATTTCATGCTAATAACATTCTTAGTTTCCAGTGAAATGTGCTGAATGACATCTATGTTTTTGATGTCACACTCATTGAGCTCCTGAGGACTCTGAGATGGAGTCCAGTCTTTAATGTTGGCCGTTCTTTTGAGTATTTATTGTCATCAGGTCAGAACGGGGACCAAATGCTGAATGGATGATATTTCCACTTATTCCTTTTGCTGGGAAATGTGCCGTGTCTGATTTGAATCTGCTTGGCATGCAGTTATCCATATGGAAACAAGGAAGCTGTGTGCATGCCTGCATCATTCTCTGGCATCATTTACCCTTTGTTTCTTCATACAGGCAATTCTGCTTACTCACCTGGCCATCGTGTCCCTGGGATCTTTCTGCAAACCAGCTGCTAGCCTGGTTTTCCTTCAGGTTCAGTCTCTCAGGACATCTGTAGAAACAAGAAAGGGACCTGACACTTTTTGTGCCTCTTTAGCCCGTTGTTTATGCATTTAGTTTGTGCCTTTCACTTGAGGCTGATTTTCTCTGTGTCCACCACCAGTGAGACCCTGGGCTTGATCCCTTTGCTTTTTTTAGGCAGACTAAAAAACTAACTTAGATACAATATTATAACAGCTTGACGTTGGCGGCTTGGTGCTAAGCTTCTGCATTGCTCACTTGGATGGTGAGCATCCAGATTTTTGTGTTTCTGTGCCCAGCATTCACAAAAGCCCCAGTTTTCTTTCACCTGAAACTGAGTTGTGTCCAGCATAGTTATCATTCTACATATGGCATCTCAGTTCAGCGAACTTTGCTGACTCTGGGACTTCTAAATGGAACAGTTGTTAAAGGGCACATTGGCCAGATGGAGATAAAATGGGCTGTGGAACTGGATCACATCTTCAACCTTTCAAAAGGCCTTTGGAGTCGTCTTGGTTTTTAGATTCCAACACCAACTCCCCATCTCTGTTGAAGTATTTGATCTCTTGAGTAAGTGCAATTCTTCTTTCTGTTCACTGTAGTAGCTAATGTCCTTAATATGAAGAATTGTAAATTTTGATGATAATGCATTTGATGTTTTATATATATATATTTGAAAAAATAAAATATTTGATAGCTTTTCAACTAATAATTTTTCTTGTCTTGAGCACACCTATACAAAGCACTAGGAACTTGAATGAATGTACATCACATTGGGATGAGGTGAGGTGGTTTCAGTAGTAAATGCGGATTCTGACATTGGTACAGGAGAAATTTGACCCACTATTTGTGTGAATTTTGTTTTGTTTCTATTTGAAATATGATAACTGACATAGTAACTGAGAAAATGTTCACTTTGCTCTTCCAGGTCTTTTATGCCTTTTCGTAAGTTTTTATTTGGGGGGGGGGTATGTGTGTCACACAATGATAGAAGCTGGGTCAATGTAAAAACATTTTCCCCCAAATTAACTTAAATTTGTATTTTTCTGTTCTGTTATCAGTGTCCTCAAGATTTCAAAGATGGTTTGTTCTTTCTTTGTTGATCTGGGTTCCACCCTGGGGATGCCCCTTGCTGTGGATCTGTACGGCTTTGGAATTCACTGCAGCTGCAAGGCACATTCTTGTTGGGTCTGAACAGAGTACTGGTGCCTCAAGGGTGGCCTCTCCGCTTGCTTCTGCAGATCCCAGCTTTCACACGGTGGGGTAGGGGTGGGGCCGGGGGCGGTGCAGCTCTAGGCTGAGTTTCTGGGCTGTGTCGGGCTATAAGGCTGGGAGCAGAAATGAGAAAGAGAATAGAGCCTTGCTGTGGGGGTGTACATTTTTAATCCCAGCACTCGGGAGGAAGAGGCAGGTGGATCTCTGTGAGTTTGAGGTCAGCCTGGTCTACAAGAGCTAGTGCTAGGACAGGCTCCAAAGCTACAGAGAAACCCTGTCTTGAAATACCAAAAAAAGAAAAAGAAAGAAAGAAAGACAGACAGACAGACAATAGAAGAGTGACCTGTGGCACTTGGGTCTGAAAATGTTTCACGTGGCCACAGTAGGTAAATTCAAATCCTGATCCCACCCCCTAAGCCTGGGACCTTGTTCCCTATCCTCATGTTTAATCCTCCACTTTCTACCTTCCTGTCTCTTTATATTTTGTGTGTCTGTTGAAAACAGTGTGCAGTAGGATTTCATACTTTAAACTCACATTTTTTTCAATTGAGAAATTATTGGCTTATATTCACAGCAAGAACGGGCATTTTTGCATTTTTCCCCCTAGGCAGGGATTCATAGTGTAAATCAAACTAACGGTTTCTCCTGTTCTTATGTTTATTTATTTTTTATTATAACTTAGTTTTTTTCTGACTATTTTGGTTGTTTTATGTTCTGTTTATGACTTTGAGAAGTTACTTTGGAAATTATGATATCGAGGTTTAAATGATAAAAACACAAAGTTAAGAAGTTGAACTTTCTGGCTCCATTTGTTATAACTTTGCTATAAATAGTTTTATAATCCAATCAGAATGCCTTTTGTCTCTCATCCCAGTAGTAATTACTACTGCTACTTCTTTATAAACCAGTGCCCATTTAGTTCTCTTATGTCTCCACCCATTTCCACCTCGTGTGTTTGCTGTGTGTAGAATTCTGGGTTTCAGCTTTCTCCCTTCAGCAGTTTGAAAGGACCCTCTGCTGTCGTTTAGTCTCTTTGTGAACATTCAGCAGTCAGCCGTATGTCTAAGGGATATGGATGTTTCCTTCTAACATCTTCTACTGCCAGTATTTAATTTTTCACTTGATCTTAATTTTCTTCAAAAATTGCAAGTTTTGTCATTAGGTTTTTGCTTGTTTTTTTTTTTTAATTTATTTTTTGAGAGAGAACTTAAAGTTGGGCAGGAAGGGAGAGGAAGTACCTGGCGAAGGGAATAACATGATCAAATTATGTTAAAAGTTAAAAATTGCTTTAAATAATAAAAATCGTGCTGGGGAGTTGGCTCAGTTGGTAGAGTGCTTGTGGCATGTGATGTGAGATTCCCGTCTGTATGCTGTGAATACCATTGGTTACTAAGGAAACTGTCTTAGGCCTGTGATAGGGTAGAGTAGAGCTAGGCTGAGAAAACTAAACTGAATGCTGAAAAAAAAGAGGTGGAGTCAGGAGAGAAGCCATGGAGCCACAGCCAGAGACATATAGAGCAGAACCTTGCTAGTGGGCTATGAGCCTTGTGATAAAATATAAAATGATGGAAATGGGTTAAGTTAATACGTAAGATTTAGCTAATAAGAAGCTAGAGCTAATGGGCCAAGCAGTGATTTAATTAATGCAGTTTCTGTGTGGTTATTTCAGGAGTTTGGGCTGCCAGGCGGTCAGGTAACAAACAAGCAGGCTCATACAACAGGCATGAACATGAGTATATGAACTCCATCCCTAGAACACACATAAAGAACAGCAAGGTGGCACAATCTTGTGAGTCCAGAGATAAGGAGGTGAGGCTTGTTGGACATCAGCTTAGTCTGATTGGCAAGCCCTTGGTCTCAGTGAGAGACTCTCCCCACACACAAGGTGGTTGCTTCTAATGACATTAGGGCTGACTAGCTCAGTCAGTAGAGTGCTTATCTAGCTAGCATGCATGAGACTCTGGGTGGAAACGGCAGCACCTTAAAAAACTGGATGTGGTGACACATATTCGTAGGTTCAGAACTCAGAAAACAGAGACAGGAGGATCCTGAATTCAAAGTCATCCTCGGCTACACAGGGAGTTGAGGCCAGCCCGAGCTATATGAAATCCTGTCTATGTTACCGTAAACCAGAACTGGTAAAATGAATATATGCTAAGAGGGAATTTAATAGACTGTTTAGCACGATGTAGATGGGGTAGCCCAACAATGGCTGTTTATACTCTGGAGTGTCAAGTGTTTCGGCATTTCTCCTCTCCCTGCTCCCTTAGGGTTGACTATATTAATTCTTTAAAAAAAAATTAATTGCTTTGTCAGTGCTTCACCTGCTGGGGTGAGAGTTATAGGGGACCATGTTCTGGGCGCGGCCAGGGTGTTTAGCACATCTTTATGTCAGCTCTTGCCAAGTGGAAGTGGCACCCCATTAGCTTGTGACAGTGTGTACATGTGTACTGGATGGTCAGCTGAAGCTGCGGGGAGCTATGGAACCCCCAAATTTCCAGATGTTTGTGAAAGACTGTGAAAGACATGGTTTCCCCCTCAAATTCCCAGATTCTTTGTAAGAGTTCAGGAGGCTCTCTCATGATGGGCAGTCCAGGGTGGCTTCTCTTGGGGGAAGGGAGCACACATTGCCACTTGCTGGGGCAGCAGGCACAGCCAGGGTTAGAGTGTTGTTGCCGAATTCTTCCCTCACCTATACATCTGGTCATCTCTAGAAACGTGGCCATTGTAGTTGCAATTCTTTGGCTTCCCCAAGGAGAGGGGTAGATCTGTGAAGATTCTCTCTAGTCCAAACTTTTCCTCTTTTCCGAAGCTCCTTATGACTCATGCCAAAACTGGATGTTGTGGCAAAGAGGAGGGAGGAGAGAGGAAGGGAAGGGGAGGGAGAAAGGGGGGGAAAGAGAGAGAGAGATAGAAAGAGAGAGATTGCAATTCACTTATCAAGGGCTTTAGACCATGGCTGATTTGAAATATTACTAACGTTGCATTTTCAAACTTGATGCACAACAGCCAAGATGCTAATGCTTTCCTTAGTTTAGGAAAAAAAATTCCTTTCACCCATCTCTTCTAGTCGAAGATTAGGAGAGAGGCTTTAAGAAGATTTAAAAAAAAAAAAAAGAGGAAAAAAAACCCCTCAACTTCTGAGCAGCAGAAAAAATGGTTTGTGATTCAGGGGCTCCGGGCAATTCATCATGGAAATTGGGTTTCTTAGCAGACATCGTGTGAATCCGCTCGTCCCTGTCAACTTTTTAATACATTACATTGAGAATGTAAATCGTGGTAGTGAGGGGGTGAGAAGAAAAAAGCAGAGCAAGAGAAAAGAAAAAGCTTCCTCATTTTGGACTTAGAAGGGAGGATGCGTGAGGCCTGTAATTCATATTAACTAAATAATAAAAAAACCTGTATAAATATATAGACATGCAGGAATATTCTGGAAAGGAAATATGGAAAAGCGAGTGAGACAGAGGGAAATTGAAATCATGTTATCCTTTTGAAGGGCCTTTAATGGTTGCTTCTTATAATTTATCTTTATTTCTCTTAGTTTTTATCTCTTTGGATTTTGTTCTTTTCTTTTTCTTTCTTTTTTTGTTATATAAATTAAATTATCCTCTATGTTGCCCTGACTCATCCCACCAAAGAGCGAGGGTACATGACAAGACTTGAAGCCAGGAATTCCATAACTAGGGTGAAAGAAGAATAAGGAGATATAATTAAATAATTAGAAAGGGATTGTTGGTGAGAAAGCTGGAGCTTCTGCATCATTTCTGTAGCCAAGATGCAGCAGAGCCTTTGACTGAACTCCTCGTCACACAAATGGTGCTCAGCTTCATTCGCGGCTTTTATGAAGTTGCATTCTCTCTACCTCAGTGCTCAGTGCTGAGCATATCAACACACAACTATTGGGATAAGATGAGGAGAGACATTGCTTGTTGGCTTTTTAGAATATGCTACCTATTTTTAAATACTTATTTTTATGTATTTTATGTGTACATCTATGTGTCTGCAGAGGACAAAAGAAGGTGCCAGATCACCTGGAACGGTATATGTAGGTAGTTGTAAGGTGCCCAGTGTTGAGTGCTAGGAACTGATCTTGGGTCCTCTTCAAGAGCAACAGTGCACTTGAGAGCAAAAATCTGCTAAGCCAGCTTTCCAGCCCCATTCTACCAAACTCGTGATCAAGATCCTATCAAGATCCATTGCAGAACTCTCTCTGCAGTCTCCTCCCTGTTTTCCTGGATAGCATCACATATCTCTGGTCCTCTGAATCCCAAAGAAGCTTCAGTGTGGCATACTTCCTCAGTGGATGTAAATACTGGCCTACACTGGGCACCACAAAAGCCAGAGCTGGGTAGGTGTTCCAGTTACTTTCTTTTTTTTATTTTTTATTTATTTTTTTAATTAATTAATTTATTTATTAAAAATTTCTGCCTCCTCCCTGCCACCGCCTCCCATTTCCCTCCCTCTCCTGCAATCAAGTCCCCCTCCCTCGTCAGCCCAAAGAGCAATCAGGGTTCCCTGCCCTGTAGGAAGTCCAAGGACCACCCACCTCTATCCAGGTCTAGTAAGGTGAGCATCCAAACTGCCGAGGCTCCCACAAAGCCAGCACATGCAGTAGGATCAAAAACCCATTGCCATTGTTCTTGAGTTCTCAGTAGTCCTCATTGTCCGCTATGTTCAACTACTTTCTTGATTGGCGTTCTTGTCAAGAGAGAGAGAAAAGAGTGACCAGGTAAACTCTGGCTGCCCAGTGTCTTCCTGTCTCCCAACAACCTGCTCTGTCTCACACAGGTATCATCCACTGTTGAGCCTGAATTCTGCTCAGCTCTTAGAAGAGGTTCTATTCTTAAATTGGAGACTTCCCATTGAGTGTGTTCTGAACAGTTAAGTGTGAGTGTGGCCAGGGTTGTAGACACAAGTGTGGGTGGGATTAAGATCTTGCTTTTGGTTTAGCCTTCACACATGTTCAGCTGAATGTCTCTTATCCCCTGCCACTGAAGAAAAGAACAGAAGGAGACTTGGAAGGTTGCTACTGGAAACTGATGGTGAATCCCATGGAGCAATGTTTTAGGCAGCTGTGGACAAGGTGAAGGGGGCACTTCCTTCGTGGCCTGTGTTTGGAGATCATCATGGAAATGACACAGGAGCTTGGGGACCATTCTTATACAGGCAGCAGTCTGGATTTACTCTAACATGTACTTTTGTAATTTAAAATAGTTGAGGATTGCTGAATATTGAAGACTGGAAGTCCTCTCAACATCCCTTCCTCTCCTCCCATTCTTGAAAATCCTTCCTGGGACATTTTTCTCCCTAAGTGTCAGCTCTGTGGTGTCCTCTTCATCCACCCCACAGGATGCTCACTCACTCTCCCTGACAATTGGAAGACTTGGCTTTCTTCCTTCCTCTCATGTCACCTCCTTCGGCCTTCCCAAAGTAGTGATGTCATCATAGTATCCATATTACGGTGACCATGTAGACACTGTTCTCAGCTGAGCAGGGCAGGAGACCATGGCGACCTTTTGTTTTTCTGATGTTAGTGACGGCATCTGTTTTTACTCCCACACAGCCCCTGCCTATCAGTTCCTCAGCCCTGCGGTGTGCTCTAGCACACAAGGGGCTGCTGACTCTTGTATTTCCTGAGTTTTCCCTTTCCTGCTCTATGCGTGTTTTTGTTTTATTTTATGCTGTAACATGAAACAAAGTCTGATTGGAAGTCCTGTGGACATCAGCACTGGGGCAAGGCTCATCCACCCGCTCCTTTCATTGTCCCATCATTAGACAGAGGGTCAATCAGTCTTACGGGGCAGCTGCCAGACTTCAGTAAATGGAGCTCAATCTTTGGGAAGAGTTGCTTCTCTGTAGAGATTATCTTCTTATATTCTACTAGGACACCTGTATAGCTCTTTGCCTCAGAGGGAGGCTAGGGAAGGACCTGAGTTTTCCATAATCAGTCTATAGGCCACTACTTACTCTGAATTTATAGCTACTCACTACTCCCCCTCCCCCTCCCCCCTCCCCCATGTGCCCCTTGAGTGAACACCTCCATGCGTGTCTTCTCCAGAGAACAAATATTCTGTCTCCTGTATGGGAGCAGAATGGCTGCCCTGCTGTCCAGGATGGGCTTGGTATAATTTGGAAGACAACCCTTAGTCAAGATTTCCAATCACTCCTCAGCTCCTTACCTCTGCTCTGCTTCCAAATCAGCTGGTGCCTTAGGGCCCAAGTCTCCTCGCTGCCCTCTGCTGGATGAAGTGTGTTTCCCATCTGTGTAACTCCTCTGCAGGCTCAAAGATGCCTCTACCTGTCCTTCTAAAGCAAAAGGCATTCATCCACATGCTCTCTCTCCCCTAGCTATTGACACTGTTCTTCCACCCTCTGCCAACTCTCCTAGACTTGGTTGGTAGGTCCTTTGTACTCTTTTTCTTTCATTTTAGAAGGAGATGGGGGCACAAATCAATGTGTAGTTTTCCTCAGTAGAGTGTGTGGGCTTCTTCCCTCCCAGATAGCTGCAGTTTGATTGCCTTCAGGCTGATGGATGAAGACCGTGAGGATTGGAATGTAGGTAGTTTTCAGCTTTAGGGACTCTCCCAATGCGCTGAGTGCAGAGAACATCCAAGAAGGAGGAGCTGAAGCAAGCCAGGCACACTGGAGGCTCGGAGTCTTCTCAGAGAACCTTGGTACAAAGGTCTAAGGCCAGAAATCGCCTGGTAGAATGGGTAGGGATAAGCGGAAGAGCTTGGCAGAGTGGGGCCATTTCATGATGCATCACCCTGTTTGCTGGTGGGATTTCTCCAAGACCCAGCCAAGAGATGCTATTAAAACTCATACCACCTTCCTGAACCCTGATACTGGCGATCTTTGTTTTTATCACAAATGATTCAAAGCTTCATATGAAAAAGTTACACGTGATTCCCGCAAGTTTTCAGGCCAAGGATGTTCTGAACAACCCGTTCCCTGCCAACTTTGTTGGGGAAGTGAGTAGGGGAGGGAAAGAGTTGGCAGGAAGAAAACAAGAAAGAGAGCGTGGAGGCTCCCAGCAGCAGCCATCCAGGCGGGCACCTTGACTTCATAAGCCCCATCACAGCATAAATTATCTCAGTTTTAGCTTGTCAGTTTGGATAATCTTGGCCTCGGAATGGATTCAGGGGGTCTTAAGTGATCTGGTCTCTTCTTCACGGAGTCTGAATTTGAAGATAATTGCCGGAGCTCTTTTGGCTGTGTAAACTTATCAATTGCCTTTTGAAAAGTCGGCACCTAAAATAATCATTCCCGTGAGCAAAACCCATTACAAACCTTAAATTCAGGAGCATAAACACATTTCAGTGCTGGGGGACAAGAGTGTGAGATTTCATCATCGCCACATCTGAGAGCTTAGGAGAGGTTGGTGATATTATAGGACTGTTTTGGGCCGGCTGAGCCTCCTGCCCGAGCTGGGAGTTGACAGTATCATATACCCCAGGAGGCTTTGGGCTGATGGCTTGTGGTTATCTCCCGTGTGTTCCACCCTGTGTGGTCCCATGTGCCAGCTCGAGGTGGCCTGCTCTCATCCTTGCCTCAGCATTTTCCTATGTTCAGTCCTTTTCTTGTGTCCCTTTGCCTTCTCCTCTGGAAGGGACCTTCTCAGGCAGAAGTGGCGCCAGCTTAGGCGGAAGGAGCCGTGAGTGTGGTAGTGGATGGGGCTGGGTTGTAGCTGAACACGTTGGAGGCTAGCTTCCTGCTATTGACCTGGGCCACTCAACTGCCCCAGGGCTGAGTCCCCCCATGCCCCTCAGAGTTTTTGTAAATGTGTTTATTTTATTTTGTTTTTAAAACATTACTTAAAAAAATCACCGAAATAAAAGCATCACACAATTGGAACTAGCCAGACCCAAAGACTATATAACTCAGTGAGCTTCTGTACAGTTGGAGTAGCCACCTGGGACAGAAACTTTACACTGGATTCTATACTTTCATTATTGAATACATATTTATGTACTTATCCACCACCAGAGACATAAATCCAGGGGAGTAGAAAAACAATTAGCTTTATATAGTCTTTCATAACTCCTGTTTGTTGCCTATATTAAGTCTATTTTTTATCCCCTAATGTTTAGCCTTTCTAGGTCTCTTTTCTACATGTTACATTACACACACACACACACACACACACACACACACACACAATTTTTGTTTATCTGGGAGAAAAATCCCAGAAGGCTGTTAATACTTATTCATTTGTCTCTGGAAGTTATTTTAAAAAATAAGCCCTATAACTGTAATTTTCTAAGTAGAAAATTATATATACTATTTATATAAATGCAAGTAGAAAATTATATATACTATTTATATAAATGCAAGTCATTATGTCAAGGCAAGAGAAGCCTGATCTCAGGTTAAAATTTGGTTTGTTAAGACTCAGGCTTAGTGGGGCTGGAGAGATGGCTCAGAGGTTAAGAGCACTGGCTGCTCTTCCAGAGGTCCTGAGTTCAGTTCCCAGCAACCACATGGTGGCTCACAAGCATGCATAGTGAGATCTGGCGCCCTCTTCTGGCATATAGGCATGCATACCAGCAGAACACTGTATACACAATATAGGAATAAATCCTAAAAAAAAAATCACAAAAACTGAAAAACCAAACCAAAACAAAACAAAACAACTCAGGCTAACTAAATGCACAAATACAAGCTTTTGAAGTTAACTTGCCTCGTTCTAAAGTTCTATCATTTGGCTTGTTCTTACTCTTTGTGGGCGATGGACAGTTTCTTTTTTTCCTTTCCTTTTTGGTTTTGAGCAATGTCTTGCCATGCAGACTGGGCTGTCCTTCACCAGTAGTGCTTGGGAGCATGGGAAGTGGCCTGCAGTGAGTAATGTCTTATATCCTCTGACAATTATTAAGTTTATTGAATGTGAAGGCAGTTTTCTCTCATGATTTTCTTTGAAAGGAGAGGAAGAGTCTGCTGTGTTCTCTGTCCCATACCCCATGCCCTGCCCAGGAGAAGTTGAGGCAGACCCTCTGACATGATCTTCTGATCCTAGCAATGTTTTGTTTACCCCCATTGTTCTCATCATGGCTGCTTCTCTCTGTCTCCCAAAATGCTCTAGAAAGATGTTCTGGCCTCCAAAAGGACATTTCTCCACTTCTCCACATGTCTGCCAAGGCCCCCAAGCTAGAACAGTGGGGAAGTCATAGCAGCGGGAATGGAGATTGACCAAGCAGGGCCACGTGGGTCACAGCAAGTTCCGTGTGACAGGAGCCCCTACAAGCTTCTGAACAGGGAATGCTGGAGCCTCATTAGGCCTGTGACTTACTCTGAATGCTTTACTGAGAGCAGAGGAGGAACACCGGAAGCAACAGCCAGCGACCTGGCGAACAAGGACTGTGAATACTTCCAGCCCCGTCTCATACATCTGCTTGCCTGCGTCGCATGCTCCCTTGACTGTTCTTCGGATGTCTAAACGTCAACCGATTTAAAGAGGGATGCTCTGCAAACCCCTGTTCTGCATGGGGGGAGTTCCCTGAGCTGAACCCTGGATTCCCTTTTCTCCACTAATTCCTAAGATGACACTGATTTTCCCTCCCGGCCATTGTCCTCCTCCAGTGTTCCGTTCTCTGGCTATCGCCTTGAGCCTATTCCTAGGACAGTTTCAGGAGGCACCATTCATTCTCCCAATTTCCATCCCAGGCCTCCTTCCACCCCAGTCTCTTCCCCAGTGTAGCAGCCATCTTTGTAAACCCTCACAATATCTAGGCATCTCTGACTCACGCTAGGTCAAGCCCCGCCCACAGGATGAGACTCTCCTTGTCTACTGTCCCATTTTCCCAAACACAATGCTAAGCTGGAAGTCTGCGTGCGCAGACAGGATGTTTACAGAGAGCTTTGTGGCCAGGAGGCTTCATTACACCCTGCTGAGCAAATCTTCCCAAAGGTCTCCAGTGAGAAGCTAGCTAGTCCCCCTCCCGCCCCCGCCACTCCCTCCCACCCCGTGCTGACTCAGATCCACTGCTTAGTCAGTGTTCTATTGGTGTGAAGAGACACTATGACCATGGCAACTCTTAAGAAAGAAATCATTTAACTAGGGCTTACTTATCATCATGGCAGGGAGCATGGTAGCAGGCAGACATGGTGCTGGAGAAATAGCTGAGAATTCTACATCCAGATCTGCAGATAGCATGAAAAGAGAGATACTAGGCCTTGCTTGGGCTTTTGATACCGCAAAGACCACTTCCAATAATGTATTTTCTCCAACAAGACCACACCTCCTAATCCTTCTCAAGTAGAGTTCCACTCCCTGATGACTACCAATCAAATATATGACCTATGGGAGCCATTATTATTCAAACCACCACATCCACTGTAATTAAACAAATACAATCTAATTTAATGCAAAGAAGACTACAACATCTGCTCCTTTCTTACCTCCTCAGTCCTTATTTTCAACTCCAAATGGGTGTGTTTCTGGAATCTGAGCATAGTTCCCTTTCGAAAAAATATTCCCTGAGAAGAAAATTGGTTTTTTAATAGTTTCCTTCTGTTCTGGAAAAAAGGAACAAACTGACTCAGAGATCTGCCTGCCCTGTCCTGCCCTTTGCTTTCCGCCTACACATCAGAACTTACTAAAGCACTTACATCTTCACGAACAACTCAGGAGCCCTGAGCCTGTATTTTGTGAACTGCTGGTTGCCCAGGATGCCGTCTCCTCTTCTTGTTCTTCAGAACTCTATTCAGATGTCCCCTCACGTAGAAAGTCATCTTCTTGCTAGCTCAGTGATGGCCTTCTGCTCCTGTCCTGTGCACTAGTGAGTTCATGAACTGTGAGAGGAAGAAGCATTTGGGTCCTCTGTGCTGAACACAAATCAGGCCGTAGAAGATGGGATGATTCATGGGAGGACCCAGATAGCAGATGGCAGCTCACTCAGGCATTCCTGTCTTTAGAAGGGCTTAAGTGATCTTATGCTCAATGTCATTGTGAAAAAGAAAGCATAATTTATTCCAGTATAAAGTATCTTATAAAATATATCACCATACAGAATTGAAAAGCCGTAAGTGACTAGTTGGTGGCACTAGGAGGAATAGGTAGCAGCTGGTCTCAGGGTGGCCAGTTCACTTTGCTTGGTAATGTGTTGGCTGTGAAGGTTTGGGCTCAATTATTTTGAGAAGAAAACAGTTTCAAAACAGTGGTAACTGTGCCACAAGTACGTATTATACTTGTCATTTCTTAGTCTGTATAATAGAGCTTGCTTGGAGGTTCTAGCAGGGGAGCACAGCTACTCTTATACCCTTGACCGAAGACTGGTCCTCCTCTATTCGGGGAAGGTCGTCCTCTTCGACCTAGAGCGCAGCTTCAGGAGGGACGCACATGGAGCGGTGAGGGAGGAAGGGGACACCCGCCTAGCCAGCCAGATCAGCCGAATCAACCCTGGCGATCAATGGGGTGACAGATGTTGCAGCCAGATCGCCCTCACATCCAGTCTGTATAATAGAAAGACAAATTAAGAGTCAAGATTTATCAATGTTGAGGCTTAAACGACCTTCTCTACTTATTATTTTTGCCTTGGAGTTAAGACATAAACTCCAAACTATTGTTGATAAAGAGAGTCAGGGGTATACGATCTCTACTTCCTCCTATTGTGCTACTAAATATGGACCACTGTGGATGTGATGACTTCTGACTCCACTAAAGGCCTCTTCATCTGAGAGAGGGAATTCTGGGGACAGCATAATTCTTAGTAGCCTCTCTGTAGATTTCTCATCTCCCCAAATTATTCATGCCTTACCTTCCTACTCATCTCCCTTTCCTTCCCCGGGTTCAGCTTTATAATTTGTGAAACCCCGTGCAAAAATTATCAAGAACTTCTAGGTAGCCACAACAGAGCATTATATGAAATACTGGGTCCGTCTGAGTGTTGGCATCGTGGGTCAGCCAACTTGTGCTGTGTGCCCACGGAGTTGGCTCCGCCTTCAATCATCTCACACCTTCAGCGAAGGAATTCTCCACGCCATGTTCTGTGCTCAGCCCTGGAGATAAAGCTCTCGAGTAGCAGTAATGACCACACACACAGTGACAGTGAGGACAAGGCTGACAGACATCAGTGATTGCAACA
Source organism: Alexandromys fortis (assembly GCF_014885135.2). Taxonomy (NCBI): domain Eukaryota; kingdom Metazoa; phylum Chordata; class Mammalia; order Rodentia; family Cricetidae; genus Alexandromys; species Alexandromys fortis. Next base: position 1,315,275 of record NW_026067915.1, on the reverse strand, counting down.
GGTGTGCCTTGGGAATCACCTCTATTATTCTTTGCCCTGTTTTAACATGGGTAGACTTGTCCTAGGCTAAACAACTTTTTCAAAGCTAAGAGTAACTTGGCGGTGGAGTTGGGTCTTAAGCCATGCTGATCTCTCTGGTGAGGTTTTGGCTGTTGGTAAGTTTGTATATACTCTTGCTCTTCACAAAAGTATTCTTATCCTGGCCACCTGAGGTTCTCTAGAGAATTTCTCGTATTACCTTCCCATTCTCTTCTATCCCCCACTCCTGAGGTCTCAGCTCTCTCTGTGAGCCCATCCTATCTCAGCTCGCGGCTCCCTCTGTCCCCTCTCAGATGGTGAGTGCTGTTGCAGACTGGTTGATGTTCATGTGTTGCAGGACCACACACTTTCCCCTTTTTCTAGACTCACCTTGAAGTGTGGCTTTATTGAGTCAAGCCTGAAAGAATTCACTACTCTCCAGGGCTTCCTTCTCAAGCCATGCTCGAATGAACTTGTATCCATCCTTAGGGATAAATGAAACCCAGCTGGTGCATGCTCTGGTCCCGGGGACAGCCCCTTACTCTTTCTCACATATTTGGAGGATCTGCTCCTGTGACGAGATCACTTTACATTTATGGCTCAGAATCCCTGTTCAAATATCGGGATGAAATATTCCATGACAAGAGATACAGATGCTTTATAAAAGAAATTCTGGGACAGTTTATGTTAGAAAGAGCTAAAAATGTGCAGGTTGATTGGGTGGCAAAGGATATAAATTTGAAATGATACCTCGCCATCAGCTACTGCTGGAAACACCTAGCTGGAGGGGAGAAGTTGAGAAGAAGATGACTCTTTCTGAAGAATAGTGTGGAGTATGGAATTTTCATACTTTAGTGGCATGATGATTTTTTTTTTGCTTCTGCTAAATGCAGGAAATGGAAGGAGGGTACACCAGATAGGGGATGCGTCCCTAGTCTTTCAAAGGTTCTCTCTTATCACCAAGGAAGAAGTTGTATGTAGAGACATCCCAGTAACTGTAGGACTTAGTTTGGGGGTAGGGAGAAGTGGCTTCTAATACTGACTGGCTTGAATCCTTGGGATGAATCCTTGACTCTAACATGAAATATAGGGTGATTTAGAAAGGGACAATAATAATTCCATTTGTCCATATTACAGTATTTCAGCCAACAGTGGACTGCATATACCACAGTGGTTCCATGTGATTGAAAAGGAAATTGGAAAAGACTATCACCTATGCTGCAGCCCTGTGTTATGATGCAGTCCTCATGTGCTGTGATGCTGGTGTAAACATGATGCTGCCAATCAGTAAAACATAGGGCACACATATACTTGATATGATAATAAATATAATAATAATATATTATGTATAATAATAAGTATACTTCACTATACTTTTACTGTTATTTTAAAGTATAATTTTAATTTTAAAAATTTCACTGAAAAAATATCCTTAGGCAGGCTTTTCAGGAGATATTCTAGAAGGTGTAATTGTCACAGAGATGAAGCCATGCTGTGTGCTAGTGCCCTGAAGACTTTCCCATGGCTCAGGGTTAAAGATGAAGGCAGTGCTGTTGATGACCTTGACCCTGTGGGCAAGTCCTCATGTCAACTTTTGAAAAAAATGTGTAAAAGTAAAATGAAGAGAATTTCAGACAGGCCATGCCACATAGCCTGGATAATAGGCCATGTCTCCTCAGAAAGCATCCCTTATGCTATCCTATAGAATTGTGTGTTCTCTGTTATGGCCTCACCGAGACTTTCTTGATTTTACACGATACTCTTGTGCTGTGCAACCTGGCACACAATAGCCCTCAGGTTGGGCACAAGATTCTCTTCACTGCTGTTTTGGCCTATGATTTTGTTTGTTTGTTTGTTTGTTTTTGTTTTGTTTTGTTGAGACAGGGTTTCTCTGTGTAGCTTTGGAGTTAGATCTTGTAGACCAGGCTGACCTTGAACTCACAGAGATCCATCTGCCTCTGCCTCTGCCTCCCAAGTGCTGGGATTAAAGACCTGTGCCATCACTGCCAGCTTGGTCTATGTTTTAAACTGCTTCCTCTGTCTGACCACTCAGGGTCTGACTTGCTGTCTGTTCTGAAATCCAAGTCTATGTTGGACATACCTGGTGCTGGTGACTTTTTTTTTGTTTTCTTGACATAAACCAGTGTCATCTGGGAAAAAGGAACTTTAATTGAAAAAAATGTGTCCATTAGATTACCCTGTAAGCAATTCTGTGGGGGTATTTTCTTGATTAATGTTTAATGTGGGAGGCCTATTTTACTCATAAAACTATTCAAAATCTTATATAAAAATAATTTCAGTCTATGGATATAAGGTCCATGACAAATAAATGGATTTCATGTTAGATTTGGGCACCATTCCCCAAGTAGCTCATAATTATATATAAATATTAAAACTTTGAAAGAGAAATCCACCGAAGTCTGAAAGCTTTTGGCATTTTAGAGAACTCTCAATTTGTATCATTCGATCAAAGGAAGAAGGGAAAACTCTGGAACCAAGTTCTTATTTCTGGAAACTTAATGATCAAGGCCTCTGTAAGAGACCAAAGTTTGGGCTTTGAAAAATTCCTTACAGGACTAATATTTAGGGACTGTGAAGATTTTTCTCCGACCTCCTGCCCAAGCTCCTTGCTCCCTGTGTGCTCCAGCATGCTTCTCATTTGATTCCCATCTCGGAGTCTCCCTCCTTCACTGTTTGCTCACTATTGAGACCTTACAACACCACCCTTACCTCCTCACATCTGTCAGACTTTACAACACCACCCTTACCTCCTCACGTTTGTCTTGGTTAATCTTCCTGTTGATTTGACAAGGACCCCGACAGAAACGACTTAAGGAAGGATTTATTTTGGGTCACAATTTGAAGTCGAGTCCCTCAACTTAACTAAGTCAAGGTAGTAGGAACACTTGCAATACCTAGTCACTTTGCATCTGCGGTCAGGAGAAAGAGAACAATGAATGCATGCTGTTGCTCAGCTCCATGCCATCATTTATACAGCCCAGGATCCCAGCCAAGGAATGGTGCTACCCACAGTGGGCGGATTTTCCTATTAATTAATCAAGTCAAGGTAATTCCTCACAAGCATGCTTAAGAGGCCTGTCTTCCAAGCGATTCTAGGTTCTATAATGTTGAAAATTATCATTATCACAAGATCTTGTTACAATCAGCTTATGTTGCCGTTGCTGTTTGGATTCAAGCTGGACTCTTGAGCCTGTGGACAAGTTTTGCTGTGTTGTGTGTCCAGCCAGTTACTTCTACTCCCTGTATACGAAGCTGGATCTCAGGAGCTTCAAGAAACCTCATGAAACCACCATAGCTAGCTGGCTACCCTCCATTTCTTTTTTTTTTTTAATATTTATTTATTTATTATGTATATAATATTCTGTCTGTGTGTATGCGTGCAGACCAGAAGAGGGCACCAGACCTCATTACAGATGGTTGTGAGCCACCATGTGGTTGCTGGGAATTGAACTCAGAACCTTTGGAAGAGCAGGCAATGCTCTTAACCACTGAGCCATCTCTCCAGCCATCTCTCCATACCCTCCATTTCCTAAATAATTTAATTTAAGCTAACAGTTGGAGTAATGCCAAGGTTAAGTGAGTGCCATGTTTGAGAGGGGCACGATGAAGGAGGACCACAGGTTCTCTGAGAAGTGTGGAGCTCGCATATATGCTTGAGACTGGAGCCATTCTTGTCCTGATTTCACCTCAGAGCGTGAGGAACACAGTGAGGCTGCTGGCTGTTAATGTCAGGTCTCTTTGACTCTGGAACCTCTGCTGTGGCGGCTAATGGCTTTCTCTGCTATTACCTGTACACCACACTGCGTGTGCCTTTCTGTCTCTCTGTGCGTGATTTCTCTTTGTGCTTCCTGTGTCTGACTCTTCCTTTGCAGATTCAGATCTGAGAGTTGGGCTCAGAAGCTTCTCCGTGAGCAGATCAGCCACATTGCTTGCTCCCAGCTTTGACAAGTCCGATGTTTATATCAGATCACTGTCTGATAAAGTCTGCATTCAGAATGTGGGTGCTCTGTGGGAAAAAAAGGACCTGGATTGGAGGAAGAATGGGGCACACATGGTTCTGGATGAGTAGCTGAGAGCTACATCCTGATCTGGAGAGAAAGAGGGAGAGGGAGAGGGAGAGGGAGAGGGAGAGGGAGAGGGAGAGGGAGAGGGAGAGAGACTGGGCCTGGCATGGGTTTTTGAAGCTCCAAAGCTACCCCCAGTGACACACTTCCTCTAACAAAGCCACGCCTTCTAATCTTCCTCATCCCCTCACAGTCCCACTCCCTGGTGACCCAGCATTCAAACATATGGACCTGTGGGGGCCATTCTTACTCAAACCACCACACTGTTCAAAACCACAATGGTAGATAAGTCACAGGGCTATGTGTTTATACCAACAATTTCCTCAAGGGATCCTGGCCATTTCTTTCATGCTCTTCAAAGTTCTCACATCTCCTGGCCATTGCTCAACTCCAAAGCCCCTTACACATTTTTAAAAAGTGATATTTTTTATGATTTGAATGTTTCACATGTTTATGCCATGCATAACGATCATATCCATTCATTACTAACTATCCCCACCTTCTTTTAGAGTTCCCACTCATCTTTTTCCCAATTTAATTTTTTTAAATTATTAATAACTTCCTGAGTCTGATTAGTACTGTCATATGCACATGGAGCATGCCCTGGGGCAGGAGCAAGCTACCAATGAACACATTCCCAAAGGAGAGTAACCCTTCCACATCAGTCAATGACCAATAGCCTCTGGGACCCCTCTACCATCCTTGCTGGACATTTGACTGGCTCAGTTCTTGAGCATATCTTGTGGAGGTAACCACAGTTGCTGTTCCTCCATGACTTCTGTCTTCAGTTCCTGCCCGTGTTTCTGCCCTGCTTTAGCTCCTGCCCCGACTTCTTTCAGTGATGGGCTGTGTCCTGGAAATTGTAAGATGATAAAAGGCCTTTCCTCTCCAGGTTGCTTTTGGTCATGGTCTTTATCAAAATGACAGAAACCTGGCTAGGACAAAGTTGGTATAATTTCATGGGTTTTTCTGTGACAGGCTTAACCATACGTTTTGGAGAGGATGGTAGTGGCATTTGAAGTTTGGGCAGGAAAAGCTATTGTGGGATCAGAGATTAGCGGGCTGTCTTGTGGGAGTTTGGAAGAGAAGAATGCCGAGGGAAATGTTGACTATAGAGATCTGGCTTGTGAAGTTTCCAAGGTAAGTGAAAACATTATTAGGGGCTGTCTGAGTGACGTTTTGAATTAAGAATCTGTGGTTCTAGTTAGTTGGGGCTGAAGAATCAACTGTGATTAACAAGAGACCTGAACCACTGAAGTGAACGATCCATGGGTAGCAAGCCAGTAAGCATCATTCCTCCATGGTTCCTGCTTTAGTTTTTTTTATCTCTGGTCCTTGCCTTGCATTGTGGAAGTGTCAGCCAAATAAATCCTTTCTTCCCAAGCTTGCTTTTGGTCATCACAGCAATAGAAACCTAAGACAACATGCAACAAGCATGTCCATCCAGAAGCCAGAATTTTGCACCTCTTCAAGCTTTTTATTCAGTTGTTTTTATTGAGCTATGCATTTTTCTTCATTCCCCTCTCTCCCTCCCCTCTCCCCTTGTATCCTCTCCTGTGACCCCCATGCTCCCAATCTTGTCTTTTTCTCCTTCCTATATAGATTCCTGTATGTCTCTCGTAGGGTCCTCTTTGTTGTCTAGGTTCTCTGAGGTTGTGGACTATAGGCTGGTTTTTCTTTGCTTTATCTCTAAAAGTCAATTATGAGTGAGTACATATTATATTTGTCTATCTGGGTCTGGGTTACCTCACTCAATATAGTTTTTTTCTAGACCCATCCATTTGCCTGCAAATTTCAAGACGTCATTATTTTTATCGCTGTGTAGTACTCTATTATGTAAATGTACCACATTTTTCTTATCCATTCCTCAGTTGAGGGACATTTAGGTTGTTTCCAGGTTCTGGCTATAACAAACAATGCTGCTATGAACATAGTTGAGCACTTGTCCTTGTGGTACAATTGAGCATCCTTTGGGTATATATTCAATAATGGTATTGCTGGGTCTTGAGGTAGATTGTTTCCTGATTTTCTGAGAAATCGCCATACTGAAATCCAAAGTGGTTGTACCCGTTTGCACTCCCACCAGCAATGGACTTGTCTTGAACTACCATGTGGCATAATTTAGCATCTGTTCTTTTTGAGTTAACTGTAGTTTTCTTTGCCAACACACTTAGAAAACATTTAACTTTTTACATACTGTTGATCAAGTGTATGCCACTCATGAAACTCCTGGCAGAGCCCAAGGCACAAGGCAAGCCTTCAAGAAACACAGACCGAGGTGGTGAATGGATGAAGTACCTGTTCACTTGACAAGACTCTTTGCTGCTCCTCAGAACGCATTTCTCAGAAATGGGACAATGCGACCTTATGTGTGAATTGCATATCAACCCTCAAGCCACCATGCAAATGTTTTTTCACTTACAAAACTGTAACCCATTTCCTCACCTGTCAATCGGAAGCCAGAAAGGGTTGATTTTACAGTTTCCTGACCTGTCAGGTGACAAAGTTTGTCAAACTGGATGATTGTTTATTGTGGTGTGACCATTACCACTTCAAACTGAGCACAAGTGAAACTTCATGCCTCCTGCCTGGAGAAGAGCATTTTTTTTTTTAGCCCACACTAGAACTTAAATGGGCCCAGTAAGAGCTGAGAGCTTAGCAAATCCTCCGCTTTGTCACAGTGAAGACCTTTGCCTAATGCAAGGTCTTATCCTGCAGATTGCTCGGGGCCAGAAGATAGCCTGGTTAATCTAAGCTGCTCCCACTTCCCCACAGTGTTCACTGAACTGGGTTTTTTGTCTGTGAACAAAATGGTCCAGATCTGGGTTGGTTGCTATGGTAACTGTATCAGGAGCCTTGCGCTTTCTATCTTCCACTGCCGACAGCTCCTGTGCAATGAAGCCCCTGTGGGGCGTGGGTGCCTCTTCATAACCTCATGGAATCACCTTCTCAAGAAGACAAAGTTCACTAGGAAAAGTCAGGATGGCTTTTAAAGGAAAGCCTCTGGTCATCCTTTGTGGAACGTGCCTCTGTGGTCACAACTGGCCTGTTTAGATGATGATCTCATTAGTTAGTTTGCCAACCAGAATTTTCGGGTCCAAAATCCTTGGGTCCATGGTATAGTGGACTTGAAATTCTCATTTCTTATAGTTAGTAGCAGACACTTCTTTCTGGGATTGGGATTTACTCATTAATAGATTTGGATTTATAAGCCCAACCACATGCAAGTAGAGTCCTGTCTCCTGGGCTCCAGGATATTATCCTGTAGTTGTCTCCAGGTAGGACATGTCGCTGTATCAAAGGCACTGGTCCTCTGGGCTCTTGGCTCCACATTCTTGTACCAGTGGAGGGCTTCATTCACAAGGATAGTCTGAGGAAGGTGAAGCTGGAATGGTTGATTTAAGTCAGGACTCCTGTCTCAAGTAGCAGTCTTATTTTATAGGTCTGTCTATCTATAGGACACTACTTAAACAGTTACTATTTGTGTGCCGTGTTATCTCAAATTCTATTTTTTTCTATCGGACATCTCAAAAGCTGTATAGTCCAAACCAGTTTTAATCATGTGCAGCCTGGACTACTTTAGTGACAATCTAATCAGTCCATCTGTGGCCACTGCTGCTTCTCCAGAAGACCTTCTTAAATGCCTGTGTTATCATGATCTGGGCCAAACACCCCCATGGGTGTTGGTCTTAGGACAAGGATGTGGTTGTCAGGGCCTACCTCCCTTTCCAGTTTGTGTTGCACGCTCTCCCTTTTGCTCTATGTGCTCCAGCTAGTCAGGCCTGATTGTGGTTACTTCCTGCAGTGGGGTCCCTTCTTCCATAGCCTTTGCATAGGCTACCCCTCCCAACTGACCCCTCCCAGCTGACCCCCAACTGACCCCTCCCAACTGATCCCTCCCAGTTGACCCCCCAGGTGATCCTTCCCAACTGACTCTCCCAGCTGACCCCCAACTGATCCTCCCAACTGACCCTCCCAGCTGACCCCCAACTGACCCTCCCAACTGACCCTCCCAGCTGACTGTCCCAGCTGACCCCCCAACTGACCTTCCCCAGCTGACCCTTCCCAACTGACCCCCCATCTGACCCCTCCAACTCACCCCTCCAACCAGACCCCCTTTGTTTCTCTCTTTGTTTAACGTCTCCTTAGACGTCATCTAGATGTAGTCCACGTATAACCTTTCCAGTCCACCTTTCCTGACTTCTCAGACTAGGCGGGGTCTTCTATGATATGCTCTGATGGCTTTGCCACCAATTAAATTGTTGATATTACTCTTTGCTCGATGTCCATCTCTGTTATTAGACTGTAAAGTCCAGAGCAATAGAGTGTGGGTCTGCTGTTAATCATTGTATGTCTGACCCTAACGCTGTGCCCAGAACATAGTAGGAACTCAGTAAATGTCTGTTGGATAAGAATATAAATCTTTATAGTCAAGCAATGTACATGTTACTATACCTATTGAACAGATGAAGAGACTTAAAGCAAAAATCAGTCTTCATTCACTGCTCACTAGAACTCACAGAAAGTTTGGAATCCGATGTTAAGGTCTGAGGTGTTGTTGTTTTCGTTTTCTCTACAAGGGTCACATGGTCTCACAGGCTATAGGACTACCTGTGATTGCAGAATTTGGGAGCATATGGTGGGAGGTCATCTGAGCTAATGGAGGTCATATGTTTTCCTCCAAGAAAATCATTGGGTTTGAATCTGTTCCCAGCCCAATGCTCACCTCAATATGTAAAATCCATTGTTTATTTTGCTGTATCTTCAGTTGGGGTAGGTACCTCCTTTCTGAGTCTTCACGGTGCTCTGTCAGGGGGCAGTGAGCTTCACCTGTCCTGCTGTCCTTTTTCCTCTACGTGTCCACATCTCTATGGCCCAGGTCCTGGTGTACAGCGCTAGGCTGGGTTTTGGTGACTCTTTATTTAAACAGCTGATTAAAAGCACGTGGCTAATAGTCAGTGCTGAGTTCTGAGTCAACTGGTTCGGGGTGAAGCCCAGGTGTTGGAGATGTTTCAAATCTCCTGGATGAATGGAATGACCAAGCTTGTGAATCCCTAGGCCAGAGACTCAGTGGCATTTACTGAGATAGCCAACTGGAATTGGAATCATCTTTTTGTTAATGAGAGCAGCTTTGGCCTTAGGAAGAGCTGGCCCTGCCTCTGAGAAATTCCTGCTCTGTCCCCACCTAGGGGACATTTGTAGAGTCTAAGAATCAGGGTAGACTTCCAGATCTGCAGGAGTTCTGGAGAAAAAGCTAAGGGTTGTCACAGTTGTTTTTGGAGACCGCCTCTCCAGCACAAGGAGAGCCAGTCAGCCATTGATCTGCCTTTTGCTGCCAAATGTAGTAACAGGAACACTTTCTTTCCTGATTCCGCATGCTACATGGTGGGCCAAATCAATTAAATTTTTCTTGAGCGTTGCAGATGGTACATTGACTTGCATTCATTTATTACTTCATTTCATTCCTCAATAAGTACTGACTGATTATGGCTATAACACAATGCCAGGTCTGGGGAGGTCACATGAGGAAAATGTTATACAGGCATCTGAAGAGCTTAGAAATCCAAGTACACAGTATGTACACCCCACATGCACACCCCACACTCATACCCCATATGTACACCCTACACGTCAGTGCCTGAACATTTTATGATTAAGAAGGGAAGAAGGGCCGGCATTTGAGGCAGACAACTCAGTGAATTCTAATTAGTGTGTACGCTGGGAAAGTTATCTTCCCTCTGAACACCTCGGTTTTCATGACTTGGACATTTCTCTTCTGCGAATGATAATAAACACCATCACTGGGTTGCTGTGAGCATTAAGTGAGGCTGTTCCTATTAGGTATACAGTACACAGCCTGCAATAGAAATTCAAATATGTATTAGCTGTTCCGGAAAAGACAGTCACACAGGTTAGCAAGCAAGTAGGGTTGAGATTGAAGGACACGGAGGGAGAGAGAGAAGTGGAGATTGATCTAGCCATAGGCCATAGGGGAAAATAGTCCCAGGAAGGTAGACACTAATCTTGAGCGGGAAGGAGGCTGCTCTGGGTGTGTGGGTGGGGTTGAGGATGGGAGCTCCAGGGAGGGGTGGGAATACTTGCTATTTGAAATGTTGAGGAACAGTCCATTACTTGCCCGCAGCCTCACTTCCACTCCTCAGGCTGCAAGGCAGGCTGATATATTAATTGGTTGTGTCCAACCGTTCCCCTCTAGCTCTGCATTCAGCAAGACTGGCGATTTATCGTTATGGACCAAATGTTCCAAAATGCCAGTTGCAGTGCTGGGAAGTCTAAATTTAGTCTTATGAGTCCTGGGTATTTAGAACTTAAAGGGAAATTTCTAGATTCTGAGATCAGGTTAAGACCATTTTGGCCCTTTAACTGCAGTTAACATTTTCCTTGAGAAATTCCAACCTTTAACAGCCTCTATTTGACAACTTGCTGGCCAATACTTATGTTCCACTCCATTAGCATCACGAAGGCTGACTCTTCACTTTAAAAGATATGCATTTGGCTGAAAATCATTGCTGTTTGTGCATTCCACATTTTGATGTACATACGCATGCGCGCGCGCGCGCGCACACACACACACCCTTGAGTCGATACATGTCATGCTTCTAAATGTGTGTGCATACATACTTGGTCCCCTCAGAAAGCTGTTGTGAGTGATATCTATTCTAGACGTGACTTCATCTGACATTTTCCTCAAGTCTTCACTTTCCCCTAATTTAGTTCTGAGTCTTCTGTGGTGCTTTAAGGTTCTGTGGCTTGTTTTCAGAGTTAGCCATTTGAAATACATTTTGTTATAATTTTCCCTAGTTAGGAGTCATGTGAATTTTAGAGTTGGGACTGAGAGTATTTATTGTTATTAACCTCAAAGATTCAGACATGGATATTGGAAATTGTATAGGAAGAGAAATCAATAGAAACTTCCTTTTAACCTCATATCCATGGGTTATTGATGGAAAAAGTCCAATGTGATGAGCTACCAATTATGAAATTGGGCTGTTTAGCAAGTCTGGGACCCTTTAGAAATACTTATTTACAGGAAAATATGGTCCTTTTCAGAGGTATGTGTGAATTGGTGAGTTGTAGTTATTTGAGAAGTGATAAGAGCTACGAATGCTTTCTCCAGAAAAAAATGCAAGCAAACACACTATGCGAGTTTTCTGCACAGCCCTTATTCTGTTGTGCTGAAACATATCTTTCACTTCTCATAATGTCCAAACACTTAGAGACTCATGGTCACCTCGACGTCAGTTTTGAAGGCAAAAGTTAATATCACATCCTAAAAGTCTTGCTAAGTCAACACACAAACATAAAAGTAAACTAATTCAGTTGAAAAGCATCTTTCATAAGATGGTTGATGGTTGCTGTTGGTTGGTTAGAACAAGAGGTTGAAACAGCATTTTTTTTTAACACCATGCAGACATCTTTCATGTGCTGACTGGCTAGAGTTCTCATCTTGGTGACAAGGACAGACTATTCTTTTAGTAGTATTTGCTAGGCCAAGAGCTCAGTCTGATAGATGAGGGCAGGGGTGCCCACTGGGAACTCTAAAACACTTGGAGTTGAATTCATAGAATGCGATATTGCTTCTGCTTCAGTGAAGTCAACTTTGTCAGTGTCTGAAGGGAAGAATCAGCTGTGTATTTTAATCTAAGGATTTCCAATAGAGTTGTCTTTGTGGATTTCTTTGTCTACTTGGTTCATATAATAGCTGGTAAAGCCTTCCTACTCTGGGCTCTGGCCCCCAGATAGCCTTTGTTTAGCTCACTAGGAGCATATAACTGCCCTCATCCACACACCCCTTCTGTAATGGTAACCTTGTAAGAGCATAATTTTATTTTATTTTTTTTAGCATAGTCAAAAATGGGACTTGCTGGGTCTTTATACAAGAGTTGTGGCTCATGAAGATGGTTAAAACTGCCAGTAGAGTGCTAAGCTGTGAATGAACTTCCTGTTGGATTAGTCTCAGAACTGTTTAGCTAGTCACTAAGGGAGGAAAAACTATCTGCCTATGGTTAACCAATTGCTGAAAATGTGTAGGGTGGGGAACCAGGGAACTTATATGTGTAATTTTTGGCAAGTCCTGTCCACAGGGTTTGATTCCAGACCCCAGGTCTGTTATGTTGAAGTGAGATCGACTTATTTTAGAATTATTGTCTGTATCACATGAGTGCCAGTGTGATACATGAAGATATTTTTCAGTAGCGAAATGGCAAGGACAGACGTTTGTTGTAATAGCAGTGAGCTCTTTCTGTGTTATGACGCCACCAGTTTTATTTCCAAGTTCTGTAAAGAAATGTTCCTTATATCAAAGGTCTTTTAACTTCCAGAGGAGCCTTGTCAAGTGGGCATCAGCACAAAAAAACTAGACACTGGCTGTTCTGAAAACTACCCTCACTCATTGTATGCTGAGGGAACTCACCTGGCTCAGCTTATTCTGAGACCATGTTTTTTTTTTTTTTTTTGGTTTTTTCGAGACAGGGTTTCTCTGTGGCTTTGGAGCCTGTCCTGGAACTAGCTCTGTAGACCAGGCTGGTCTCGAACTCACAGAGATCCACCTGCCTCTGCCTCCCAAGTGCTGGGATTAAAGGCGTGCGCCACCACCGCCCGGCTCCTGAGACCATGTTTGAGCGGAAGGAAAGTCACTGACTCTGGCTAGGGGAACACTCTTGATGGAGACACTCAGTCAACATTTTTTTCTCTTCTCACACTACAAATACACTTTATTATTTTAGAACAAATGGAGGCTAGGTCACCTCAGTCCAAAAGATTTTTATGCTTGGCTGTGTCGTATGTACTATGGCATGGTGCTCTAAATCCAAGCTATTTAATTGGTGTAAATTTCTCTAGTTTTCATAAAATCCTAGTTTTTGGAGCTGAGATACTGTCTCACGATCTATTCCGAGTGGGGCATTTCACATTAGACACATATGAGAATCCATTGCTCCTTTGATTTTGTGAGTGTAAAACTTCATTAGGAAAGATCCTTTCACAAGAGGGACACAGCTATCCTGGTGTCCATTGTATTTGGTCCCAAACCAAAGGAAACGGTCTTTCTATTTTGTTTGATGGCTTCCAATGTAAAGTGCTCTGTGTGCTAACGTCCACGACACAATCGCAATGGCAGCTCATGTCAGGAAAAGGCACCAAAGGAAGTACCCTCATGGGGAGGCCTTTGTGGGCACATCCCTGCCTTTGCTTCCTGATGGCATATGGGCACACCTCATGCCACCATGCATGTGCCCGTGCACAGGATAGAAACAGCCATTGGAAAATTTTGACAAAATTTATATTTCCAGAGACATTTTTGAAGCTATTGAGGAGTTAAGAATATGTCAAAAATTCTTGTTTATATTCATGACTCCTTTCACCCATTACAAAATCCATAAATTCTTAATTTTGAAAAATGCTTATTTACCAAGAAGGTTAGGAAAATGCTGAAAGTAAAACAAATAAGCAATATATATTATATTAAATTAGAGATAATATTTAAAAAATATATATAATTTCCAGTATTTTAAAAATAAATATATATTATATTTTAAATTACATTTATTTAATTTCTATTATTTTGAAAATAAAACAAAAGACCTTCTCAATAGTTTCTCAGAAGTCAGTGAATTGGCCCCTCCTATAGCTATTTTGCTTCTGAAAATTAGGATATGTAGGGTCTGCTGGATTTTTGTTTGACTCTGACCAGACAAGGGGCTTCTGGAAGGCCGGAATAGTATATCTTCTATTCCCTCATTCCCTCATGACTAATTTTTGCTTGGCACCTGCCCATTAATGAGCCCCTATAAATGTTTTCGGGGTGAGTAATCATCAAATATTCTCAGTCCCATTCTTTAATAATCTAGTTTGGATCCTCTCAGCGATAGAGACTTCTGCACAGGTTCCTGATACATCCCAACAGTTAGAAACTGTGCTCGCCTTTGGCCTTGTGTATAGGGCTAATTCATTTTGCCACTTCATGTATATTAAATTTCTAATAATGGCCTTACTCATCGTATGAAGGCTAGCTGGGGTTAGCCACATGTGACACCTCACAAGAAAGGGTTCTTCTAGATAGGGGTTTCTTCTAGACTGCCAGTGTTTTCAGGGGCAGAGTCTTACCTGACGCGGAATCTCTGAAAAGAGCTCTGATCTCCAGGGTCCTACGTGTGACCAAGGTGCTCATGTCCTCATGGTTTCTCAACAGCGTGGGTCTTATCTGCTCCCATGTCACATTTTGTTGAGACTGTTCTGCACAGAAATACCTCTGTTCTGACCAACTTATGCCAGCTCTTCTCAAGACAGGGCCAGGTCGTAGCAGTAGGTGGCGGCCACCCACTCTAGGCTGGTAGCTGTGTCTCAAGGTCCCTGGGAGGCCCCTGCTCCCTGCAAGGCAAAGACCAAGCAATCCTACAAACCAGAATGACTTTTCATGAAGTCTTCCCCCTTTGTGGGTCTGGTGGTCAGAACCATTAAAGTCTGCCTGCCTATTTCACGTGCTAAACACAATAACTTTTGACCATTTTATGAAGAATTCCCCCAAGCTTGGAAAGCTGTGGTTTGTGACGAATGTGCTCAGGGTTGCCCACGATACTTAATCCATCACCACCAGATGCTCTCCCAGGGTCCTTTGTCACTCTCAGGAGTTGCAGGATTCTTTCCCTTCATCCTCTGGCGAAACCAACATAATCTCTCCCATTAGTTTTGGTTTTCAGGACAGCAACTAGGGAGGGGGAGGGCTCTTCCGGTCAGCTTTGGTTTTCAACCTTGCAACCAAACATTCCAGAGAAAGACAACACAGACTCTCTTGGCCTTCTTCACGGAATGTGGAAGGAAAGACACAGAGCGAGAGTGAGCCACAGGTTGATAATATCTTCTGTGGTTCAGCCTGATCTGTTGTCCTCTGAGTTACCAAATGATGGGCAGCATTCTATCATGATCAGAAATGCCCTTCCAAACATCCACAAATATCCCATGCTTTTAAAAAGCAAGTCAGATGGGCTCCAGCTTAACTAGAAGGGAGGTAACTCATTAAGGTAAATGAACTTAAACCTTTCATTTAAGTTTTGAAAAGGCACACAGAGATTCTGTAATTTCCCGCGGATTGACAATCTCAACCTTGGGGGTTATATGTTGCTAGTGAGTAGAACTAGGACCATGTTGAAAACATATCTGTTGGGATTATTACTGCTGTTTTGACAGGGAGGGTGCTTGCCTGGTCAGAGCTGAAAGAGATGGCAAAGGCAAGCACACTTGGAAGAGAAAGAGGAGCCGCAGGAACAAGAGCAGACAAGCTCACCTGGCAGAGAAAGAGCAGGAACGAGCGCAGAACCGATCCTGCTGAGCAGACCACTCCCTTAGCTCTCCCTGCCTTCATCAGAACATTATCAGAACTACGGACAAATTCGTGGGAACCTGGTTGATGCCTCTGAAACGCTACAGCTATGCAAGACACCGATTTTCATTTTGTTCACAAATGCAAGTAATGCGACTTCTCCAAGTGAGAGTCAGGGATGGCAATTAAACCAGGATACCCAGGCAAACTACAGGCCTGAACACCTTGTGCAATGTGCTCTATAGCTGTGGCCACGTGGCGGCGCCACCTCAGCTGTCAAGCTGGTTTTCTGGCGTCCGTGTTTTTCGTGGTCTTTTTTACAAGCATGCAAACTTCCATTGAGTGATTTTTTTTTTTTTGGTGGCTGTTCTTCTGTTACCTCAAGACCCAGTCGTTATAACTTAACAAAGAATGCAAACATGCATTAAGCGATGATGTTGTACAGTTTTGAAAAACACACTAGAAAAATCGATACGTTTGGAACGGAAGAGGTGATAAAACACAAAGAAGCTCCAGAAAACTGCTGCCGCTATGCTATTAAATGTAAGAACGAGCCCTCTGCAAACTATTAGAGCGAATGCTAAGAAAATAAAAGGCAGCATTAGAACACATCGTTCTACAATGCTTGCAGATTTATGTGTCCCTAGGATGCAGCCTTCGTTTTACATTTGCTCCTAGGAGGACTCAGCCCTGAATTACGCGAGACCTTCAAGAACTCACCTCTGGCATAAACCTGACAAGCCATGTTTGTTTACTGTCCCTCCTGTTTCCTGCTCTGCAACTTCATCTTGCCATGCGGGCTCCAGAAAGGTAAATGAATGATTGCTGGGGCTTGGTCAAGGTTTGAGGGACAAAGGCAAAATGCTTTATGAAGTATTTCACACCCAGGGAGTATTTCGTGAATGACCTCCAGTAATGCTCATCTGATCTGAAGAACCCAACATTGTCCATAGCTTTGCAGACCAGAAGCTAGACACAGAGAGCAATGCCACCATCTGAGTTTACAGCTAGTGACTGGTAGAGACAGTTCTGAATTAGATTTGTGTAGACTTTTAGCTTCGTTAGAAGGGGAGGAAGTTATGCTTAAAAATCACAACTAGTTTTTATTTATTTGTTAATTTATTTTTTATTTATTTATTTATTTATTTATTTATTTATTTATTTATTTATTTTTAGCAGAAGTGATAATTTTTAGATGCTCTCCGGAATCCTTTTGGAAACTTATCAGGTGGATGCCTTTCTCTCCTGGTCAGATGATGAACAAAGGGTGATGTAGAAGCATAAGCTAACCCCAGTGGTTCTTGGTCCTGGCTTATTATTAGAGTGCTTCTAGGTTCACTATCGTGAGAGAAGCAGGAACAGAGGCGTAGATGCACGCAGCGTCATTCCAGAACGCGAGTCTTGCTTGTCATCTCTCCTTTCTCCCGACAACACCAACTCCATACTTTTTTATTCCTTTCACTCAGAAATCTTTATAGCCTTGGATCCTATTTTGTTTTGTTTTGCATTGTTTACCAGGCTTTATATTACCATCACCGTAACTGGAGGAAGGGCCGATTTGTCCGTTTTATGGGGAGAAAGAGATATGTAAGCGAAGGAGCCTGGAGAGACCTGCCCTCCTCCTCCTGCCCATGGGAATGGCCTCTCCTGGCTGGATTTGAGGAAACTGTTTCTCTGTGACCCTGGAAGGCCTGGTGCAGAGCCTCTTTGCTTCTTAAAGTACACTGACACTAATTTGTTTTTGAGAATTTTTAAGACTCTTCCAAAATCCCTTATAGTGACTAGAAATACCCTGGGGTGTTGCAAATTCAGAGGCTGAGGATTATTGTGGAGAAGCTAAAGCCATGAGTGTGCGCCCAACAGCCGGTGGAAAGGACTGCGTGGGGTGTTTTGTCTGTCAAACAGCTGACGGGGCTCAATTTTGCATCAGATAGAGCGGATCCCACCAACGGCACGCCCGCAGGCAGATGGTGCTTGTGTTTATGTGACACCAAAATATTTGAGTTAAAGATAGCAGAGTCAAGCCTGACCTCTTTTTAGTTTCCCCATCTGAGTGCTTAGCTCGGCCTCAGACAGGCCGCGTGCAGTGTTAGAGAGAGCACAGGCTTTGGAAGCAGACGGGCTTGGATTAGACGCTCTGTGCTCCTAAGCCCTGTGACTTGGTGTCCTACTTTGGTTTGTGGATCGATGGGTAAAGTGGTTAACAGTGCTGCCACTTTGCCTATGTAAGCCTGTGTCTGGAGTGGAGAGGGCACATGAATATGTGTGCTCGGTAAATACTACCACATCTTCTTTCTGCTTCCTTGTCACCTGCAGTAGGAGATGACAGCGGTCCTCTATTGAGGACATGGAGGATGTGAACCCACCTGGAGGTGGAGGAGATCCTTGGAAGCATGAGTTATCTGTGAGTCTTAGTCCTTGATCCAGAGAGTCTGTGCATCTAGGGAAGCCATGGGGACCAGCACCAGAGAAACCACATAGGTGGAGCCTTAAAAACTGCTCCAAAGATCCTTCTTTTTATAGCCCAAGAAGGAGAAGATTAAAGGAGAATCAAGATGAAGTCAGAAAGCATGGCCAAGGGGACCTGTGCCAGAAAGAGCACAGCGGGTTCCTCCCTGCAGGTGGAGTCCCACAATGGAACTTCCTATAGGTTGAGGAAAAGAACAAGTTGAAGATTCCAGAGAAAGAGACATGAGATGAAAGGAGCCATTTTTAGCATCCAAGGGAGAAAGGAACCTAAACAGGAGCAGAGAGTTATAAACTCTCAGCGATGGCTACAGACATAGGACCTACCATCATCAGTGGTGTTGATCTCTGGCTTTCTCTCAGTGTGGTTGTATAATGTAGGCCCCGTTTTAGTTTCTTGGGGCTACACTAACAAAGTACCACAGCACAGGGCATTTCAAAACAACAGAAATGTACAGAAGCCCGAGATCAAGGTGTCAGCTAAGCTGCTCTTCCTAGAATCCAGAAAACAGAGTTTTTGCTCTTTCTGTCTTTTCCTCATTCACCAGCCATGGCCAGAGCTGGTGTTCCTTGGCTTGAAGCGCCACCAGTGTCTGCTTGTCTTGTCGGGTGGCATTCTCATCATGGTGGGCGTAGTCTCACCGGGTCAGGGCTTACCCCAAGGATGCAATTCCAACTTGATTACATCCACAGGTGCTGAGACAGTTGGATACTTAATAGTCATTCTGAGAATCTGATGGTAGCATTGATCTCTCTACAGAGAAATGCAGATGTGTAAGAAGCATTCTGTGGATCATTTCAGGTGGGCTTTTGTGGATTCCACACTGAACTTGCTGTTCCTAGTGTGGGCCAGCAGTGCCAGCTTTACCTGGGGCTTTCCAGAAACCAGAGTTTGCATTTTGAAGAGGATCCTCATGGGTTTTCTTGATGAACTCTGAAGCTCCTAGAAGATCCCTCCCCTCTTTCTTCTCTTGCTCCCTCTCTGCTTCCCAGCTAGAACAGTAAAGTTTGCCTGCCCATTTCTCCTTCCCTCTTCAGGACACCAGCTTCTGTGATAGCCAGGCCAGCATTTCCTATGCCACGGATGTGACTACAATCACTCTCTTAGGAAACATGCCCTAGGATCTATATTACATAAAGCAGAATAAAAGTCACTAATTAAACAAACAGATTGAGCAATTATCTGTGCTGGGTCTCCAGAAAGAAGAGATTCTGTCTCCCAAAGGACTCCCCAACTGGGTCCCATCCATGACTTTGTAACCTGTTTCTCCAAGATGCACAGGAAGGGCGACCTGAGTCATCCTGAGAAAGGACCACCTCAGAACCTGTGGTCATTTCCTTCCCACAGTGACTTTGAATTCGCCCTGCATTTTATGCCCATAGCTGGGGAGTGGTGGGGTGGAACTCGTCTTCTTTTCCCTTTTCTACAGCAGGAAAAGGCTACATTTAGAAGTTTCTAGCAATTTTGTTCCAGAGGTAGGGTCATAGACTTATTCTGGAAATAGGCTTTGTTTGTTTGGGAAAACTCTAGAAGAGGGTCCTTTACCCCTTTATTACACAAATGCAAGGAGGCAGGCCGGATTGTTGAATTTATTAAGCATACTAATTTGCCTTTTAAACATGTTTTGGGAATTATTTACCTTAAGTATCTTTAATGGATGTGACCTTCTTAAATGTTAATGAACATTTTAGATGTTTTTCTTGAATATTCTGATAGTGCAGTTTTCCAGAATGATCTGCCCAGCTGCGTTGTCCCTCTTGCAGTTAGAGTTCTCATCCTTCTACACACTTCCTTTGTTCTCCACTGCCTAGCATCTTCTAGCCTGTGATGATGCGTTGTATAGTTCATTATAAGTGTTAGCCTGTGAATCTGTTTCACTCACTGGTGATGCTCAAGCCCTTCCAGAAGGCTGTCTTGGGAAAGCTGTCAGTAATGTTGAACAAATGGGTAAGAACTTGCTGTCTTAAGATAATGGACATCTCAATATGATGCATACTTTTCTTAGGTTATGATTATTTTAAGTATTTTATTATAGAAGTAATTTTCTCTTGTTCATAATATTTAACATTTGCATATTATATTTCAAGTATCATCAAATGACCAGTTCACTGAATTTGTTGAGGACTTTTATGATAAAATCCATAATAATTTAAGAGGATATAGATAGCTTTGGAAAATTTTTGTGGTATTTTAATTTGTTGGTTCTGTTTTATCTTCCTAACAATGTTTGAAAAATGGGCTTTTCTTTTGTTTAAGCAATGTGCCTTCATTCTATCTGTGTCCCTCTGGCAATTCTGTGCTGCTGTGGCTGGTGGAAGCTGGGTCAGAACCTTTGTTGGAGACCTCAGAGATTTATCAGTGCTCAGTCTAGTGTGGACTGTTGATCCTTTTAGGGCAGGGGTAAAGGAGAGCATGTGGGGTGGATGGCTGGGGAGCTGAGGTCAGATGAGTGAGTCTGAAGATACAGAGTCATGGCTCCCAAGAGCCTTCTAGTCCTGCTAATTCTGTTGGCACAAATTTTCAAACTTGTTCTTAGTGAATTAACCTTGAGTACCCATTGCCTTGGGGAAACCCTTAGTGTCTCTGAAAGCCTGGTGGCTGATGCTCCAGCCGGAGACATCAAAAGTTTGAATTACCAGTGCAGATTGAATGAAATAAGAGGATGGAGTGGTTATCTCCTTGGACTTTTAGAGAAATGTGTTTCTGCCTTTGTAAATGTGGGTGCATCTTACCTTGATGTCTTTGGTCCCATGTGTGATTTGTGAAAGATGCTGCTGACTGCTGGGCCAGGCGTGGCTGGACTTGGGTATGGGTCATCCTTAACAGAACAGCTGAGCCTCCGCTGAGAGTTCCTTGTCGTCTTTCTCGGAGACAGTGGAATGCTAGGCTCAGAGGTAAGAGGAAATCTTTCTGGGTACCTATTTTGGTACCTGATGTGAGAGTTCTGGTCGGGACCCAGAGGTAGGTTCCATCTATGGAGACCGGGCTAACTAATGTCTTACAGCATCCCTGCAGGGGCTCATGTCTGCCTGGATGGAACTGAGTGAGGGGAGTCTAGAAGGATGGAGAAGCTTTTTACAGATGGTTATGAGGAACCGGGAGGATGGAAGAAAACCAGTGGTGTAGAGCATGCCACCGGCCAGAGGCAAAGGACATCTGTAGAGACAGTTGTGGAGAACATGGGAATTCCTTTCAGCATCTCTGAAAGTTCAGGGCTGGTAGCCTCATCACAACTTGTAGATCAGTACTCAGAATGCTCGCCATACGAACGTAACAAGATCTGACTTTTACCTCACAGGTCGCTGACAAAATGTTTGCGCTACCTGTGACTGTCGTCTACTTCCGCTTGAAGCTTCCAGAGGCATCCCAAGCTCTCAAGGCTTGAATGGAAGGTCAGAGAAGTGACCTTTTTCTCTTTTTCTTTCCTAAAACTTGACCTTTTCCTGTTCTGTCAGGCGCCCAAGACAAATTTCTTATAGGATGAGGGTTCAGCTTCCTTAGCTGTCCCCTCCAGGCTTTCTTTTAAGAATCCTGGAAGAGAACAGGAGAGCCCTGTGTACCTTGGGCTGAATAGGATGAGGATCTTTTTTCTTGGGGGAGTGGGGAGAATGCTAGAAGAGAGACTGGAATGGGCTAGGCAGAGCTATTTTAGGACAGTGAAAACTGCTTCTTTGCCTGGTCCTGTTTTTCTGGAGGCAGAAGCTGGAAATCTGTCCTTTCTCCTCTGTGGGAACAACAGAAGCATCTTGAATTTTGGAAATGCTGGCTTCCACAGGTGATGCTGGGTGGATTTTGAGAAGCGTTACTAGAAAGATGTGAAACCTATTCTCCTTTAGGGTACTATTGAGTTCTGGCAAGGTGGGTAACCAGGTGGGGACAAAGACAGAGGGTTCCAAGTGCTCATGAACTGGAAATAGAATCTTGGAGGGGCACACCATAGACAAAACTCAACCTCATTATCTTCCCCAAACTGTAACACACTGAATGTGAAAGGAGCTCGTGGATTATCTTCACGGAAGTGTGTCTCTTCTTTCTGGAGCATACTTCTATGTGAGTGTCACTGCCAAGAGTTTTCATTATAATGGATAATGGAGAGGTGCTTTAATACCAGGATGAGGCGTCTCTGTATTTGA
Organism: Alexandromys fortis; assembly: GCF_014885135.2. Taxonomy (NCBI): domain Eukaryota; kingdom Metazoa; phylum Chordata; class Mammalia; order Rodentia; family Cricetidae; genus Alexandromys; species Alexandromys fortis. Next base: position 1,293,237 of record NW_026067915.1, on the reverse strand, counting down.
GCAGCTTCCTTAATCTTTTCATTCTGGGAGGTAGGGCGTGAGAATCACCCTAGCAGGATGTTATAAAGCACCGAGAATGTGTTAGCCTAACTAGCTTCTCTCACGGAAGAAATCAGCTCAGAAACACTTACTAGACTGACCTCCCACCAGGCATGCGCTTCCCTCTGCCTATCTACCTGGGGACATTCATAGAATCAGGCTGAGAAAGTGTGTGACCCTTCGTGTTTTATAGTCAGGCAGGGGCCATGATTTGCAAAACTGTGAGTGGCCCATGTAGCATGTGTTGCTATCATGGCAGTGGCGGCAGCCTGGACTGGGTAGAAGTCACACCTCCATCAGGCAGGTAGGAGAAGAGCTCAAGATGGACTCCATGGCTCATACTGTGATTCACACGCGTGCCCTTCCTCTTTATGCAACACCAGACCAGCTCCCAAATCGGGCATTCAGGGATGTCGCATAATATATAGTGTGGGATGTAGGAGGCCAGGCTTGCACTTAGCTGTTTTACTCCTGAGAGATATGTGTGAGGAAAACCCCGGACCCCCCAGATTCAAACCCCACCTCCAGACTGGGGAGCATAGTTCTGACACATCACGCTCACCGTGACGTCCCACTGAGGATTAAATGAGACACACCTAGCTTTGGTACTCAGAGAACCTTGGCACACACTGAGCATCTTCCTGTTTCTCTCCTCTTTCAAGGTTTTCCCCGCGGCATACAGTAGGGGCTGTAGAAACAAGCGAAACAGTACGCATTTCGTTAGCTCCTTATGGAAAGTTACGGCAGAGAGGGAGAGAGATGAGAAAGAAACCCTCTGACACACTTCGCAGTGGGAGTCCTAGTCACCCCCCAGGAATTGCTAACACTCCTCCCCTGGGCTCATCTTTTAACACTAGGTCACCCCGAGGGACAATTACCTGTCTTCCTTGCAGACACCTATGTCCCTGCCAGGCTGAGGGTGTCTGAGCACATTTAGATCTGGACTAGATCTTGTCAATTTTATATTGTCCCCACCATCTACCCCAAGTTTCATCATGTTCATTTTGTGAATACATAATAATAAGACTTAAAATCGCCCCTGATTAGTGCCCTATAGCAGGGAGAGAGGAGAAAAATGAACCATGCTTCCCAATCGCATCCAAAGTCAACTCACTAAGTTTACCCTGAGCCGTTCTGTTTAAGGGCTCCCGTGAAGGCCCAGGCTGCCTCCCCAACCTGTAATAAAGTATATGTATAAAGATAGCAGTGTTGTTATACAATTTAATTAGTACATCACTCAGACATTTGGACCAATGCCTGGCTCTTTTTCTGCATGTTCATTTAGCTTTTAGTCTAACTCCTGCATGAAATAAACAAAAAGGCTAATTGCTTTTGGATTTTAGCACCGGGTGAAATACCTGGATTCATTATGTGAATCATATTTTATAGGTAGATTAAAGGTTCTATTGGCAAATGAAAAACTCCAAGATGACAGCTGTAATGCTAAAAGCCAGGCAATTGAAAGGCCTGGGCTCCCAGAGGCAGCATATGGATCCATCTGACACGTTCCTGGTTTTCGTAGCAGTGTAAAATGTTTGCACACTGATGAGAACATTGCCTCTGGCTGGGAAGAATTTGTGTCGTGGCTCTAAAGCAGCGGCATGCCGCTGAAGGTTTAAAGACTCTGTCTGTCAGGAAGGTAAGAGGAGAGCGCTTCACTTGTGATTTCCTGACCACATCCCCAAGGAGTAGAAGGCACTGCTCTCCATCTAACTCTCACTAGTCCTGGGGACCAGTGCGTCCTGTGGTACCAGATGGAGGACCAGCCTGGATTCAGAAACGAGAGCTGAGTTTTTAGTCATTTCTGCACGATACAGAAGTTAGTGTGGGGGAGTTCTGGAGTGGATCTCTTATGAGCATGTTAGGGCCCAGCAAATAAGAATGCCTTCTCAACTTCCTGGAGATTGAGCCAGGTTGATGGAGGGGATTTTCATCCACTTGGGATCTTCAAATGTGTGCAGGGCATGATGGTGTGGGATATATTTGTGGCCTTTGCCGTCAGACACTTTGCTGCTGCCTCTTTTGGAGTACCTGGAATAGAGTATAACTTTTTTTTTTTAATAATTTATGAATTGGTTTGGGCTTGGAGGTGAATATCTATAATCCTGGCACTCCAGAGGCTGAGGCAGGAGGATTGTGAGTTTGAGACAAGCCCAGGCTACTTAGTGAGACCTAAGCTCCATTAAACAACCAATTAACCAATCAAATTCTTTCAAAGGCTTTGGAAGCATTTAACACATGCAGGAGGTGGCAATTGCTATTATCTGCAGACCAATGTAACACCCCAAATATAAGAGAAAGTAAGACTTACTCCTTCTTCATGGTACAGACTATACTTGACACTGGATTAGGGAAAAAAACTGGTCTTAGGTTTTGTGTTGGGGGGCTGGTAGTTCATAGATGATCCCTGTACAGTTGTATTAATCTGAAGACTTGCCATCTCTCCCATTCTTTCTTGGCAGTAGCTGTGTGATTATTATAGTCCAATCATAGTTTTGGCTCAAGTTGCCTAGAGGCAGCTGTGAAGACCATCTAGGGCAAACAAGGTCATTCTGGCTTTCTTCCAAGCATGGCAGGTTCCCAGAAGGTTAGAAGTTTGAGTCACTGGATATGAAACCAGCATAGCTTCCTGTCAGCTCTGCTAACTAACGATGACAGCATATTAACAAGGAGTGTTGCTGGCCTTCACCTGAAGCCCTGGATAATATTGGGAGCAATAGCAAACACCTCCCTAAGTTTATCCTTATCCTGGTCCAGGCACTGCGCTGAGCACCTTCTAGCCATTATCTCTGTTTGCCTCACATCGCCTGTGGCCGTAAGCTCCATCTCAAAGATCACGCTGTAAAAGTGAAGCTGGGGTGGAAATCCTTATGGTTTGACTCTCAAGCGAAGCTGCTCGCCTCCGTGTTGTATCACCTGTCTCTGAACCTGGGGCATGGTCACTATGATGCATGTTTCCAATGAGCATTGCACATGGGCAAACCCTGAAGAACTTTGCCTATCTTTCCTTTCCCCTGTTTCCAAAGGCCTGGCTCTGAAGGTACCACTCCTGCTCTTGCTCAGGGAGGAGCTTCAGTAACTCCTCCCTCCCCATCTGACTGGATTCTGCTAACAAAGGTAAGCCTTGTATCCTCGATTCTCTCCACACATTGCACACCAGTGGAGGATGTTTTCCACCAACTCTCTAAATGGAGAAATAATGCTCAGAAGCCAGTAATGCCCTCAACATAACTAGCTCAAACTCAAACTGGCAAGATAAACTTTCTTGATAAATGCCCACTTGAATCACCAAATTTCCAAAAATCGTTGTGCCCAAAATAACCTAAAGCTTCTACAGGATGAGCAACAGATCCAAGGAACTGGTGAGTTTCCAGGCTGGAAATATAATTATCTGGCAGAGAGCAGAAAATAGACTAGAAGAACAAGAGGTGGTTGCCATGGTACCAAACCTGACACATGGTCTCCAATAGATCTACCAAACTTCAGATTCCAAGGTATTCCTCAATATATCCTGCCACATTCAGGAGCGCATAGAGAGGTCAAGGCACTAGTGCCCCAGGTGTGATTCTGAGTCCCCGGATATGGCAGCCTCATGTTCCCAAATGCTAGAAGCGGGGCTGTCTGTGCCCCAGTAACTAACCTTCCACTTCAGTCTCTGTAGAGATGACAGAATAGTGAGGCCTCCAGCCCTTCCGTTCTCTTTCTGAAAGAAATAACCATTTCCTTTTCTATCTGAAGAATGAAAGGCAACATGGAGAAGTTGCTAAGAAGTAAAACACTGTTGCAGACATACAAGTAACATTGTAAGGACCGCACAGGTTGTATTTAAAATAAAATCCCCTGCTTGCCTTTAACATCCCCATCCTTCTTGCTGCCCTCCCTTGTTCTTCCTTCCCCTTTTCACTGCTGTGTATTCACTGTCTGTAGTCCTGGGTTTCATGAGGACATTTTATACAACACGCAGTGTTCTTGGATGACGCACCTCATGTCCTTTTGGTAATGTAGTTCTGGGCTCTCTAGGAGTGGCCTGTAAGGTGGCAGGAGTAGCTCCTTTTCTTTTTTCAGGAGGCACACCTCCACTCTTGACATCTGCAGGAGCTTGCACAGGTGCAGCGCAGCTACAGGGGCAGATGCAGGTAGGGGAGCTATCCGTGGTACGGGAACATTTGGGGGTGAGACTGGAGATGCAGGGGTGGGGGAGAACAAAGAACATCTGGGCTGAGGGAAGGTGTGGGGGTGTTTAGAGAAGCTGCTAAATTTTCTCCAAAGCAGAAGGACCACTTACATTGCCACCATCATTGGTGTTTTAACTGCTCCTCATTCTCACCAGCACTTGGCTTGAACCAGCAGGTCCAAGTGACAGGGTCCTGAGAAGGAGGGGCCAGGGGATCAGAGATAAAGAAAAAAAAATAAATGGGTTCCAGAGGTCTTTCTCAAGCTATTCCTTATGCCGAGGAAATTTATTAAGAAGTACAGTATCTTATTATATGTTGACAGAGGCTTCTGTCCTGCCCTGTCCTGCAGACGTTTAGTCCCAAAGAAACACACAGAGGCCTATATTAATTATAAACTGGTTGGCCTATTAGCTCAAGCTTTTTATTAACTAAATCTTATCTCTGAAATTAACCCATAATTCTTGTCTGTGTTAGCCATGTGACTTTGTACCTTTTATCAGTGAGGCATTCTCATCTTGCTTCCTCTGTGTCTGGGTGACGACTGCAGACTGAGCCTTTCTCTTCCCAGAATTTTCCTATTCTGGTTGCCTCACCTATACTTCCTAAATGCTACTGATTAATCAGCATTTTATTAAATCAATACAAGTTACAAATCTTTACAGGGTACAAGAACATTGTCCCACAGTAATTATATACTATTTGCAGGGGACAACGAGACAGTTAGTGGGAAGCTACCATACAATGGAACAAAGTCAGGTGGAGGCTGATCAAGCAATAATAAACAAGGGAACATAGGACATATTAAGTGCACAACAGACTGAACATACAGTGGCCTTGGGGGAAAAAGCCAGGTTTCCAGGAACTGAAACCATAACTCATTTGAGGTCCTGGCCCCAGCCTCAGACTGGACCTTGCCAAGTCTGGCCCTGGGCAAGGACACAGAACTAGGTTTCTTTTATGCTTTCATCAGGGCCCCCGAGAAAGCCATGTGTGTGTTCAACTCTCAACAAACACTTTCTGTGGTCATCCAAGTCTGAAGGATCTACAGGGAGAGGCAGTATTCTACCATTTTAACTTGTACATCTCTAATTATTAATAATTATTGCACTTGTAGGTCATCTATAGATCTTCTTCTGTCCAACTTTAAATTGAGTTTTTTTTTTTTTTGGATAAAAGTTCTTTATCAGATACAAGATTTGCAAATATCTCACCCCTGCCTGTGGCTTATATTTTTTGTTCTCATATATCATACCTGGAGGTCAGCCCTGGACTTAGTCACCACTAGAAATCATGGCTCCCTGAAGGCTTCTTGGATCTGGTTAGTGAAGGTGCCAGGCATGAAGTGGCAGCCATTAGGGTGCTCCAGTGGCCACAGAAAATTTCCGCAGGACTCCCTGCCCAGTGTTACCAGAGGAGATGACGCTGACATCAGCAGGGTTCTCGATGGCAACAATAGCCCGAGCAGCTTCTCCCAGGTCCTCTTCAGATTGATGATGTGGATGCCATCACTTTTCCTTCTGTAGATGTGCTGCTCCATCTGAAGGTCAAGGTTGGGCCCCCTAAGTGGGTCCCAGCCTCAAGGAATTTGAGGACATCCTCCTCCTTCATCTGCAGGACATAAAGGTTCCGGACATTGTGTAAATTATGATGGGAATAAAGAACAACACCTGATGAACCTGTCCCAGGGCAGTGCAGAAAGGGCAGGAAATTCATTTCTAATCTGGATCTTTGAATTAGGAAGGTGCACACTTTTAATCTGGATCTTGAGGCAGGAAGACACATCTTTATTATGGGCCACACCTCTTTCTGGAAGTCTCTATGAGCACAGGGAAGAAGGAAGATTTTGCTCTTTGCCTGCTTGCTTTTGCCTTGGTGGCAATTCATTCCTTTACTGGCATTAGAGCCCACTTCTTCAGGGTTCCAGGATGTACTGCAGATCAGCTACGACACCCAGCCTTATGTCTGAGCAACTACTGGATTCCTGGACCTTCTGTTCACAGGTTGCCTTTGTTGGATTAGCTGGACTGCAGTCTGTAGGTCATTCCAATAATATCTCTCTCTCTCTCTCTCTCTCTCTCTCTCTCTCTCTCTCTCTCTCTCTCTCTCTCTCATTTTCTATAAGTTCTGTTACTTTGGAGAACCCTGAACAATATATTCTCCAAACCCTTAAGCCATTTGGTCAGCCCCAGTCCCCAGTTCCAGCGGCCATGTGACCTAGACCCGGCCCATTATCATTCTTCACTGAGGAATACAAATGTAAGCAAGTTAGTTCAAATGAACTCAGATGTGGGAAGTTGAGCTAGGATAACTTCAGACAAAAACTTGTCAGTCTCTAGAATATTAGGCTTGGGATTCTGTGGCCTCTCTTTGGAGAATCCAGTCAACACTAACAACAGGCTGAGGAATGTCCGAGTCCTACACATGGATCAATGAACATGCCTCTGCCAATTAAAAAGCTGGTTTTTATCTAAAAATATCGTCAGCTGGTAAAGGAAGTAAGAGTGAGCATTCAAGTTTTTGCTGTTATGAAGCCTGGGACTTGCTATTTCTCTCAACAGGGTTCAGAAAGGGTCACTTTAATTTAAAGGGATACAGGGAAAGGAAAATGACAATAGAGGAAACGGGGGTTTGGTATTGATTTCCCTGTGTGGGATATTAAGTCCTGAAAAACAGCATTTCTGCAACAGTTCGGGCCAACTCTGCTTGACAAAGAAGCAGTATCAACTGCTTAAGCAAACAAAACAGAACATAAATGACTCTTAAGTGCATGTGGCTGTACCCACAGATCAGTGTATCGCTCAACCCTCATCAGAGACGCTTCATGTAGTAGATGGGAATTAACGCAGAGACCCAAAACTAACTGGACAGTGTACAATGAGTGAGAGACTTGGGAGCCATCAGTCCTAGATGGGATGTCTTCATCCAAACCCTTCCCTCAAGGCTTGGGGGAGCTATGCAGAAGGGGAGGTGGAAAGATGCTAAGAGTCAGAGTTGGTGGACGTCTCCAAGGAAACGGCTTTCCAGACACAACAGGATTGATCCACCTATGAGCTCACAGACAGTGAAGCGCACACAAGACCTGCACGGGTTCAAAGCAGATGAAATTGCAACACGGAGAAGGGGAAGTGGACCCAGGGTCCTACCCCTAACCAAGAAGCTGTTTGCAAGTGGTGCCTGCTGGGAAAGGGGAACTCATTTTCCTCTAGTGTAGAGTCCCTGGGCATATTGACCACACCCAGGCAAGCCAGGAACAGCTGACCAATACAAAACAGACTTTATAAAACAACAACAACAACAACAACAGACTTTATGTCTTTTTTGTGGAGGCCTTTTGTCTCCCTCCCTCCCTCCCTCCCTCCCTCCCTCTTTCTCTCTCTCTTCCTTCCTTTCTCTTTCTTTTTTTCTTTCTCTCCCTTTTTAAAGGGAGTAGTTGAGGAAGGGGAAACACGATCAAAATGTGTTATAAAGAAGAAAATTCGCGAGGGGTGCACCCACACACTGAGACAATGGGGATGTTCTATCGGGAACTTCACCGAGGCCAGCTGGCCTGGGTCTGAAAAAAGCCCGGGATAAAACCGGTCTCACTGAACATAGCGAACAAGGAGGACTACTGAGAACTCAAGAACAATGGCAATGGGTTTTTGATCCTACTGCACGTATTGGCTTTGTGGGAGCCTAGGCAGTTTGGTTGCTCACCTTACTAGACCTGGATGGAGGTGGGTGGTCCTTGGACTTCCCACAGGGCAGGGAACCCTGATTGCTCTTTGGGCTGATGAGGGAGGGGGACTTGATTGGGGGAGGGGGAGGGAAATGGGAGGCAGTGGTGGGGAAGAGACAGAAATCTTTAATAAATGAATAAAAAAAGCACAAAAAAAGAAAAAAAGAAAAGAATCCCCCCCCCCAAATGTATACCTTCATCGAGAGGCTCGGAAATAAAATAAGCAAAGACTTGAAATCTCTTCCAGTAATTTCCTCTCTTTCATTATTAACCCTCTCTTCTGCCCCATTCACTCCTGCCTTTGTTTGGGGGGGATGCTGTCTGCCCCATGATTTCCCATCACAAGTTAACGATGGTGGAGTTTAGAAGGCATTCCCCCCAGCGGAGAGATACTGCCTGCTTCTTCCTTCATTCAGCAGTGGTCTGCGTTTTATAGCTATTGATTTTAGAAGCTCACTGTAGATTCTGCCACCTGTCATACAACAGCATGATTATTTCCTGTCCTATTGAAAGAGGATTTGACACTTTACCCTGGGTCATTTCACACATCTTACCTGGGGGATGGTACCACACAAGGGATTCATTCAGCCTTGGTGGCAGCAGATGTGTGTACACATATATGCCTGTGTGACTGTACTTGTCTATACCATCACACACACACACACACACACACACACACACACACACTTGTGTTTGTATAATCACTTTCCTCTCACAGTAGACAACAGTGACTGAACTGTTTGAGCCAGATGGTTTGTGTCTTCATTAGAGTCTGGGAGGACACTCTACCACACCTTAAAGCAAGTGGTTCACTATCAGATGATTGCAACACAATTCCCAAACTGGGTTTCTCCCATTATCCTTAGTTTACAGGGCTCTCTGGGGCTGAGTGAAGCGGCTGCTATAACGCCCAGAGGGTTTATTTTATTTTGCTTTTACTGTGGAAACCCTTTCTGGCTGGCAGCCAGCTCTATCCTGTATGGACTTTGGGCATCCAGATGCCTGGATTATGGAGTAAACATTTTCACAGCTTAGCATCAATTCAACAATGTTGGTCTTTATACTACAAGAGCTTACCATCGCCTCTCTCCAGGTCTGGGGGAGCCTTTGCCTAGCACCATGGCTTGGGAGTCCGGAGCACTTTCCTTCAGTTTCGTCACCTTCCGGATAATAGCCCAGCTCCTGAAGGATAGCTGAGACTGCTTTGGGAATGACCCTTGCCATGTCACCATTTTCCCACCCCTTCTTCCGCATCTCAGCCAGATGCCAAGCAGGACCATAGATCCCTGGGTACACAGATGCTAGCCGCCTGGGGATGTTCTTCTCTTTTTCAGATTGCCTACTACAAAGTTTTTCTTGGCCCCTCCTCAAGTGCATCGGCTGACCTTCTCTCTGTATGAGCAAATCTCTGCAGCAGTCGTGACTATTTAGTTTAACGAGTTAACTAATTAATTAAAACACAGTCATCTCTTTTTCTCAACTGTCAGCCTCTGTGGAGAGCTCTGTCTCCTTTCCTTTGCTATCTCCCAAATAGAGGAACTTGGAAAAGATTGTTGGATTAATGAATGGCACAGAGAAACAGTGCTACTGGTGGTTCACACCAGAAAGAAATCCCCACGGCGATGCTCTGTGTCTTGACAAGGCTTTGCGTTCACAGGCGTGTACCTTTGTCAACACCCATGGAACAGTGCTCTTAAAATTCATGCAATTCGCTCTATGTAAATTCTGCCTAGAGAAAAGCACTATAAATAAACCTTGGCCTCTACTTAATAATAATCGTGCTCCAAGTGTTTTGGAGAGAACTATACAGACGTCTGCATCTTACCTAGAAATGTACCAAAAAAGCGTGACGGGTGCCCAAAAGAAGGGTGGCTGAATGGACTGCAAACATAGAAAATTGTCCATCGTTAGAATCCAGAGGGTGGCTGTGCAAGGGTATACTTTACAGTTCTCTCGACTTTTCTGTATGTTTGAAAATGTTTGCGATAAAAATTTGGAAATATGACAGAAATCACCAAGGGAACTCATGGTTCAATTTTGGCACGAGGCTGCACCTAAAGATAGTTTAACTCCTTGTAGATGACCCAACTATTTGACCCACAAAAATTATTCTAAGACCTTTTCCTAGGTATACCTATCCTCAGATCCTGAAACTCTCCGCAGCCTCAGTGCCTGCTTTTCCAGCATCCTCTCCGGCCACCCTGGTCCTCCCCCTCCCCCTGTCATTGTATAACAGGCAGCCCAGATGGCAGGGTTGTGGTTACACCCTATTCTCCTTCTGGATTAGCTCCTTAGTTCTTTGCCTTTATCCCTAGAAAATCTATTACAGTGGCTCTTGTCCTTTTCAGAGAGTGTCAACAAGGAGGAAAGAACTAGCGCAAAATATTCAAAACTCTGACTTGGAATTACAAAGAGAAAGTTGGGACATTCCGCATGAAAAATGTTTTCTAGAGGGAATGAATTATCCTTTTCCCTTCGAAAACAGAGGTGAAAAAAAACAGGACACAACAAATGTTTTCTTCGGAAAATATTTTTCTTTTATCATCATCCCCTCTTCTTCTTTTATTATTGGCAGGAAATACCATTATAAAAAATAAAACATCCCCATGCTCCCTCCCCTGCAAACATGGAATGCAACATTTGACTGTCTTTGGACAGCAATACTTAGAAAAAAAAATTAGGTAGCTACAGAATGCATCCTCTCCATCCCTATAAACCCCGAGTAAGCACTCTTTCAGCTCCCAGTCAGTATTTAATCAGCATACCATAACTTTTATGGGGCTGAAATGAAATGCTTCTGAGACACTAAATTTCAAGTGTTGCTGTAAACTTTGGTCATCTGAGTTTGATTTACATATGATGGTCCCATCCACTGCGATGATGGGGATAATGATGATTGTTGGTGTCGATTGTCTGGGAACAGGCACACATACACTTCTATACCGGCACAGTCACCATCTGCTTTGTGTCGTTAGCACAGTGTAGAGGAAGTAGGTAGCGACAGCGAGTCACACTTTTATGTATCACAAACAAGCAGAGTGCGCTTGGCTTTCAAGGTAGTACCAGTGTATCAGTTAGGGAGCTTCTGTTTGAAGCAGTCACATGGGCTCTTAGAGACGGAAGAAAAGTGAATAATTCATGCCTACAAACTGTCTAGGCATAGGGAAGGTCACTCCGGGTAAGGCTCTGGTTTTACAGCTTTGTAGTTCCTGTGGTTTTGACTTCACCATTGAATTGTTTTTTCCCCCTCATGGTAGCAGACTGTCTGGGATCTTTTAGACTTCCGATTGTTGGAGTGGAAGAGAGTGCCCTTGACCCAGGAATTCCAATGGAAACTCTGAGAGTCACTTTGACTGGGTTTCCTGAGGTCGTGAGGTCACGTGACCCTCTATGTAATGAATCTCTGTGGCCAGATGGACGGCCTGTGTTTATTTGTTCACTCAAATCCTGTGCTCTATCCCTGAAGATAGAGTGTGATGTTTGCTTTCTGGTAGTCCATGGGTCCCCACGTGAAAATGGGGGTGTATCGAGAAGACAGAAGGAAACTGGAAAAGGTATTATAAGCAATTACTACAAATAATTTCATTATATTTCTGTCTGTGCAAAACCACCAATCAAACGGACTTAATGAAAACAGGCAGCAGTGGTGTTCTGCCTTGTCCTCAACACCCCAATTCAACAGACTGGCACCTTTCGGAGTACAGTTTTCTTACCGGAATGGGATGGACTCGTATCTGCCTTGGCTTTACTGGTTCATGGGCCAGTTCCTAGGTCAATGCGTACAGAAAAGAGTAGGTCCAGGAATGGGGATGTGGTCCATACGGAGGGGGAGGAGCATTCAATATCTGCCAAAGAGAACTGATGTTTACCGATTAACAGTGACAGCTGATCCACTGGGCAGTTAGAACCGAGGGTCGCTGCTCTTTTCCCCGCCTCCTTTTCTTTTAACAGAATACATCGAAAGGGAAGGGCTGAAGATGGAAGAGAAAGAAACATGCTGCAAAGAGCAGAAATACTCAGGAAGAGATGAGGGGTGAGAAAGTTTCTGGCTCAGGAGAAGTTAGAACAGGACTCCAACATTTTGAGGTTAGTTTGGATTCTGTGAGTTCACCATTCTGTCAGTCAACAAAGGCTGGGGACAGGCTGTGGGGAGATCCTTCAGATGGAAACCCTGTGACCGAAGTCAGCTTGCCTGATCCACTGCCATACGTGTGGCATTGAACAGGCTGCTCAACCTTCTTGCCTTCAAAGACGATATTCCTTCCCTCTGACTATGAGTCCCTAAGGAGGAGATATAGTCTGAAGAGTGAGGGAGTGGAGGAAAACAGGGCTTATGACTTCACACGCGGATGGATGTTCAGTAAAGACATTTGGCTGCATAAATAATCAATGGGTTGGAAATTTATTGTCTACTGAGAAATTTGAGAAACGTGAGCTGTTGCTGACCGATGGTAAACATGCGTGGGTGTGTTGGTCCAGTCTTCATGAACAAAGCTGGGCGAACACATTTCCGTCTCCTTTCTGCTTAAACTTGTGCTTGCCTCTGGCACTGTGTGTGTTGTGGGGTCGGGAATGCCCACTGTGGTAGGAGTGTCAAATTGCCTTCAGTCTTGCCCACTAGATTCCCATTGGGAGTGAATAGCGAGAAAGATTCTTCTGGGGTGCCAAGAGGAGACTTGTTTGGGGCCATGGCATTGAAGGAGTAGAATTTCCAGGGCGATGCAGAGGCGGCAAGTGTGGTTAGTGACCTCCCTAATGGGAAGGTCAATTTCTGCAGACATATCAGGGGACTGTGATTCTCTCTGCATTATCAATCTTGACTAAATGAAGGTTGGCTTCATTAGGCAGGCCAAAGAACCTCTTGTGACAGGTTTAATCTGTCTCTGTAGGAGTGAAGCAGGCTTCTGGAGTTGAAGGCTTGTATGAAAGTGAGATTTTGAGATAAGATTCTGTATTGAAGGTTTAGCAACTCATATAAGGAATATTTTGGGTACTAACAGACTAAGGGGTTATCAGCTCCACTTTCTTGGGAAAGCCCTTTGGGGGAGGCACAGAATTAGGTGGAGAAGATGAAAAGTTTTCAGTTCCCACAGAAATACAGTTAAATGGTCTAGCCTTTATTGAGGGGTGTTTCAGTATGTATAACCAGCCACAGTTGGACATGCTTCTGAACAGTCCTTCTTTGTGTGTGAGTGCAGCAACGAAATGAGAGAAAAAGAGGACCCAGGCAGGAATCAGGTGCACACACAATACTTGCAAATTTCATCCAGCAGCAGAAGTGCAAGCAGGGTAGTTACAGCAGACTCACAAGAAACTTCAGTTGCCACTGGATCTTTGGTGGCTTGCCATTTACTCAGATTGAGGTTTGTTCAGGAGACTGAGGAGATGGCTCAGCAGGAAGGAGTGCTTGCTGCTCAACACGAGGACCCGAATCCAAATCCCCAGCTCATACATAAATCACAGAAGACGACCACATGCATGTGTTAGTGTCCCCAGTGTTGTAAGGAGGCAGAGACAAGAGCATACTTAGGACTTCAAGAGAGACCCTGTTTGAAGGGAGTAGGTGGAGAGTGATGAACAGGGACAGGGAGTCATACTCTCCTGATTTTACAGAGTAGGCTTTCAAAAGATCTTATATCCTATTATTTCCTTTAGGTTGATGTTATGAACAATTGATCCTCAGTTATTATATTTGCTAATAGATTTTCAATAATCTTGCCTTCCTTATGTTAGTTTTCTCTTAATATTAATTTTGATTGATGGTTAAACTTTGAATCATGATAACCACTGGTTTTCTTCACAGAAATAAATGAATATATTAATGTTTATATGTTGTTATTTATTAGTGTTCAATCAAGGGAAAACTAGCCATTATAATATCTTTGTTCATAGGTTAAAAAGAACAAATTTGGAATAAAAAGTAGTACTGCATCTTTGCTACTTAGGATGGGAACAGCTGTATGAAAATTAATTTTGCAGAAAGGTTCTCAAGTTAATCTCTCTTCTTTCCTACATGGTATGCAGTTTATATGCACTTTCTACTTTGATATAATTCTTTTTAGGACATATTACAATCCATGTTTTAAAATAAGAAATGAGTTTAGCCACATTAAGAGCTAGCGTCAAAACTCGGGATGATTCTGAAACCTAATGCTACTGTTTGGTTCTGTCTCCCGGAATAGTCAGGACTTGACTGTAGCACTGTGTTGTAGTGACAGTCCTAGCTCTTGGTGGCTCAAAAAGCCTAGTGACATTTCTTGGGACTGATGAGAGGGCTCAGGAGGTAAATCACTTGCTATGCAAGCGTGAGCATCTGAGTTCAGAAGTCCAGCACCTATGTGAAAGTCTTTCGTGGTGGCAAGTGTCAGTAACCACAACGTCGGGGATGTGGAGACAGAGGCTTGCTGGACAACGAGCCTAGTCAAAAGGGTGAACTCCAGGTGAGAGACCCTGTGTCTATAAAGAAGGTGGAACGTGATAGAGGAAGACCCTTGATACTTACTTCAGACCTCCACACATGCACACACAGGTGAGTACCTCTGCACACACACGCAAGCAACAACAACAACCTCTCAGTACCATTCCCGGGCTGGGCTGCAGATAAGTCTACTTCACATTGTCCTTTTTCCTGGACACCAAAGGTAAGGGTGACCCTTAGCTGGCAGACTGCCAATCCCCACATAGACGAGGGGGACTCAAAGTTTCTACCTAGAAGTGACATCACTGCAGTTCACACTTTACAGGCTGAGGCAAATCACCTGGTCTCCTCGGTCTCCACAGAGCTGAGGAATCTGGAGGCAGAGCCCCACACAGCCCACTCTCCCACCCTCCCATGTTGCCTTCCAGATGAAAAATACAAGCGCCATCAAACTCCTTGACATGCATTGCAACCGTGGGCAACAGAGGCAGCTGTACGGCTTTCGGCAAGTTATCTAATAGACAGCTTCATAATAACGCCACAGGGTTGTTCTGAAGATTAAGGGAGAAAAATGTCTACCTTTCCCATGTGCATTTAAAACAAAACTAAGCAGAAATGAGGATATGTTGTGTGTGTAAGATTTTATGATGTGCTTTTAAAGTTAACATTGTTTCATAAACACATCCTCAAGTTATTCTAAACTTCTTGTAGATGTCCTCATTAGAGTATCATTGCAAGACACAATCCAAAAGAAGACACACATTCCTATATGAAAAGGCATTTTGCATCTTTAAAATGCTCCCTATTTGCAGCCGCTCCTTATCACCCAAATAGCTGCCACCTCATTAAAGGAAGAAGTGAGAACCCAAGCTAGAGTTGCCCCCAACTGTTCCCTAGTGAGATGAATCGAATTTCTCACTGAGGACCATGGGCTCCAGCTTGCAATGCTTCTCAGGTCCAGGTTTGGGAGGACTTTCCCCCAAAGAACACAGTACTTAGTGCTGTTTCTTAGGTTGAGAACACCCCATGGTAGATTTCTTAAATTGCTTTTACCAAAAGAAATGGATAAATAGAAGGTGCTGCATAGAAAACAGTGGTTACAGTAGCTTGAGCATCAGGGCCCTGGTGAGGAGCGGAAGGATGGTTATAACCTTGAACAGCTTCACAGGATCATGAATATGATCATGGAAATCAATACACCTCGCCTCCCTGATCCTCCACAGTGCCATGGACCATCAGTTTGAAAGTCCACAAGGGCTGGGTCCTTAAAAAAAATACCATATTTTTTTGTAAACTTTTTAAGCATTGATTTTTCTGACCTTAATTACCCTCTTGTCTCTCTGACTTAGGGGAAGTTTTAATATCTGAAAAGGATGTAAATAATCTTCTATTCTATCTCATTCACTCTCAGAAGCACTTATTGGCAGGCACTAGACTGAGGGAGAGTCAGACTGGTCTCAGATGCTCACAGTCCATGTGGTATCAGAGGAACTGACAAGACATTCACTACAGAGTTCATTACTGGGCTCCGTGGGAGATATGGACAAGGGACACTGTGACCAACCTGGGCAACGAGAGGAAAGACTTCCACATAGCTGGCAGCCGTGTTAAGACTTTAAGAAGGACAGAGGATAGGAGTACTTTGTATTACCAATCCTTAGATACCTGCCAATTGAAAGAAGAACCCCGAGTTCCTCGTCTGCTGTGGGAGAGGGGAGCCCAGTGAGGCGAATGAACCTCAGGAAAGAGATTGCAAGTGATGTGCTGTGAGTGGGCTGAGGGGAGGTGGCTGTAATTTTGGGGCTCTAACGACACCGTGCATAGGGCTGGTGGGTTTTCAAAGACTTTCCTAAACGTCTGAGATAATCTCAATTTAAAATTAAAACAGTCAAACAAACACCTCCTTCCTGTCTAATAAAATGAATATATGCTTAGTTTATGTAATTTACATATAGTTACACATTTATTAGTAATTTATACAAACTACATATTTATGCACAATTTATTGGGTTTACTGTTGGGTTAAACAGCTGACCGCACATGTTAAGCAGAAGATGAAGCTGTGTTTCGGTCACAGGCCGCCCCTCAAAAACCAGGAGCAGAGACCCACAGGCATGAACCCAGTCCCTGAGCCCACCTCTCTGCTGAGAAGCATGAGATTTTGGTCAGCTTACTCATCCTCCTCGGGAGTCTAAGTTTTCTCTTCTGATTGGCAAGGATAAAGCTGTCCACACTGGCTGCCTTGTAGGACAGCTGTGGAGCAAGCCAGATAACAGATGTCCGTGTGCTTTGTAAGGCGTAATGCCCCATACAAACGCCAGCCATCTCGCCTGGCTCCACTCCAGCCCTGACTTGGCTCTCCTCACCGCAGACCTCTGATGGATGTCCCCGCTTCCCTGTCGGCAGTTTCATCTCCCCTAATGTAGAGGAAGCAACGCGGGGGACGGTTATTCGGGACTCCATTCTGACCAGCCAGAGGGAACGTCTTGGTGCTGTGGAATAGATACATAGGGCTATTCAAGTTCACAAAGCATCTCCCATGCATCACCTCCTCTGCTTCTCCCAACAGCCCCAAAAGGAAATTGATGTCTGCTCAGAATTATATACGTGGGTCTGAGGAGACACATCTCCAATCCAGGTGTCTGATTCCACAGCATCGCTTATGCCCGAATGCTCCCTGGGAGAATGTGATAAAGAAAAGACATACCCAGAGATGGTCATGAGTTGAGGAAAACTATCTTCCATCCTACAGATTCCAGGGATGGATTATTTCTTTCTTTCTTTTTTTTTTTTAAATGGGATTTTGGAAAAAGGAGAGAATGTTGATGAGAAAAATAGTTGACTATTTTGCTTGGATGGTAGAGGGCCTTCTCTCAGGACCAAGAAGAGGAAAGGTCAGAAGACTAGAATCTACGATGTTATCTCAGCCAGGAGCAGATGGAGATAAAGGCTTTTGGGGTCAGATGTTTCTGAGGACAAGTCTTGATGCTGTCACCATTGTGTGTCTGTGGGAGGTCGTCGAGCTTCCTGTAGCCTCGGTTTTATCCTATATAAAAAGAAATAAAAGGAGTTTTGTCATGAAAAATAGGTGTGATAATCTAGCTCGGAGGCTGAAATATGACAAGCATTCAACAAAAAGAGACTATTTTTCTCCCTTCATTAACAGAGCCGAGTCCATTGGAGATGTTCAGTAGATTGAGTGCTGGGTCTTCTCCAAATTCATGTGTTGAAATCCCAGTCCCCATGGGATGGCAAAGTTGAGATCTTTGAGATAGTTAAGTCCTGGAGGTCAGTCTACCCTGGTTAGTGCAAGAGACTCTAAAAGACCCTTCAGCTTTGTTTTCCATGTGAAGAGATAGTGAGAGGAATCTATGAGCAATGAGGTGGCCTTCCCTACACACTGAATCTGCCAGTATCTTGACTTTGGACTTGCCAATCTCTGCAACCATGAGAAACTCATTTCTATTGTCTAAGTCACCCTTATGGAATTTTTTGTTATGGTAGCCTGGACACCCTGGGAAGGTGTCTACCCAAGGCAGTAATATGGAAGCTTCATGCTGCCAGGATATGGAATAGGTTCAGTGCTGAGTGCCCCACACCTTGTGCCTCCTGGCTCCTGGCCTGGCACTTTCTGAAAGCTTCCCATGAAGTAGTGTTCATTTCCTTTCTCCTCTGCCGTCCTTACTGCCTAAAACACAGAGTGTGTACACAGTGACTCTCGTACGTGGCACAGCCACTCTCTCAGTCAAGCCCTTACCCCACAGCAGGTCAACACTGGAGGCTGAGTCTTTGGCCTACTGTTTCTAGGTATGACATTCTAAGTTAGTAATTTAACGCAGCTTTTCATTTATTAAATGCAATAATAATATCTATAATACAGACATGAGTCTAAATGAGTTCTCACACATGCAAGACTTAACACAATATCTACCATAGAGTAAGTGCTAGCTATGTATTATGGACCACAGTTTACTAGCTGGTTTCCTGCCCCTGCGCTGTCTCCACCACAATTTATGAGGCCACTGATACTGTGATAACCTTGTTGCCTGTATGTTGACATCTGACAGCTCACTGTAGGCAAAGAATTCTGCTGGCCTCTTGGCTTCTTGTACATTCCAGTCATCTCCTCATGCCAACATCCCGAGAGCCACAGCACCGGCTCAAACATGAAATATTCTCAGACCCCATATGGCTTTAGTCATTTTTCTTTCTGTTGACTTAATGTAAATCTCTCCTCATTTCTAATTAAATTTTTTAGTGTATGTTATTTCTATAGTTAGGGTCATCTTTTAAAATGTAAGAACTCATAGGAGTAGTAATTGATACAGTCCTTAAGTGCTCTGGAAGGGAAGACTTCAGTGTAGACACCTACCTCCACACGGTCCTGTCCTCGGGCCCTGGATGGGGATCTTTGGGCATTAATACATGGCGGTGGGAGGAGAATGCACAAAGAAAGAGATATGTATACACTGCCACACTGTGCCCAGGAATGGTCTGAGTGGGGCAACTCAAGGAGAAGAGAGCTTCCAAATCTGCTGCCTGTGGTTGAAAGCGAAATAAATGGTTGTCAAACCCATCTCATGCAAAAGGCATTTTTTTGTAGATTTGGATTCTCAGGTTTAAGCCAAGGAGCACATCCCAGACAGGCTTAGTCTAAGAGAGAAAATCCTGCAAAGTCTGGATGTCTCAGTTTAGGAGTTCATCCTCAGGAAGTAATGAGAATTGTGTCCAAAGACCTATTTATAGAAGCATTCATTAATGTGTCGTATTAGTTTTAAGATCTAAAAGCATTTATAATATTGAAGAATAAAATACTATTTCAGTAAAATAGTAAACATTCTTTGCACTAGAATATTTTGTACTCATTAAAGTCACATTAAATATATTTAATAATAAAGGAAAGTGTGAAAGTCGTCATGCAAACAGACTAGAACAGAAGGACGGCTCCCGTGGTAGCGAGTTAAAGATTGGGTGAGAGCGCATGACTGTTAAGTTTGTCCCAACTTTCCAGTGAAAAACTTCCATCTTCAAGAAATATGGCAGAATTGCCAGGGGTTTGTGAAATAAGCCTCAGAGTGGTGTGATATGTCACAGCTTTATATATTCTGTAAATGAAAATATAGAAAACATTTTATTAAGATATAATACTATTGCCAAGTCCAAACTCCCACAATTCTATATATTCAGTGAAAGATTGTAAGGAAATAGAGTAGACTGTTAGTGAACGCATCTGTGAAATGTGGGATTATAGGTGATTTTAAATTTTAAATCTTATCCTTTTCCATTTTTTTTCAATAAACAAGTACTGCCTTTTCATATTGAATTATCATTATATTTTAATCTGTGAAGTGAAGCCACGTCGCTTGGGGTTCTTTCCACCGGGGT
>NW_026067915.1:1216002-1268502 GCF_014885135.2 Alexandromys fortis | reverse complement strand
CACCTGCAGAGTCCCTGTTAGAATTTAAATCTACAGTTAGCAGGGGGCCAACTCCTGACTAATGAACTCAGAACTTTTGAGGATAAGACATGGTGAAAAATAGGCTTAGAGAAGTTTCTCAGTGATTCTAATGACTAACCAGGGTCGGGTACTGTTTAGAAACAATAGCGCAAATAAATAACAGCTGCAGAACCTACAGAGAGGGAAAGGAAGATTCCCTCTAACATCGTTAGATGGATGAAATGCTAGACCAAGCTCTTGTGGGGTCTCAAACTTTCCTCCTGAGGGCCCTCCAGTGCCACCTTCACTCTACTGGGTGAGATGCCAAGTGTATCAGCGGAAAGACTCATGAGAGTGGCTTGATGGAATGAGAGCTCAAGGAGAGCCCAACCCAGAAAGAGTGAGGGATGAGTTCGGGTCAGGAGAATCTTTATCATCAGTTAAAAGTAGAATATAATTTATCATGATAAAGTATATTATTAAGTTTCTGGCACGTTTAGTCAAATTCCATCCTTGGTTCGGACCATTAGATGAGATGTTATTATTGGCAATGGCATCCCAACAATATCGTGCTTTGTATATTTTCGCTGAAATTAAACCTTTATTGAGTGTCTACTGGGTCAGAATATGTTCCATCAGAAATGAAAAGAAGTTAGCTAGAAGACAAACACTAAGCCGAAACCTAAGTGATTACACCTTTCAGTTGTACGAACTCTTTTCCAGTGGATATGGGTGAGCGGGAGATTGCCAGCTGTGAAGATGGCTGCTGCAGGAGAAAGGGAGGCCATTGGTTTGATAATCAAGCTCGTTTGTGACACAGTTTTCCCCTGTTGCACTGCAAAGGACTGTGCAAGTTTGATTGTCTCCTTGCATCTCCTAGCAGTTCCCTGAATAAGAAGGAATTTAAAATCAATCTCTCTCTCCCCCCCCCTCTCTCATACACACACATACACACACACACACACACACACACACACACACTCACACACACACACACACACACATGAATAAAGCATGGCATCTCTTCCAGATCTTGGAAAAATAACTGCCTTGAGGTTCTTCAGTGTTTTTATAGCTAGTAGGTTTTCCCCTCTAAAATATATAAGTAATTTCTGACAGATGTTCACGTATCAGAACCGCACACACATTTTCTAGCCTATTCAATTTAATTTCTTTATCAAATATACAGACTATAGACGTCTGGCTCCTTTCTTTGGCTGTCAGTTTGGCGTTAGGTAGCCACGTTGACTAGAGCAAGCTGGAGAATTTGCAAATTTCTACTGTCTATGGTGGCCTTTCTTTTTCTTTGGAAGACTGGTTGATAACTTCTCTTTCTTCATCCAGAAAGGCTTAAAACATCTAGTCTTGGCCTTAACTTTGGTCCAGCTGGAGTTGGGTGAACCCTGGTGTTCCTTTCCTATTTCTTATATCTGGCCAACCCGACCGGTCATCACCAAACTGCCCTAGGGACCACAGAGCAAAGCCGAAGGCAGGAGAAGAGGCTGCTCTCATCTCCCTTATTCTGGTCACACCAAGATCCTACCAGCTTCTTACCAGGCAGATGAAACCAAAAAAGGCAGGTGGAAAACAGGAGACACCAGTTAGAAAATTTCCCCGCTCTACCTCTCTGTCTGTCCGTCTGTCCGTCTGTCTGTCTCTTGTGCTCTTCTGCAGTTACTGTTCACCAGCTTTGAGAGGAGTCCAAGCCACCTCCGTGAAAACTCCCATCATGCTGCAGCCCCTCCTGCTGGAGGCGGCTGGAGAGGGAAGCATTTTGGACTGGCCAGCGTCCGGCCTGACCACCTCTTGGCAGAGGAAAGGAACAAATGAACATGGGAGGGAAGAGGGGGTGGGGAGGGAGGAACAGAAACAGAGACCGGCCTTTGCGGAGCCGGTGCCTTTGTGCTCCGCATTCAGACTGATTTGTACCCTTTGTAGTCTTAATTATTTGTGAGAGCGGGATAACAGGAGTACCCAGCTCACCCATTATTTCCCGCATAAAAAAAGGCGCACAGAAGCCGCTGATCATTCTTGAATTAGCAAACATGATACTAAAAAAAAAAAGGCATAAAAAAATTCATTAATACCATCAGGGATTAGGGGGCTGATTAAAGTGTAGCTGTTAGCGTATGCAAATGAGCGATAGGCATTTATCGGGGCCTGTGCAAGCTGTCTGGGAGCTGTAAAGCCCATGTATGTTTTCCAGCTGATTAAAATAATTTTAAGTTCTAGAGATTTTTTTTTTCCTTTGGTAGGGAATTAAAAAAAGAGACCGTCTCCACTTTCCCTTTTGGCGAAATTTCTCTAAAATACTCTCCAGCCATTCCTCTTGACTGCACTCTCCTCTGGTGCAAACCAGAGAAGCAGGAGGAGGCTGCCTCTGTCCACCCCACAGCTATTGCCAGAGCTTGCTTCTCAAGGGCCATCTAGGAACTCCTGGGACAAGCTGGGCGGGTGTCTCAGCAATGGCTCTGGGGTCTACTACCACTCCTCTGCCCCTTAGCTGCCCTAGCAGAGGGTATCCAGCCTTGCCTTAGTTGGCCTGCTTACTCCATAGCCTTGATTTGGGGATGCAGGGAAGAGCAGAGGTAAAGCAGGTGGGGCGGAGATTAGGGACAATCTATACCAACGCGGATATTTTCTGAAAAGTGGGCCATCATGGTTTCCCAGTTTTGAAACAGAGGCATTGTGGGAGAAAGGAAGAAGAGAAGGACTTACTCTCTGAGGCCATTTTTAAGCCTTTCTGTTAGCATGTGAGAGTTATTTTCACCCCTAGGGCCACCGACAATAGTATTATTAGTTATTATGATTTGTTACTAGGTAATTGCTATGTCTACTAGGCCCTGTCACACACTCTAAATGTTTCCTCTTATTTGATTCTTAGAAAATATAGGGAATAACGCTATTTTTATTCTCTGTATGTAACACTGCCACCAAAAATCTGACTCCTTTCCAGTAACCACCTGGGAGCATACTGAGTCAAGGCCCCAGCCTGACTGAGGCTCCTTAATTGGAGATTCCCACCTGGCTCTCTTCCTGCCCTTCCATACTTGTTCCTCCCCAATAGATTATTCTCAGAAGTGAAGCAGAATTGTTACAATTCTTAGATTGTAGCAATGCAGACATTTCCCTGAATTTGAAGTCCCTAGTGGTTCCCTTTTTTACTTGTTATCCATGGCCACAGGGCTACACCATCCCCATATTCCTCTTGCTTCTCATCCATGGCTCCACGTTAGTCTGGAATCTGGCTTCCTCGGGGTTCCCCCAAAACTTCAGATGCACCCCTATCTTCTTTACTCTGTCTCTGTCTCTCTATCTCTTTGTCTCTGTCTCCCTGTCTCTCTGTCTCTGTCTCTCTCATAGCATCTATTTATCCTACTGGAGTTTACAAAGTTCTTATTTTTCACACTTGTTGTTGGTTACACACACTCAGGCAGACTATTAGCTTCCTGAGGACAGGGATCTTTATCTGTTTTGTTCGTGATGTATCCTAAGAACCTAGAGGATACACCATTGATGACCTCAGTAATTATTTGTTGACTTAAAGACCTCCAGAGTCATTTTTTTTTATCTCGACAAGTGATTTAAAAATGTATGATGGAAACTCTATGATGTCATGGAGTCTATGAGGTTGGAAGCCCTTCCATCATGGCCATCAGTCCCTTCCCAGGTTAGCCAAATCACATAATAAACATTCACTGAGTGAAGAAATATATGGAACAACTTGGCAAATATTTCCATATGAAAATATAAATTTTCAGTTTGGGCCATACATTTTTTTTCTTTTTTAACTTTTTATTTATTCTTTGTAGCCATGCATCTTGATCCCACCCATGTTCCCATCCTTTTCCGTCTGCCCTCTGCCCTTGCAACCTCCCCCTCCAAAATAAAACAAAATTTAAGAGAAAAGAAAAAAAGGAAAAAAGAAAATCCTCATCATAGCAGCTGCAGCGCGGCACAGAGATTCACACGGTTTATCCGTTAGTCCATATGTCTTTACTTGCAAGTGTTCATTGCAAAGAGTAATGTTCGAGGTCTGGCTCAAGGCCTCTAATGTCTGTTATACTATTGGTTCTGGACCCTCACGGGGACTCCTCTTGCTTACCCTGTTATTCTCCTGTGTCTTGGAGACCTGCAGCTTTGGGTCTGGAGGACCATTCCCTTCAGGTGCTTCGGCAGATCGTAGATGGGGGATGCTGGGGTGGGTTCTCATAACCCTGGTTCTGGGTGGTTGCAGGGTCCGTCAGTCTGCCAGCTGTCCCCAGTCCTCACCACCAGGGTGACCTCCCCAGCACTGCCCTAGCTACTTCACCCAAGGAACAAGGAGCAATGGGTGGGGCCGGTTCTCCTGTTTCCCATCCTCAGGGCAGTGCTACCCAAGCACTCTCCCAAGTACTGCAGCTGGGGAGGGACAGGGAGAGCTCTCCTGCTCTCTGGGTCAGCTCTCCCACCTGCCCCAGGTGTGTGTGGGTGGCATCTCTCCCTCGCCCGTGCCACCATATGACAGATGAGGGGCAGGAACAGATCCCCCATTCTCACATTCTTGGGCTGGCTCACCCACACCTCCATCAACAGGGTCAGCTCTACAGTGCTTTGGGTCATACATTTTAAAACAAATGACCGTGGCTATTTATACTTGAATGATTCTCCTTAGGCCCAAGTACTTATTTATTATTATTATTATTTTTAGACAAAGCCAACCTTTCTCTTAGATGTGTTTTTACTTTTTATATACACAGAGTCAGCACTCCCCTGAGCTCCCTACTACTCGAGGTTATATGAGAGGAAAAATCAGGATCTGCTTCCACCCAGAAACTATCCTCTCTACCCACTGTGAGGCTTCCGCGTGGACTAAAAAGAAAGGACATCCCTTGTTTACATACCCACGTCATAGCCTCTGCTTGACACCCGTCAGGCGTAAGGAGGCTGTTAGATGGAATAAACTGAAGTTTGCTGAAATATCCAAGGAAGGAGTTGGTTTATTGATCCAGTTGCTTAACGCCGGGTGTAATGATAAGGAGTTGCAAAGAAGACAGAAGAATCAGGTGACTTGTAAGGGCAGCTTCTACCATGTAAGGGCTTTAAAGTGTAGCTGGTGAGACTCAGGCTCCGGGGACATTGTAGAGGCAGTGTAGACATGTAGGGCGAGGGGTCTAGGACAAAATTTAGCGTTGGCCTCTCTTTGGAGGGAGGGGAGAAATAAAGTTTTCTGTATGGAGGAAACATTACACAGACAAACGGGGTAGAAATGACACAATTAGCTCCTTCAAGACTGGAGAGCAAGTTGTAAAGGTGACGGACGTCATTCTTTAGAGGGAAGCCTTGAGACTTCTTGTGCACGGTGTTTCGAGACTTACCTGTGCGCAGCGGGGGGGGGGACTCCTCAGCGGGCTGCCCATGTGTGAAGGGAGGGAGGGAGACATCTGCCTCTAGTGGAACATTCAAGGGTGTACCAAAACACTCGGGAGTCGAGATAAATGACCCTGTACCTCTTTCCATCGTGGAGGTACCAGGGAGCAAATTCAGGTCATCAGGCTTGGCAGTAGGTGGTTTTACCCACTGAGCCATCTTGCTGGCTCTGGATATTCTACTCTTCCTACTTAATTGGAATACGGGGCATAGGATGGGGAGATGCACTAAAATTATAAGGAGGAAGAGGCAGAGGGCGGGAGACAGAGAGAGAAAGAGAGAGAGAGAGAGAGAGAGAGAGAGAGAGAGAGAGAGAGAGAGATAAAGAGAGACAGTTAGTCTGTTGACTGTGAGCCACAGAACAAAGCCGTATTAGAACTCAGACAATATGAAAGGAACTTAATGCTGGCTTAAAATGTAGTGTTCTGAAGTGATGAAACTGTCCCCCCACCCCAACCTTTACTGCACTCTGGCTGCTCTTCTCTGCTCCCAGCATGTGTTGTTAGATGTCAACCCTTTGTGTGGCTCTCTTAGTGCTCATAGGAAGAGCCTGGGCCTTGCATACACATCATCTACTTCTTTGACTTTGGTCAACAGATGACTTCTGTTCTGTCAGGCACACACATCTAAATTAATCTATGGCAACAAAACGTGGTCATTGGCTCTTAAAAACAAACCTCACAAGCTATCAGTTAACCTCCTTGAGAAACCTTAGGAAGTACTACCAGTATCTTGTCCTCATCCTACAACCCCTCAAAAGTCTGCACTAATTCTATCTTCTTTTGCACATCAAAGCATTGACTCTGGGTTTGATCAATGAGTTTCCCTTTCTTGTTTGCACGTATAGATGTTGACCACCGGGCACACTTGGGAGAACACCAGAAACAGATTTTCCGCCATTCCCTCTTTTTGTACCTTGTCTTAGTGCTGCTGATCGGCTGTGTTGGGTCAGATCTGCAAACACTCTCATTAACATTTTTATTTCCTTTTGGGAGTCTGTGCATGATGCAGATTGCGCATCCTTTTAG
The DNA here is from genome assembly GCF_014885135.2 of Alexandromys fortis. Taxonomy (NCBI): domain Eukaryota; kingdom Metazoa; phylum Chordata; class Mammalia; order Rodentia; family Cricetidae; genus Alexandromys; species Alexandromys fortis. Next base: position 1,262,065 of record NW_026067915.1, on the reverse strand, counting down.
CAAAGGTGCGGTAGGTTCAGGCTTGAGACTGGCTCAGGGAAAGGAACCGACAACGATTACTTTTCAGGCAGAGTTTATGTGACCAGTCAACACGGCTGGCTCAACTGAACTCAACATCCCACCGGAGCTCATCTTTATAAATTATGGTAATCAGGGTTGGTTTATGGTAGCCAGCTGCATTTTTTTTCCTGCCCACTCGTTTATTGCAGATGACTTTGAATCTGATTTTGGTTTTAAATAGTCTTGAGAAATCATAGTGACTCTTTCAAGATATGTGGCATCTCTGTGCCAATAATTCCTTTCCTGCCACTGCAACATGCCGCCCAAGGAACACACAATATGTATGAAGCATGTAGTCTCTGAAAGGAGGTAAACAAGAGTGTGGGAATTGGATATGTGTCTGTCTGACCCAGCGCGGCTAAGGAAGCCAGCTTCACTCAAGGTGGAGGCTTAGACCCCCACACTTAAAACTTTGACAAATCAAAACAAGAGAACTTGTCTGTTGTGACCAATTCTGCAGCATAGATTAAGACCTTGCCATAAACCGGCACCGCCTTCTGCTCCTGATGACATTATCATCAAGTTTAAGTTTACTGTTTATTCATTAAAGCAATCCCTGAGCTCATGACATTGATGGCAGAACGTAAATGCGAACATAAACATAAACCATGAGAAGAAAGCTCCTCTCGAGCTCTCTGGGAGGTCAAGATCAACTAGTCCAGTCCCCTGCTGCAGTGATCCAGGCATCAGGTACTCATCCCTGTCTCCATGTCTTCATTTCTAAAGTCTCCTTTAAAATGAAAGACCCCCACGAGGAGCTCCTGAGAAGTTCCTGTTCCTTCATCTGGCATGACAGATGTGTTCTCAGGCTTGACATAACTGCTGTAATTCAACTGGGACCTCTCTGTTTCAGGACCACGAATCTCACATTGTCTGGTCTTCTAAGGCCCAGGCTGAGTCCAGTAAATTCTCTCAGGTTTTTTTTTTTCTCTTCTGTGCTGGATTTGTTGGCGTTCTGGCATTGACATCGCTTAGCTTGACATCTTTAATTGACCTGTAGTCTTGGACACGTGATAGAAAAACTGCATTGGATAGTGAAATGCAAATCCTGTCACGCAAATATGGATCCCTTCCAATCTTGTTTCCTAGAGCACACAGAGGCTGCTCAGGGCTTTAGCTCTTTGCTATAAAGTGATGGGTTGGACTAGATGCTCCCTAGGACCCCTGTCCTGGATCTAAGTGATAGACGAAGGCAGAATGATCACAGTTCCAGAATGAATGTGGGAAGACAAATTGAAACATTTGAGTAGGATAAAAGAAAAGAAAAGGTGGTATAAATCTCTTCCCCACAGCAATTTACCTGTGCAGATCGTGAGCCTGATTTTCTCCTATTTAGGAACATTACTTGTAGGCTTTGGATATACTTAATTGGTAAAATAAAAGCTCTTGATGAACTGGATAACATTACAAAAAGGTCTCGTTAAAGTATTTCAGAACTGGGAGCTGGATGTTACTTCGTCGTGTGATGTTATCTTTGATGCAATTTGCTTCTCTTTGCTCCTGATTTTCCCCCAGGGAAGGGGACCCCGTGATTTCCTAGAAAGTTCACAAACCAAATGAAGGAGAGGGTGCCAGCTGCACCACACCCAGAATTCATGAGGCCTTGCAGATCTGTGCTTGCTCATGTATGTGGGACAGGGTCTCAATGGACAGCCCAGCTTCCATGAATCCACACTGCTTCCTAAGCAATGGCATACACCACCTCCCAGCCTCGTTTCCAAGTTTTAAAAAAGGCGTATACAGATACTTTGAACTAGTTTGTACCCTTCTGAGAGTGGTCGTCAGGGCTGGTGTTCCTCTGACAACTGTCCGTATGCAAAGCAGGAGTCTGTCAGGTCTATGGAGAGACTGTCCTGTCTCCAGTTTGTGACATCCAGCCTGTTACCTTGAGCCTAAAGGTTTCTGAGAAGGAACTTGAGTTTTATCTTTTATTTTCATATCAGTCATCTTGGTGAACAAATTTAACCTCCCAATATTTGAAGGTTTGAAGGAAGAATAGAACGGGTTAATGAAAGTGGCCGATTTCTGGTGCCCCACATAGGAGAGGTAAGGGCCAGAGAGCACTTGCTTTGGTGTCCAATTCTAAGGTGCACTTTTCTGACTTTTTATATTTCTGACTGTAAAATCCGTATAAGGTTCCTGATGAAAACTATGAAATGGGTCTGCAGAGGATGCTTAGGATACTGTTTTCAGAATCCAAAAAATCCAGAAGCAGCCTGAGCCGCACTGTCATGCTGATGTCCCTAAAATATTCTATCTTTGGACAGAACCATTAACTATTTTTAAAAAGCCAATAATCAATAAGTCTTAATTTGTTGTGCTGACATTTGTGCAGGTTTCATCTAGATGAAATTAATTAGAAAGAAAATGGCCTCTCAGCTATTGGCGAGAGGAAAGGAATCTGGAAGCAAGATAAGTTTGACCCTGCGTTGCAGCAACAGTTTAATGAGGTTAAGCCTCAGCGCGTTCGGATCGGCAGCTTTTTTAGTGTGCACTGACATTTCTAATGGGCTTCTAAAGGCTTCCCAAATGGCTAATGCCTTTGAAGGCATTTCGTGGGTCACTGGAGTTCTCCGTGGGCTACAGTCTCTACACCTGGCATGTAGCACGTGCGATCCACATCTGGAAGATGGAACCGTGAGAGCAATCTAGCCAGGAATGCACCACGCCTTCACGGCAGTGCTTAACAGAGGGTCCCTGGTTTCTGAAAACTGGTAGCTAAAGTCAGGTCTGATCCCAGTTTGCTGGCACCAGAGGACACGGTGCCTCTCCATAAGGGACTCACTGCCCAGCCCTGATGGGGACATTCTCATCCTTGAGATAACCCGGCTGCAGGAGCACTGGGGAAGACATTTTCATCCCAGAGCCCTCAGGGGATAACATTGTTTTAATTGCTTTAGGAATCCTCCTATCACTGAGACTAATGGGGTTGGACAAGGAACGCACTGGCCAGACTTGATCAAATGCATCCGATTTCCCTCTTGGTAGGTAATTAGGTAAAGAGGAATCATTCAGAGCAAGTCTGAGTGTCCACTCATCATTCACCACATCTTCAGGGAAGACCCGGAGGCTTGAGAGCAGAGAGCACTGTGTTGGAGCATTGTCTCTGCAAGAAGGCTGCTGTGCAGGGGCAGAGCCTCTGGAGGGCGCAGTGGAGACCGAATTTGATGGACCTTGATCACACAGACTGTTCTTTGGCGGAATCCATTCCAAATTGGACTTTCTTTCTCTTCTTGTCCTACCTTATTCTATGTCTTCTTCTACCTTCTTCTTACACAGACTCAGCAGGACAATTCCCTTTCAGCAAGGGCCCCAGAGGCAGCTAAGTGAACAGGGAGAAACAAAGAGAGTTAAAAGTACAAAGCCAGATACATTTTGTGGGACACAGTTGTAATCCCAGTACTTGGAAGGTAGCTGCAGGAGGATGGTGAGTTGGAGGCTGCTTGGGGCTACAAGAACGAGATTATATGTCAAAACTAGCAAACAAATGATTGGCCTAACAAACACAAACTGAACCAAACCAACCAACCAACCAACCAAAAAGCAAAATAAGAGTCAGCCAAAATTATGTTTTTTTTTTTTTTTTTCAAGGATGTACTAAGGCTTACATAGAACCAAAGAATACAAAGAAATGAATGTGAGAACAAACTCAGCTGCTTCCACATTCCTGTTTAGGGTGGTAGTGTAATATAGAAGCACTTATTGTTTCGTGTTGTTGTTATCTTGTATCCTAAGTGCAGGATACTAAGTTAAACATTTTGCACACACTATGTTCCTGTTGCTAACTGTGACTCTAGAAAATACTATAGGGAAAGGGAACTAAGGTGTAGAGGCCTTAATGAGCACAATGAAGGCCATATGGTTGAAAAGTAGATGGATACACCCTGATTGCATTTTCCTCTCTTATATCTGCTATGAGCCGTACGAGCAGCTCAAGTCGGCCTCACTGCTCGATGACATCCCAAGAATAGTGAAATGTTAAAGGGATATGTGGCGGCTTTCTAGAGGGGACATGTCTCAGCTTGGTTTCTACTGCTGTGGAGAGTCACCATGACCACAGCAACTCCTGTAAAGGAAATGTTTAGTTGGGACTGGCTTACAGTTTCAGAGATTTAGTTCGTTATCATCATTTTTGGGAAGCATGGCAGGGTTATGGGTGCTGGAGATGGAGCTGAGAGTTCTACATCCGGATCCTCAGACAACAGGAAAAGAATTGTGAGCCACTAGGCCATGTCTGAGTTTATAGATCTCAAATCCCACCCTCTATTCGTGCACTTCCTCCAATAAAGGCATACTTACTCCAACAAGGCCACACTTCCTAATCCTGCCATTTTCTATGAACCTTGGGGGCCATTTTCATTCAAATCATCACAGAATAAAAGACAGAGGACGTTAGAAAGAAAAGGAACCATTAAGGATTAAGGGAACCAGTGTTACCAATGGTGACATAAAGCAACATGGAGAAAGAAGCTGATCTCTGGAAGCTGTGCAAGTCTGAGGGTGAATCTGGTCCCTCTGAGAAGACCCCTCCAGAGGCCAACGGAATTGGGTTGCAGGGATCTAGATACCACTGTAAGGAAGAGATGTGTCTTCTAGGAAAGGGGACCTGTGAGAACTCTGACATGTGCTACCTCAACCAGGGATGGGCTGCCTTCTGGGTTCATCACAAACCCAGAATGGTACATTAAAAAGCTTGGCAATTCTGTTGGTTTCTGTCTCCTTATTCTCAAATTCTAACTTGTGTGAGGGTCCATCCTACACAAAGAACCAGGCTGGAGACAAAAAAGAATAGGCCCAAGATTATTTTTTTTTTATTCTTTAATCTTTATTTGTTAAAAATTTAAAGATATTCTTAAAAATAAAATTTTCATTTATTTTGGAAATTATAATTACATCATTCCCTCACTTCCCTTTTCTCTCCCAACCCATCCCATGCACCTGTATCTCTACAACATGAGGCTTGCCCCTAGGGCTTGGGGATGACTGAAAGAGAGGGGAAGAAAAGATTGTAAGAGCCAGAGGAAAAGGGAGTGTGCTGAGAGATTATGTCTTCTAGAAATGTCAGCGAGCATATAACTCATTCATGGAGCCCAAATATTTCAGCATTCATATCTCAAAAACAAGCTCATAATCTCACAAAGCCCCAGCCCAAACTTTAATATTTGTATAATGAGGCTATCTAAGAGAGGTTTGTATTAAATTGCCCAGCAGTTTAACCAACAGCTCCCCACAATGACCTGTCCTATCCCTTTAAGAGACAAGCCATGCCCACTCACACCCCTCCAAGGCAAGCTGATCTTCAGCTTCTAATCCGAGTCTCTGCCCTTCTTTCTCTCTCTCCCAGAGAGGTAACTGCTGCTATGGTGCCTCTTCTCCTTGCCCTGCCTCTCTCTGCTCATCCTCCTTCTCCCCTTCCCCTCCATAACCCATTAAATAAATAACCAACCTCACTCTGCATGGTGTGCCTATCCATGTCTCTGTTTCTTTCCCGCTGCATGTCTCCCTGCCCAGGACCAGCCTCCTTTGAAGACCTGCAGGGTGGTCTCCTGGCGCGTACCCAACCATTTGTCTCTCCTCATGGGACTGGCTGCCCTGTCGAGGTCTCTCACACAGCTCCCTGCCTGGGACTCATGACCCGCTGCAGCCACTCGGGGAACTGCACCATCCCTGCCTGGGACTGGCTGCTCTGGGATCCACTGTTGCTCAGGGACCTGCAGCGTGGTCTCATGGCCAGCTGCCCACTACAGCCACTCGGGGATCTGCAGCATTTTGCTTCTACCATTACACCATTTCCGTCCCCCTTTCTCCTTTCTCTCTGTCTCCAGGGGCTTATTATACAGCCCTGGCTGACCTTAAATCCATGGCAATCCTCCTGCCTCAGCCTTCTGATCTCCTTTAAAGTGAATGAGTGCTTCAATTTTTTTTTTTTATTTTTTGTTTTACAATGCTGACACTTTCAAAGCATCCGGGCCAGTCTTCTGTGAGTGATTTTCAGGTTACAAAGTCATTATTAAATTCATGCTGATATTCTTGATGAAAATATCACACAGATGATAGGTAGTGTATACTTCCTGAAGAGTTGCTTTTTTTTTTTTTGGGGGTCTGGAACCTATACAGTTCTTTTCTAGTCAAAGAATTGAAAACATATGTACTTTTAGAATTATTTTCCCCACAGCATAGCATAGCACTTGATGCCTTGTGCCTTGAGTAGCAAACACATTGTTCAACAGAATTATAAATCAATTCCTGAAGGGCTCCAGCTGGCAATGAGCCTTGTGTCCTTGGGAATAACCAAGAGACCATGACCCTTGATTAGAGGATGGGTTGTGTTGTGAAGAATGCTCCTTTGACTCTCATGGCTTTTCTGGAGAGCCATTCTCACCATTTGTTTTTTGTATTTTAGGTTAGTGCATAGTGTAAACACTATTGTTGGGATTTGAAATAATTCCATGTCTCCCTTCTTCCTCTCTCCTCTGTTATTCTCTTGCTCTCGCTCTGTCTCTGTGGGTGTGTGTTCAAGGTACTTTCAGAAAGCCCCTCATATCTTCTTGGAAGCAATGAGGAGCTGAGCTGTCACAGAGGAAACCAGGCATCAGGGCATGCCCAGGGAAGCACTGTTTGTTTCACTGAACTACTTCAGGAGGCATGGTGGGTTTCTTTCAGCTCAGAAGGAACAGTGTCCTAGCAATGCTGGCTGGCATAGAGCAGTCACAGCAAGCTTCTTCAGGGTCGAGTTTACTACAATTCCTGGTCTTACCAACAAATTCTGGACCCTAGGCTGCCTTTATTTTTGAAGGGTCGTTGTGGAGTTTGTGCCTCTCGATGGAGCATGGGAAGAATGGCTTGCATCTGCCTGTGTGGGGCTACTGCATTATTCCACTGTTTTTTTTTCTTCCCTGGGCTTCCCTGGATAATGTTCTTCCCTTACAAATTTCATCTCACTGCTGTGTACATCGAAACGACGCAGTTATGGAGCGAACAGGGAAAAAAATTATAATGCCATTAAAAGTTATCATAAATTTCAGATCAGCATCACTTCTAATCCGATACACAATTTTACTGCCTCTATAAAGTGGGTGATTTGCAGTGGTCTGAGGCGTCTCCTGGAGCGTTTTACTTCTTTTTAAATTAAACACACCAACTTTGTGCTGAATTCAGAGTGCGGACATAAAAAAAGGGGGTAAAAAGGAGAGGGAAGGGACATCAGATGGGAATTGCAATTGAGTCTTTATATATGCCATCTTGGCACTGTGGTACTAAATATAGTGCCAGGTAAATAGATGTGCTGAAATATTCAGAATAAAAAACAAATGTTCCAATAGCAGAAGCGCCAGCCCTGAGGATGTTCCCATGGTGGGTGTGCTAGAAATAATAAAACACTGTTGTTTAAGACCATTCAATCCTCAAAAACCCTATGCTGTTAAAAATACAGTGCTGGTATATGCGTGAAGGACTGTGTGCGTGGAACATATATATGTATATAAAAACTCCTAGAAAATTAAACAGAATATAAGGGGCTTGATTTTCTTGGTTGGAAGATTACACTGATTATTTTCTTGAGGTGTACTAACTCTTCCTGTAAGCTGCCTCCACTAAGATACATTCCAGGAAGAGCTGACCCATTAAGCTCATATGCAGATAAACGCATTCATACACAGGCAGAGAGGTGGTCCACGCCCAAGTCCCGGGATGATGAAACTCCATTCACAGGGTTTCTGGCTAAAAGGATTTGATTGAATTTTGACTTTGCTTCTCCCCGACACCCTTGCACTTGGTTATTCTTAGCTACCAGGAATGTTACTAAGTGCCCACAGTATATCGTGCTCTGGGTTGGTTACTGAAAACACCCATTACTACAAAACAAACAGCCGCAGGTCTTCCCACAAGGGTCTCACAATCTGGGGGGGGGGGCGGAGGTTGCCACAGAATGTAAACTCGTGGTTGTAGCAGAACATAGTCAAAGCTGTGGCTGTCAAGTGCCTCCTGGGAGCCCATGGAGGAAAAGAAGTTGCTTGTCTGCTGTGTCGGGCTGGAATAGGGTAGCTTAAATCTCTTTCAAAATGGGTCCATATATTGTTAGTAATAGTAACTGAATGGCTAACAGTTAATGTATGGAAGAAAACGTTATTGAATTCTGGCTACTGCCTGGGACTCAAATCCTCCTGCCTCTAGAACTCGTCCCAGTATGGAGAGCAGGCAGAGAGGAACTGAATATATTCTGAATTAGCGATGTTTGTGATACAAATAAACAATACTCAATAGGCAAAGCACTTGCCATTGGACTCTTATTCTTAATTATTGTGTCAGTTACTTTTCTCACTGCTGTGATGAGGTCTCTGAAGAAAGCAACTTGGGGACGGAAGGGTTATTTTGGTTGACAGTTTAAAGGTACAGTTCACGGTGGGGAAGGTGTGGCGGGAGGGCTGAGACTGCAGCTCGCACTGTGTCTTCAAACAAGAAACACACAGAGAGATAAAGGCTGACAATCAGCTGGCTTCTTCCTTTCCCCCTTATTATTATTAGAATCCCAGTCCCTTGGGATGGCACCACTCACAGTCAGGGTAGGTCTTCCTCACTTAAGTATCTCTGGAGATGCTCTCAGTATGCTCAGAGATGTGTCTCCCAGGTGATCACTCAAGCTATCCATGAAGACTGACCATCACACCGAGCGGACGTTCCTTTAGTGCGTTACAAATGGCAAGTATTATTTTAGCTTTCCAAAAGATCCTCTGGATCCAGTCCAGATCATCTCCTTTCAGTCTTGCCCTTGTTCTGTACCAGCTGGCCTTTGTCCGCCGTGCCTCCACTGAGGATGTGTTGGGTATCAAGGATGACCGTGACAATGGGCATGCCGTGGCCGACTCCTAACGCATACAACAGAGCCAGACCGCGACACAGTTGCCCCTGAAGCGTGGTGACAAACACAGCTGCTGCCGAGAAATCCTGCAGCTTGGCTGTAACAGAGCAGGCTGACAGAAAGCTCTGATCAAGAAATAACGCTAGAGTCGGGCAATGTGTAATACTTACGGAGCTCTTAATACCTGTCAGCCCAGCATAATCTCCTCCAGGTCCCACTATATCCCTACAAGGTGGGCACCAGTATCAACATCCCTATGTTAGAGATGAAGAATCCAAGGCCCAGAGCGATTAGGGAATTTGCTGGAGTTAGGATTCTAATCCAGAAAGACTGATTCCACTGCTTCCTGGAGATAGCAGAACATCAGTTTGATATCCGTCCTGTTTCTGGGGCCTGCCATCCTCAGCACTGCTAGACTTAGGGTGCTGTTCTAAGAAATTGGATGGGGCCAGATGTGACCCAGTGTAGGGGGCAGTTTATTTGTGGGAACGGAGAACAAATGGATAGAGCTGTTTCTAGTCTTCCTATCACCAGAGAACATTGTACTGCCGCTTTCAGGAAGGGTGGCCACACACACATAGGATCTTGTGTTTGGAAAGCAGGGGCTATTGTTTTTCAGTGTTAGAGCGCCCATCATAAAATGCAGCCTGTTGTGATTCTAATCACGCATTAGCTGGTTAAGGCTTTAAACACAAAGCCTACTCATGCCCTTGACTAGCTGTGTGGATAGGTGTGAGTTTATCGTCATACAATTGTCAGGTTAGGCTGTCTTACCTGAAGTGTAGAGACATTTAACTTTTGTTTTTCATTTTGAACCAACAATATTTACTCAACTGGATTGTTTTGTTGAAATCAAATTACAAATGTTGTCATTAATAATAAAAATATTTCATAGTATTTATTCCAATGTCAGTTCTATTTTAATGTTTTTCCCATGTTGTATTACATATACTAATGTTCAGAATGCTTATATGCATTTGTATACTTTATAGAACATTATTTTTAAATCTTGCAGGTCTTCCTTGTTCCAGTTCTGTGAGCAGAAAGGAAGAACTGCAGAAACAGTTCTACAAAAACTGAATCGTGGACCTGGTATCTCTGTAGGGTTGCCAGCAGAGGCTTAAATTTGTTCTCTCTCTCCCACCCCTAAATGGGAGCCCACTCCCAAAAGGGGTAACTCATTTTGTCAAGCTGCTTCCTCAGGGAAAGCAGAAAAATTGGTACAACCGCATTCCTAAATCCAGGAGACCACGTCACTTCTCCACAGACGAGGGAGCTACAGCCAAGACAAACACGCAATGCTAGAAACGAGTTGAACCTGAAACACTTATGAGTCTCCCACCTCTAGTACGTTTCCTCTCATGCCCGCTTTCTTCTTCTTTCCCTCCCATTGCCTCCTTTTCAACTTCCCAATAATTAATGCCTTCAGCTTTAAAACCCCGTGAGCGTTCATTCTAGCTGTATCCCAGCTTCTCTGTTTTGGCATCTTCCTGAGGATGTAACTGAAAGTACCAAGTCCTCTTACTGCATTTTAATATCAGCTGTGCCAAGAGTGGTGCTTTTGTTACTGTGACTCACTGCCTGTCCTCAGAGTAGCAGGGAAGGTGGGTGGACCACAAGCCCAAGCGAAAAGTATCCACAAAGACTCATAAACCAGACAAACAAGAGGTGTAGAACCCCTCCTCCCTGAAAAAAAAAAAAACAACCCAAAATCCAAAGCCCAGGAAAAATATCCATCAAACAGTTGTGCTAAAACCAACAAAGAAACCCCAAACGTGAGAAAGCAAGCCACCTGGGTACTTCCTCAGTAATTGAAATGAGAGAATGAAATGACTGAACCGCCAGAAAAGGATTCTGAGTCCTTTAATCCACACACAAGAGATATTGTTCCAAGTTTTAGTTCTCTTTGGTTTAATTCATCAGTCTTTCATAATTGTCTTTTACCTCTTAGGTTAAATTTATTTCTAGATACTGAGGTTTTTTTTTTTTTTGTGGCTATTATAAATAAGATGGCTTTCTTGATTTCTGGGACAGAGTTTTCTATCGGCCTTAGCAACATATCACTGAGCTTCCCACCCCACGACTTTGATAGATTCATTTAGTAGTTCTAGTGGGTCATTGGTGAGGTCTTTGGGGGGAGGGTCTCTGCATACATAAGTATAAATATGTGGATATGAATTCTGCATATATGTATTATGAATGTCAATAAGAATATATGCATATTTATTTGTAATCTACAAATGAGCACATCATCTTCTCAAACTGACAGTTTCATTTCTTCCCAGCTAATTTGTATGACTTTATTTTCTTTTTCTTGCCTGTTTCCCCTGGCTAGGGGTTTAGACTCTTTAAATGAAAATAAATGCAAAAGAACTTTGGCGATGTCCCTTCTTGCTCACAAATATTGGATGGTGGTTTTGACTTGTAGCTAAGACTCTAAACACAGTCTGGAACTGGGTGAACTTTGGACAGGTGTGAAATGCTGTATATTGCTTAGTTTTGAATGTCTTCTCGAAGGATAAAGCTTTGACTTTAGGTCTGAAGACTTGATGGAGTTGGCCTTGGGGGCTGAAGTCCCCCTCCCTTATGAGCTGGTGAGGTAGGACTATGTCTTTTGTCCCTCAAATTCTGAGAGTTCTTGACATGTGCCCATTTGCCAGTTTACTGTGGGAAGCTGGGTCTCAGATTGGCCTGAGGTCAAGAGCCAAAATAAAATAGTGATAGAATTAAAACCAGGAAAAGAATGTACCGTATATGAATGAACTTAGTAATTAAGAAGAATTCATTTCACTTTAGAATGTCTAAATAGTTTTAAATAATTTTCAGCTACTTTGGTGAGATGATCCAACTGTGCTGAGGGAGTATGAATAGAAATTTTTCCCCATGGCACGTTAATATGCAATTCAAATTAATGAAAAATTTCCGTTAGTAACAGATATTACCATTGCTTCAAAGTGGAGAAGAGAAATCCTATATCCTATATAACAAATTGGAAAAGCTAGGAAGCATTTAGCTGCAAGTAACAGAAAAGCTGATTTACAATGATTTTAATAAAAGCGATTTTTATGTTTACATTAACTGTAACTAGATATTGTAAGACTCTTGGATATAGGTGGCCAAAGGTTTTAGTTCAGGGTTTCAGTGGAAGCAGGATGGGCATTTACAATTTAAAAAAGTTTAGCATGCAAATCTTCCTCAGGGTTTCAGTCAGCCCTCAGTGGCTCAATATCTAGGTCCCAGTCAAAGACAGGAAATTAGAAGTGGAAACAGACTATCATTATTAGCTTCTTTTGACAGCTTGACACGCATGGGCAACGGGATGCTAAACTAAGGAATTGTCCAGCTCCATTTAGTTTGTGGCCATGTCTGTGGGACATTTCATTGATGGCTAATTTGATGCATGGGGGCCCAGCCCTCTGTGGGTGGTCCCATCCCGAGGCAGGTGTACCAGAGCTCTATAAGAAAGGTTGCTGAAAGTGAGCTGGGAGGAGGCCACTAAGCACCATGTCTCCCTAGTCTGTTTCGGTTCCTGCCTCCAGGTACCTGCTCTGAAATTCTTCAGTGGAAAACTGTTGCTACCTGAAGTATAGGATGAAATAAATTCCTTTCGCCCTCGGGTGTTTCTGGTTATGGTATTTATCACTGCAACAGAGTACCCAAATTAGGATACCAGCCACACTGCTTGCTGACTTGATCTGTACAAGCAAAACTTTTCCAAATTTCTGAGGAATCCCAGCAGACTTTGCTCTCCAAAGTTGTGTCATATGGCCACTCTAAGCTACAAATCTCCTGGAAAAATAAACATTTGCATGGACTGGCTCTTTCAAGTGACGGAGGGGAGGGTTTCTAACAAGTGTTGTTTGAGTCAATTGCTTTCTAATAGATGCTATGCTATAGACGCATTCAACAACCTCGCTCATGGATTTGAGAAGAGTGGGAGGTGGTATATAGGGACAAGTTGGAGGGAGGAAAGAGAAAGAGGAAAATGATGTAAATATATTTTTATTCCAAAAATTAAAAATCTTATTCAAAAAGGTGCTAATCTATATAACCAAATTATTTGTTCTAAAAATATAATAGCAATATTCCATAATTTTTAAAAGAAGAAAAAACCACCTTCATACTAATTAGTCACCCATTTTTAATAAATATTAACTCATAACCAAGATTGTCTCTTTCTAGATATTTTAAAGCAAATTCTATACATATTACCTTATCCATTACTTTATCTTTAAGCTAAGGATTGTTTAAAAAGAGCATAGCCATAATGCCACTATCACTTCAAATTAAACATTGATTAGTATAAAGATACATATATATGTATGCATATGTGTGTGTGTGTATCTTTCTCAAAACCTAATTTTAAAGCCTGTTGGGGTTAAGACATATCATTTCAGTATCTAATAAGCTATTACTTTATTCATGGTTTTAGAAAAAATTAAATTGAGCTATTTCATAGTAAGTATCTTGAGCTACCTTTAAATTCAGTGTCTGTCTTGAGGCTAGAGGTTGGAAGCAGGAGTCTTGCTCAGTTAGTCAGTAGTCTTCCTACTACTCTATTTATCTATCTATCTATCTATCTATCTATCTATCTATCTATCTATCATCTATCTATCTATCTATCTATCTATCTATCTATCTATCTATCATCTATCTATCATCTATCTATCTATCTATCTATCTATCTATCTATCATCTATCTATCTATCTATCAATCATCTATCTATCTATCTATCAATCATCTATCTATCTAGCATCTATCTATCTATCTATCTATCTATCTATCTATCTATCTATCTATCATCTATCTATTTTGAGACAGGGTCTCTGAACCCCAGCTTGCCTCTGCAGTTTAGATGATTAGGGTAGCAAGTCCCCAGGGACCTTCTTGCCTCTGTGCCCACAGCGCTGAGACTATACGTACTGCTGCTCTGGTCAGCTTTTATAATGTGGGATCTGGGGAGTGAACGTCACGGACTGAACCTCTTCTCCAAATCTTTACAAGATCAGCCTTGTTGAGATTCAGGTGGCATACAAGAGATTCCACATAGTAAAACAATATAATTTGATGTGTGTATGCCAATTATACCATCACCATCATCAGAACTATGAATGAATCTACTACTCGTTGATGTTTCTGTCTGCTTCTGTGTATCGCTACTTTGTAGTCTTTAATGTCGAGTGTTTGTTTCACTGTATGCTTACATTAATTTCTGCTTATGCTTTTCACTTCCCAGGAATATTTGTTTGTATTTCTTGGCCACTATAATAAAGCTATTGTGAACACGTATATACAAGTATTTGTGTGGACAAATGTATAGAGATGCATATCCCTCTGACATAATTTTCTTTCTCTTTAAAAATTCTCCTTTTCGGCATGGACCAAACAGTGACCCTTGCTGCTTGACAGAGTTCCAGCATTCTGACACTGCAGACCACACTTCTCCAACACCTTTTTACTTTCATTTTTAGCGATTCTCAATATTATTGCCTTTCCCTTTGGGAAATTTTGTATGGGCTTTGGTAAAAGAATAAAAATGTGTATAATGGTAGTCTCTCTAAATAAAATTATTCTTTGGGAAAAAAAATCCCCACCACCATGGAACCAGGAATTCCATTGTGCCCTCAGAATTACACCAAAAATAGGAAAGTTAGAGATTTACTAAACTCACCCGATCCCAAGGACGAACGCTCCAGTTCAGATCCAGAGCCTGGGGCCATTAAAGGCAAGAGTTCAGTTAATAAATACAAAGAAGTCAGAATGGTCTGGTATAATGGGGAAAGAGTAAGAAATCAGGACCTTCCCTTTTGGGAGCTTTATGAGGGGAACAGGCTTGTATAGTAAGAAAAAAACTATAGTATAATGTCTGCTCTCCAGAAGTTCTTTTCCCTAAATCTGGCATTTGATAAGGGTCTCCATTCCCTTGGGAGCTTGAGGAAAGTTCCTGCTTGATAAAGCAGTTATTTTTATTTTCTCTAGGGAGAGGAATTTAGGGCCCTCCATTAACATTTGGCTGGAGCCTATTGTCAAGGTCAATGCTAGAATCCTCAACCCCCATCTCAAAGCTACACCCCAGCTCACATGCCCATTGTCTCCCATTTAATCCTACACGCAGTATTACAGTTGAAAAGGTGTAAGCTTTTCTCAACTAAATACTGCTGGCAGCCAACCTGATTCACCCTCAGACTGTGCCCAGCTCCTCCTTCTCCCTCTCATCACCGACTTCACACATCCTTTTTGGGATCCCTTTTTGGGATCCGAAACCCCTGCTGAGGCAGGTGTCCAGCATTGGTTAACAACATGATTTTATTTTGGTCAGGTTCATTGATGATCAACATTTTCATTATTTCTTTTCTCAAAAAATGATTTGACAAAACAAAGCAAAAAACTCTCTCCTTTCACCAACTTAGAAAACACTTATTTTTTTTTTTTGAAAAATATTTTTTCTGGGTATAGAATTCTAGGTTTTTTTTAATACATTAATATTGATCTTCCATCACATTGTTTTTATTGCTTCAGATGAGAAATCTACTGTCATCCTCATCTTTATTCCTCCGTATACAATATGTTTTAAACTGTATTTTTATGCTTCTCTTCATCATTGATTTTAAGATATAAGAGAACTTATTAAGTAAGTTTAATCATAGATTTTGTGTGGGTTCATTGAACTTTTTCTAACTGTCGGTATACAGTTTTCATAAAATAGGAACATTTCTTACACATTGTAGTTTTTAACTTGGAACACCTGACATGGGCCGTTAAGCAAAACTTTTATGTTCCTAAGTTTTTTGGTGCAAAATCCATAGTTATAACCATCATTATAATGTATTTGTCTGCCATTTCCAATATCTGAGAGCAATATGTTTTTATAGATTGAGTTTTCTCCTTTTTTTGCTTGTGTATTTGCTATTTTTCCTTTATATATAATGATAACTTCTTATTTGATGACAGTTGTTCTGGATATGTTCTTGAATTTTGTTCTGGGACTCAGGTGGGACCAACAGTCACAAATAAATGGTTAGGCGCTTTGGTTTCTTGCTTCCTAAGACGTTATGTAGCCCCAGAGCAATTGGCTATTTTTATTTCTGTCTATTTCTGGACTTTACACTTTTGATCTATTGGTTGTTGTATCTACAACATTGTCAATACTACATTGTTTTGATGTCTACGTTTTTTAACACACCATGAAATTGTTTCATGTTAGTCTTCCAAATTCATTAATCTTTTTAAAGTTGTAAAAAGTTCTGGTTCATTGTCTTATATACATTTTATAACCAACTTATCTATATATACAAGATAATTATTGGGATTCCTTTTTACTATTTTAACTTTTCAACACACTGTTATTTTGATTTTTGGGGGGCTTTCTCTAGCAGTTTTCATAGCATTGCACTCTGTCTCTTCTGTGACTCAATTGATGTGATTTTTTTTAAATTATTATTTTGCTACTTTGTTATTATCTCAAGAGGCCAGAATCACTCTTTATTGCTGATTTGATTGGTCATCTATACTGAATTGACTTCAGGTCTAACAACCATTTCCTCCATTTTGTTTTGAAGACCATTTAGTGAATTTTAAAATCCTTGTTAGTTAAGTCAATTTTTTTATTTACTTTTTTTTAATATCTTACATTTTTTCCTGTAAAGATTTTTCCATTGCACTCATGATTTTTTGAAAGAGGAAATGCATATATATGTTGTACACACACATACACACACACACTGTTGTTTTAAAGGATTTTTCATTTCATCCCAAAATTTGCATCATCTTGATGTTGGTATCTGGTTGCCTTTTTCTAATTGAGATGAGATTTTTTTAGTTTAGTATAAGCCGAGTAAATTTTCAGTGTTTCTGGGTATTTTGAATATTATGAGACAAATCTTGCTGAATTCTATTGACAGTGTTGATATTTTTTTTTTCTTCAGCAGGCATTAAGTCTGAATAGGTTTAGGTTTTTGTGTCAATTTGAGCTCTGAGAATTATGGCTCCAATGTGGGTTAAAATTTCAAGGTCTATTTGGATCGGGCTCATGTATGATTCCAATGAGCATGGAAAATCTGGTGATGGTCTAGCTGTCTGGTTCTCAAATTCTTTGACATGTTCTTTATGATCAATATCTATGACTTCATAAACAACTATATGGGATGGAATTCTCAAGTTTCTCACTCTTTGACATCTATCTTCCTGGTACTTCTCATTCTCTAAGGCCCTCCATTTCACTCTGCCCCCAAAAGATCAAGTTCCTAAATATACTGTCCTGCCTCTGCTCTTGTCCTTATATGTTCAGAGTCTGGTGATGGGGAAATAGAAGAGAGAGAGAGAGAGAGAGAGAGAGAGAGAGAGAGAGAGAGAGAGAGAGAGAGAGAGAACAGAGAGGGGAACAGAGACAGAGAGGCAGAAATAGAGAGACATAGACAAAAGGGCTTGGAAATTAAGTGTAGGCCACAAGAATAGGAGAATTCTGGAGAAAGAAAGAGTCAGTCTGCAGTCGTCATCCAGACACAGAGGAAGCAAGATGTGGCTGTCTTGCTGATAAAAGGTACCAAGCCACATGCCTACACAGACAAGAATTATGGGCTAATATAAGTTATAAGAATTAATAAGAAACCTTAGCTAATAGGCCAATCAGTTTATGATTAACGTAGCCCTCTGTGTGTTTATTTGGGACTGAATGGCTGTGGGTGGCGTGGCTAACATTAAAGGGACCAGGTAGGATGAAAACTCAGTCAACAGGAAGTCTGTGCAGCCTTCTGGGGAGCACAGCCCTATGGGTAGGAGAAGATGACTCCCTCACTTTTGGCTCATGGGACATGTGTCCCTATTTTTGTTCTATGACCTCAGGCATGGAGGCTGCAGGACTCAAGAAGAGGATTTTAAAAAAAAAGTCTGAGGATCACCACACTGTCTGAGCACTGAGAGCTGTTTTCTTTCTCCAGGAGCCCACACAGGAGACTTATGGTTGGGGCGTTTCTCTGCACACAAGTCCACATGGAGGCCTTGAAAGACAGCTTTCTTTCTTCCTTGGCCATTCTATGAATATGGTCTATCTGCTACTGTACAGCTTTCCTGTATTTCTGTATGCTTTTTACCCAGGCTGTACATCTTCATACCCAGTGGGAGAGGAAAGCAAGTTTGCTTTGTTTCAGCCTATGGTGGACCCCTCAACACCACTCTGTTTGTCTTGGTGGTAGTTCCTAAAGTGGTTGTTGTCATCCTGATATGTCTGGGTCGTCTCCAGCAGCAGCACTGCAGCCTGGTGATTCCTTTGCTCTCCTTTCTGAGCTGGTCTCTTCTCCATTCTAGGAGAATGCCTCATGCTTTTCTTCTACGCACATGGCTTTTATTTTAAGGCAATAACTCTATTGTTTATTTATCGAAGGAGCTTTTGATTCTGCTAATCAATTGTTGACTTCTTTTCAATCACCCACCTATCTTCTTTTAAAAACTTTCCTGGTTTAGTACATCTTTTAGGTTTCTAACTTTGTTTCGTGAAGTCTAGTTTGGTAGCCAGTGGAAAACGTCAAACAGCACAACATCTCTAATCTTTTCTTGTTTTGGAGAATCAAGATGCTGCCTAAGAGTGCTACACTTGGGAAGCTACCGGATGAACTGGCTGTGTGCTGGACTGGGCTGAATGTGGCTGACTTATTTGGTTTGGGGAATTCTGAACTGGATCTTCAGGAAGGAAAAGATGATGTGCATTTAAGGCTGTGTCAGCACCTCCAACAGATAAAGGGTTAATATCCTTAATCTATAAGAAACACCTACCAATCAATAAGAAAAAGATAAGCTGAGCAATTGACAAATGGGCAAAGGACATGAATAAATGACCAAAGGAGAAATACACGTGGATAATAAATGCATGAAAAATGTTGGACCTCATCGGTATTCTGTGATAAACAAATAAAAACAAGATGCAATTTTCTGCCTTCTCAATCGAGAAATCCTTTTCAAGTGGTTTAAATGGAAATGCCCGGTATTGTGGAGAGTAGAGAAGGCATGCAGCTTTACATACCGCTTGTTGGAGACCAAGTGGTTTCTATACTTGGGAAGATAAATTTAGCATTGTATGCAAAAAACTTTCAAATGGATTTAGACTTTGGAGAAGGTACTAATCCCTCTGGGAATGCATCTTTAGGAAATAATTACAGATGCATGTAAGGACCTATAAACAAGGATATCCCTTGCAGTGTAATTTATAGTACAAGAACGTGGAGCCATCTCAGTGTTCTATGGGGGCAGAAATGGGATGGAGTGTGCACTGGGTGAAATGCTAGGGAGCCACTGAACCTTACATTGTTAGAGGATAATACCATTTGCAAACTGCTGAAGGTCCATTGTAAAGTTGGAAATGTGTGTCAGAAACACCAGAAATTAGTATGCTTATTACAAATTCAATTGTGTGGACAAATAGGTAACAACACACTCTTAGGAAACAAACCAATGGACTAACTCTGTCTAAATCCCTATATCATAATTATGAGGGATTTAAGTTTCCATGTGTATGCTGATATATTAGTAATGCCTATTTTTTGTATCTTTTTAATGAACAAGCATTATCTTTGCAATGAGATAGGAGGAAATGTATTTAAAATATAAAATGTGATAAAATAACTAAAGGTTAATATGTAATTTTTCAACTAGTCATGTTTTGTATACATGGTTAACTTTGATTTTCACCTGTAGTTTAAATGGTACTGGTTGGAACCGGTGAAGAAAGCACTCATTATAGCTTGTATATTCTATGAATTCTGACTCAACTTCAGTCCAGGTATAATCCCATCTTTGAGATTGGGATTGTGCAAGCGTTTTTATCCTCATCTGTCTTTGAGTTGATCTGGGCTATGTTCCTCTGAGCACTTTGTGTCATGGGTCTTAAATTCAGTGATTGCTTCTCTTGGTGGATACAGAGGTGTCCATGATGAGTGAGTGAGGCGTGAACGAATTGATGGACCCAGGAGATGCTTCTCCTCTTCTCTTTCCTCCCTCTTTTTCTCCCCCTCCCTTCTTTGACAGAGTCTTATTAAGTAGCCCAGTAGCCCAGGCTAGCCATGAACTCTTGCTTCTCCAGCCCGAGTCTTCTGAGATTACAGTGTATGCCACCATACCAGGCTTGAAGACATGGCTTAGCATTTTTTGTTTTGTTTTGTTTTTGTTTGTTTGTTTTTTGCCAGTGTATTAGTTTGAATTGTAATTTGCTCCAATGAGGTCATAGGGAGTGGCACTATTAGAAGGTGTGACTTTGTTGTGGAAGTGTGTCACTTTGGGGGTGGACTTTGAGGTCTCATGCATGCTCCAGCCATGCCAGGTGACTGAGACCACTTCCTGTTACGTGTGGGTCAAGATGTAGAACTCTCCAACTTCTCCTCCAGCACCATGTCTACCACCATGTCCCACCATGATGATAATGGACTGAACCTCTGAAACTGTAAGCCACCCCATTAAATGTTTTCCTTTGTAAGAGTTGCTGTGGTCATGGTGTCTCTTCACAGCAATGGAAACCTTAACTAAGACAGCCAGAGTCTCATTCTGTAGGCGAGGCTGGCCTATATAATACTCTTTATACAGTCTAGGAAGGCCTTAAACTCAGGGCAATCCTGTTGCCTCAGTCTTATTGGTGCTGAGATCACAAGTGTGTGTGTGCCACCGCACCTGGGCTGGAGAATAGTTCTATTTAGCTAGTGGTATCTCAGCAAACAATGTAGTAACCTTATGGGGAAAGTAGCATGAGACAAAACCAACTGCTGACTCAGTGTAAATAAATAGGCTCTATAGAAATTGGAGCCATCTGGATTGGGAGTTCGTCACTGGCTTTATTGCTTCATTGCTGTGAGTTATTGGACGAGTCACTTGACTGTAAGTGTGGCGATGCTGTCTTCCTTTCATTATGAAGACCAAGAGAAGTACTGAGTACATACAGAGGGCTTCCCACAGTTCCCGGTACAGAATTCCTACCCAATTAATGGTAGTGAATGATGATAATCATCATAAATGATGCCACAACTGAAAACATTGTGCGAAGTCCTCATTCAACTATTTTGATGGATATCCTTGCATTGTAGCCCTGACTGGCCTGGAACTTGCGATATAGAACAGGTTAACCTGCAACCTGTGTCCTTCCTTGTGTCCCACCTTCTTATTGCCGAGAATACAGGGGTATGGCACCGTTTCTGGGCAGCTTTTCTTTCTGCACTCACTGCATTGATTTGGGCAAACTATTCAATCTCAGAGGTGGCAAAGACAAAGGGACACCCTTGCATTAGCCATGTTTTTGTACTTCTGTCCTTCAGCAAAACCCAGGTCGCTATGATTTTTGAGCCTTGAGGTCTGACCTAGGTGACTGATTTGATATCCTGCATTCACATCCGCTTTCTGATGGTTTTGTCTTCAGATCGGCTCCCTGGAGTGGGTGGGTGTGAACGCTGCACTTTGCCCTAGAATACCCCTCCTTTTTCAAGCTGGATGCTGGTGGGTGGTGCCTCGGTCCTTGCCTGGCTTTGTGTTTGGCACATTTGGGGAAGTGCCAAAGCTGAAACAAGGCAACCTGAAACACTAGTGAGGAAGGAAAGTCTGGATTTCCTCTCACCGGAGGCGTACCTGACGCTCGTGCGGAGGTGTGTCAGCTGAGGTGGCGAGATTTCACCCTGTAATTTGGCCTCAGAGAAGACAGCATTCTGAGTCCTGCAGGGCCCACTGCAGGCTTTCTTTGAGACATTTCTTTTCTTTGTTTGAATTTCAAGGTTAAACGAGTCAGGATTCAAGGATGATTATGAAAGAGCAATGGGTAAAATGTGTTCACAGTGAAAGAAAAAGAAAGCCAAATGAATGTTAAAACCTTTTTTGAAGCAGAACAGAAACAGAGCTTTTGAGCCTTTATCAAAGGACAACAAAAACATTCTCATGATCTACACGCGCTGCGTGTTCCCACAACCCCGCTCCGTGCACACGTGTGCCTGCACTCAGACACGCGTGCAGAAGATGCACACCTATCTCGCTTTCTCTAAAAGACGAGCCCCTCATAGATTTCTTTCTTTTTATTCCTGTCTTTTCTTTCTTCTTATTCTTTCTCTTCTCCCACCATTTTTTTTTCAATATTTCAAAGCTGGCAGTTTAGGAAATGGCTGGAACCGTCGCATCTCTGTTCTTGCTAAAGAAATCAATGCTAATCCTATTACTGGCAGTTATCATCTACCCCAGAACTCATAGCTGAAAGACACACACACACACACACACACACACACACACACACACACACAGATGTCAGAGTGAGAAAAAAGGACGAGGGAGGAGCAGGAGTCCTTCATTCACTTTCAGATAGCGATTGTCTTTTTTTTTTCTCTCTCTCTTCTGATCCATTCTTTCTTCCCATAGTCACAGAGATGAAACTATAGAACACCTGGACTCGGTGCCTGGTCTGATTTAAAAGCCCGAGGATGGGCTCTAATTTAGATTTATCTGTCTCCAGCGTGAGCTGACAAAGCACAGATAATGCATGTTTATCACGGCTTCCAGCTTTGTTACAGACAACGATAATGACACACAGGTTCATGGTCACTGTGCGCACTGTGGAAGGTGCTCCCTACCAATCAGCACCTGGAATTCAGTGGTCCTCTGAGACAGGCATGCTAAACAGTCCCATTTTAGGGATTTGGAGACTAGACTATAAGGTTTCCTGTTTGTTTGTTTGTTTTTTTTTATTGGTTTGTTTTGAGATTTTAATTTATGGGTAAGCCTGCATGTTTGTCTGTGTACCGCATCTATGCAGTGTTGGGGAGACCAGAAGAGGACTCAGATCCCTCAGGACTGGAGTTAAAGACAATTGTAAGGAGCCATATGGGTATTGGGAATCGAACCTGGGTCCTCTGGAGAAGTAGCCAGTGCTCTTAACTGCGGATCCGTCATTCCAGCCCCATGGTTTCTAATTAGTGCTGAGATTCATAGGTAAGTTGTGGTGGAGTCTGGCCTTGTATCCAGACCTTCTGAGTGCAGCACGGTTTTCTAATTCTTCTTTCCCTATTTCCCACACTCATCTCCATTGATAGCCTTTAGAACAGCGTGCCTGGGACGATGACACTGAATACTGGGAGCTTACTGTTTCTAGGCTTCCCAGAAGCTTCTCAGAAAGGTTTTTATTTTTAGTTCCACTCTCACCCGACTCACCCATATTCCTTAGATGTAGCTGCACCATCAGATCAACACAGTGTACTTGGGAATTGTTACCAAACAGCACGAGAGAGTTCATTCTCATGGGTTAATAGGTGCTAGTGGCCTTAGGTTAACCTTTACATGTTGACTGCTCTTGATTGCACTTGGAACTTGCTAGAACTGCAGAATCTATGGTTTTTCCATGTTGCTTACGTGTGCTTACAAGGAGTACCATCCATACGTCTATCCTCCATCCTGCTGAAGAAAACATCCCGAGTATTAATTAATTAATACTGCCCTTTCCTTTGTGCCCTGCACCCAACCCAATATTTGGCACACAATGGAGCTCAGAAGAATGAACAAATAAATGAACCACTGACCTTGCTGGTTCCTAGAAAAAGGACAGCCCATGCAGGGTACTCCCGTTTAGGAACCCTGTTGTTATTGCTCCGTGAGTGACCAAGGAGAAACACTCTGTACAGCACACAGGGGAACTTGCAAGCTCTTAGCTCTGTTGCTCCATTGGTGTGTACTGAGTTGCCAGGCATTGTACTGAGTACAGGACCACAGCAAAAGCAGGGGTACTTTCCAACCTGGAGAAGAGGCTCTTTCCTTCTCTAGGCGACAAGATGCACCAGTAGCTTCTTTTCTGCATTCTTAAATGTCTGGTGCCGGCAGAAAGGATTGTTCTGGGCTGAATTCCTGTTCCCAGGGAACTATTCTCATCTCTCCAGGATGAGAATGAAATATTATAATAAACGTTTCCAGGAATGACATGAAGTGCTCTGCACAAAGGAGTTCAGTTCTCATCCATCCTTTGCCATTTTGCATTTGTTGATACCCAGACCTACTGTGTGGCAGAACCTGGAGCACAGTGTGGAGTTTCCATTGACTCTGAAGCACGTGTTTCCTAAGCATGACTCAATTCCAGTGCCAACCTTTAAAAATACATTTTGCATTATTCTTGGCTTCTATCGGAACAGGGATAAAAGTATTAATATATAACCAGGCCAAAACTAGAGGCTATCGGTTCAGGCAATCTCTTTTCTGCCTTTAGCTTCTGAGAATAGAGAGTTTTCTTTTTTGCTGTGTAGAACCCAAGTTAAAGAAATAAGGCAAAAGATTCCTTTAAGGGATTGAAAAGCAGGAAGAAGAGCTTAATAAGGGGTTCAAAGAGATGGTAGTTTGAGAGATAGGTAGATCATAGATGCAGACACATAGTATCGGGCAGCATGGTGAAGCTGCTGCAGTAGATGGCAAAGACAGCAGTCTGAGGGCACTTGCAGACCTAGAGAAAAGCTTCAAATCTCTGAATTAAGTCATATGTCTTTCATCATTTTTTTTGAGATACATCACAAAATTTAAAATAGCATATGTACTATAAAGAGAGAGAGGACCACCTGGGATCAGCATTCCTTCTTATTAATTAATTAAGAATTTACTGTCCCTAATTTAGATAGTCTACTATCTAGCAGGTATGTACTATTATTTATGAGGCTTGGAAATCTGTTGGTATTCCTAAAATATTTCAATCTTTTAATGTTCTGTAATGGCTCTGAAGTGATGCTTTATTGATTGATTTTTTTTTTGTATTATAAACTTACGAGTTTGACAAAAGATTGCCCCAAAGGACCTTTTACTTCAGCATCTTCTGTCCGACTGATATCATTTCAGACAGCTCCCATGTAATGCGGCAAAGCAGGGCGAACTTTGCAGAAGGGCTGAGGGACAGGAGGACAGGAGCCAGAGCGCAGGACGCCAGTTGTTATCGCGTCTCCTCACGCAATCTAGAATTCCTACTTTACTCAGGTCCCTTAATTTTTAAAAAAACCAAATGAGAAGGAATTTCTCGTGCTAGTGTCAAATGCATATGATTGCCTCCATGGGGAAGATCTAATTCTCGGGACAGAGAGGTAGGAAATGCTGTTAAGTGTGGCAAGCCCAAGGGCCATGCTGATGACTGTGATGCATTTGATTTAATCCTGGATGTTGGGGACTTAGGCAGCTCAGCTTCAGCGCAGGGCCCAGGCTCTGCCAATAGCTTATGAATTGCTAATAGAGTCAGCAACATTAGATGATCTCATCTCAGGCAGGAGTACAGGAAGGATCCCTGCTCTTGTGTCTCCATCAGCCTAGCAGTAGGATCAGTGGTGGCTTGCGGACCTTCAACACTGCTGGTCACCAGCCAGCAGCGTAGCAACCACTAAACTGAAACAGCAAGGTCTCTCGAAGGTCTGGTACTAATTACTTCCTCTCCTTTTCTTTCTTTTATTATAAAAAACCAGTTTCTAGTATGTTGTCTATGTAGCCTCACCTTTCTATCCCGAGGCTACTTTTTATACCAATAGCACAGTGGAAAGAGATAGAGAAACCAATCTTGTGTATCATTCCTTCGATACCTTCTAAGGCTCCCTAGTGCCCACAGGGTAAAAGCTGGAGTTCTTTGAGTGGAATAAATGGCTTCTGTGCCCCAGCCCCTGTTTCTTTGTCTGTCAATAACAAACTGTTGTCTGAGTTTTTCTTGAAAACAATGATGAGGTATCTTTATAAATGCTATGATTGAAGAAGAGCATGGCAGCTGGAGCCAGCAACAAAGATGCAGATAGATAGAAAATGGCCGGAGATAATATTCTTACAAAGCTCTGTCCCTACGTCCTCTAGCCATGGTCTACATCCAAAAGTTTCGAGAACCTCTCAAAACAGTAGAACACACGAGCCTGTGAAGGACATGCCAGATTTAAATCAGAATGATGATCAGTCGTGGGCTGGTAGAACAGGAAAGTGGCCACCAAGAAGACTTGTAGGCTATTGTTTCTTGGGCTCCTTCTCAGAAGGAAACTGAGTAATGCGTGTCCCTCCAGTGAGCTAACCACAGATGCTCAAGGTGTGGTGTAGCCATTTCTGGCCGGTGTGACATCACCACCATCCCATGACCATTATGCAGAACAGAGCACTTGTGGTTATCTCGGGCTGTCTCAGCCTGCAGACCTGGCAGCGAAATAAAGAGAAGAGCACAGCTGACAGTTAGGTCTCTGGTGATGTGGCTGTTCGTGTTCCCTGGGGGAAGGAGGGGAAAGGCATGGAGTCCATCACCTGAGACCTCAGTCTTTTCTGCCCCAAATGCACATGTCCTTGCAGACTGTAGAAGTGGGATATTGACTGGGACTTGTGACTAATTAGTCGTGTAGCTTTTTTTTTTCTGTCTTGTGTATGAACGCTGGGAGTAGAACTTTCTCATGGTATCGCGGCCTGTCAGTCACACAGGTTTCTGTAGGTGACCCCAGTAATCTCATTTTGTTTGACCAAGCTGGGCAGGGACAGAATCAGTTCTTCAAGTGTGTTGGAGCGCTCTCTATCTGAGGGAAATGGGTGTTTCTTCTTTATGTCCACCCAGAGAAAGACACACAGCACATGGTTCCTCAAAATTCCTCAAGAACCCTAGTCACCTTCCTTAGATTTTCTAAAAAAAGAGGAAGCTCTGGTAATTCAGCCACGACTCTTTATATGTACTGCTCCTTACAAAGCAAAGACCCTCTCAATTATATTCTTGCCAGAAGATTGTAGTTATAATTACTTTATTAACATAAGGAGAGAGAAAATAAATGTTGTCTGTTGCCGGGCTTGAAATTCTGATAAATCCTTCCAATACAAAATGCCTAAACTTTTAAAATTATATGTAACAGCCTTTTAAATGAATACTTGAGATTGAAACAGGTAAAAGAAAATTGCACAGGCCAAAAATTAAAAGGAAAATAGAAACCAGGGAGGAGATGAACTCTGTATGAGAGCAACTGTATTTAAGTCTCTGCCAAGTGGTGGATGCATGACGTCGAGAAGACAGCCAAGAGGTGGGGTTTTCAGAGCGCTGCCTGCTCCAGAGTGCTTCTAGAGAAAACTAGAAAAAGAAATCTCTCCAGATTAAAGGAGACAGGCAGGAAATAACTTAATATGCATAACGGGAGAATCTCTCTTAATCATTAATAACTACCAGCAAAATCTGGGCATGGGCATGGCAGAGCATCCTTGTAGGGTGGAAGTGGAGGTGGAGGTGAAACAATCAGGACTTCAGAGTCATTTGTGATTACAGAGGAAGTTTGAGGCTTGTCTCAGTTGCATAAGAGACTGACTCAAAGCAACAGCAACAAAAACCAACAGGACACACCAACCAATCTATTAGCAAACAAGTACTTATTGCTTTATGCCATCAACTCATGGGATGAGTTTTGGGTTCAAATTTATGTTTCCTTCATGGTTTGGGAAACTCCAAGTTAGTCAAGTGTTTTTGGGTCAGCACCTTGCTTTTCCGAAATTGTAATGATATAGATTATGACAATGAAACATTATTTAGATATACAAATAATTTTCCTTATCCCTAAAGTTTTGAAACATTCCATCTAGATTAACTGTTTATTTTCTGAGGTCTCGATTCAACTTACTGTGCTTTCCTGAGCGTTGCTCTGTTCCTCTCTTGGGCTTTACTCCTCTCTCGAGTAAGGGGAGTGATTTTTAGCTTTAGTTTTCCATGGTCCTATTATTCTATGAAGTTATTAGTTCAGGGAATAGAAAATAAGGTCCAGGGAATAGAAAAATTAAGATCTTATCTCGGTCACTGTTTCTGACTAGCCAAGCCATTAGTGCTGGCTCATTTCTCCCCCTAGCCTGAGGCTCCACCAACCTGAACTAGTTGGTGGAAAAGGTCTCTTCTGTCTGAATTCTCTCTGTGTCTGGGCTGCATAGATCTGCCTGTGACACTCCCTGCAGATGGCTATGCAGGTTTCCTGGGCTTTGGGGGACCAGATGATATGGGAAGGCACATCCCTACCTACCTTTCTCCAAATGAACTCCATATGGATGCTAGATGAATGCAGATTCAGACAGCGAAGGTGGCTTCTCTAGGTATGGACATCAGAGACAGGGATACTGTTATCGGAGGGATTTTATTCACAACAAAGAAGTGCAAAGGGTCAGAAAGTTTTTAAACAGTGGATAGCACCGTGGGTAGTGTCCTACTGCTCTGAGGTGATTTTCTGTTTGTTTTATTTTTTTTATTTTTGTAGAATCCCTGCCTATCAGGTCTTCCTCCATAGAGCAAGAGAAAGGATAGAAGCCCAAGAAATCACCACACAAAGTCCATTTGACTCAGTGATCAGAGAAGGATCATACATGTGATCTGGGCCTAAACATAGGTGCATCCCATTTCCCTGACCAGAAACTTCATTTAAGGCCAGGCAAATGACCCAACCACAGCCTTAAATTCATTAATATAAGAGATGTTATTACATAATGAGACTTCTGAGAATGCAAAGGCAGAGAACAGTGTTCTACTTCCAGTGAACTGAAAACACACACACACATAAAACAGCTGAGCCTATTTTGTAGCAGTGTGTGTGTGGGGAGGACCTGCTTTTGATGAGTGACAAAGCTGAGCTAACAATAGAGAGCTGACCTAACAATACTTGCTAAGTTCCCACCACACATAAGCATTCAGTTAGCGAGCAAATGCACCTCCCTTTTGAAGAACCTACTTTTGTACTCGGCTTGGACTTTTCTTGCCTGATCGAGGCATACCTGAATAGTCAAACAAACTTCATTCTCTGGTGGCTCCACTTCTACATTCCCACCTGTGCCTTCACTCCTGGTCCTGTAGGGGTTTGTGACTATTATGAGTGACCCTCAGTCCCAGAGCATCCTCACAGCTTTTTGGCAGGGAGTTTCTGCACCTTCTAGCCCATCAGAGAAGCGAAGAAGAAGCAGTCTTCACAGTTGAAGAGATTGGCATCTTTCCAACTGATTGGCAATGCCCTTTTTACTCAGTCTAAGTTCCTGGTGAGACAAGTTGACAGGCATCTCGGAACAGAAGATTACTTAGTGTCCAGGAAACCACAAAGGAAATGCAGAGATGAAAATACAGAAACCATATTGAAAATGGAGTGTAGCCCACACAGGGTGACTTCTTGTAGGATCTCCCTCATCACTTGGCTTTTATCAATACCAGACAAACGAGCCTCTGAGACTACTTTCTGAATAAGTAGAGAACACACCAGTGTTTTCACGCTGAGTTTTATGTTCCTGGATTTCTCCTAGCACCACAACTAGCGGGGAGGGGGCCTAAGGGGAACTAGTTTCTGCTGAGGGACTCTTCAAAAGGTCTGATGAACGGTGAAACAGAAAAGATATTCCAGAGGAAAAGCATCTCCACAAAGTTAGAGTCAGTCTCATGCTCCTATGTTTATATAGCTTGGACTGTCAACACCCCAGGCTTTGGAATGGAAAATGTTTGAGGTTTTGTCACCTTGTATGAAGGAGACACTTCGGGGGCAATTTTCTAGCTCCAAGTCTCAGCTGCATTTATTGATCACACAGCTCTTACTATCAGATGAATTCAAAGTAAAGTTTATAGAGCCCAAATACTGAGACTCCATGATATAGCTATCTCCGACGCTTTTATTATATATTTAATTCATAACGAAGAGAGTGATGAGGACTCCAATATGATTGTTTTGTGTGGAGTTCAGATGTTTCTGTGTATTACTCCGATCTGCCTGAAATGATCAGCCCTGTCTTTGTGGTGCCCCTTATCTCCTCAGAATCAAAGAAAGTGCCTTCAAAATGTTGACGGGAGAGGTCAGAGATAGCAAGTGAGGACTTTCAAAGATAAGCCTGTCCCTCCCTTCTCTCTGCCAGACTGTTTTCCTCCCGGCTCACGATAATTTATACCTCTTGTTCAGCTAAAGTATGTGGTATCATTGAGACACTGCAAACACAGCGCCGATTTTATTACAACCTAATTGTAGGGTGACAAGGGATAAATCTCCAAGATACATGTGGTACGAAATGGCCGGCATGCTTCACGTAGGCGAGAAGCTCGCCTAGAGCAGGTGTGTGCTGCGGGAGGGCAACAGCTGGTCTTGTATGGAATTCACACAGCTTCATTTATGCGAGTACTGAGGATTCTTAGGATACCTGCAAATTAATCAGCCTCCATTGGTTTGTTGTCAGGCAAAAGTGACTTGAGATAGCTGCAAGGGGCCAAAGCAACCTTGGTTTACCCTTTTGAATGCTTTTTAAGCATTCAGTGGTTTATTTCTGGCTTCTTGGGCAGTTCTTCCTTCTTGGTCTTTGAATCTAGCATCTATCTATCTATCTATCTATCTATCTATCTATCTATCTATCATCTATCTATCTATCTATCTATCTATCTATCATCTATCTATCATCTATCTATTATCTATATATCTATCATCTACATGTTAAAACAAATAAAGCTTAACATTCTGAAAGTATTAGTGGAGTTGGAAATAAAACATATAAAATAGCCACAGATTAAATCCCAGACTGTGGTTAATCAAATATCACATAAAGAAGCAAATCAAAATGAGACAAAAAAATCTTTAAATGGTTTACTTTTAAATACCCCTAAATTTCAAACCTGAAACAGGAAATTGCAATTGTCACCAACATTTATTGAGTACTATAGTAGGTATGTTGAACTTCAAATAATCGAATTGCACATTTAAAAAAATAATCTGTCTTTTATGACAGAAATCAGGCAGTTCCTGGCATAATTTGACAGCAATGTACTACCGCCTGCCTTTCCCTGTCAGCGTGGTGTGAGGCAGTGCAATTAACATCTCACAGTGATTGGTTTTGACTGTTGAGATATTCTGTCTTCAGTAAAATACATATTTATTCTTATGCTAAACTTCATTTTATAAGAAATTGGTATCATAAGTAATTATATATTATTAGTGCCAACGAAGATACCTTTTGGGGGCTGGACTCTGATTTAGGAAGCACCGTTCTGCAGTTCCTCATTCTTGGTCTTTGAAACTGCCTTAAATGTTCCCCTCCCCAAAGGCACTCCCCAGCTCTGCTAAGGGTGCCTGGTGCAATGGGCCTCTTCATGCCGTGCCTGTTCTAAGGCCAGCTGTGGCTCACTGCTGGGCATTCAGCCCTGCCAGTGCTCTGTCCCTGAAGTGAGATAGTCTCTGTGTTTGTGACCCATCTTCCTATACCCCAGCCCTGTCTGCATAGACAAGTCTCTCTCCTTTCCAATTATTTCACAGTGATGAAAATATTAAGACCTTTGTATCTAATCCTTTCTTTGCATAGTTTGTTCCAAACCACCCCAGAAACAAAACAAACCTTCTCATTCCAAGATGGTAAAGCAAAATTAGATACAAAAGCAACATTTTACAGGCATGCTAATATTTAAGCTATCAACATTAACCCACATATTGTTAGAATCTTTACAAATTTACTTTTATATTTTCCTTTAGTAAGGTATCTTTTCTTCTATGTCATGATTTGAAGAGATAAGTTCTTCATTATACTACAATTCAGTAGTCTTTTCTTTTAATAGTAACACAGCTCTGTATATTGATAGAATTATAAAAATATCTCTATATAAAACTTCATGATATATTTACTCAAAGTAAAACATGGACAGGAATTATTTTTTATTTTATGTAGAGATATATTCACAAGTTAAATCTTAGGTTCTATCGGGCAGAGGTGGCGCACGCCTTTAATCCCAGCACTTGGGAGGCAGAGGCAGGCGGATCTCTGTGAGTTCTAGGCCAGCCTGGTGTACAGAGTTTCAGGACAGGCTCCAAAGCTACAGAGAAACCCTGTCTCGAAAAACCAAACAGCAACAACAACAACAATAAAAATCTCAGGTTTTAATAACATTAGGAACAAAATACTTGAAGTGGGGATGGTTCATTGTGGTTTGTGAGGAACGTTCGTTTTAAATAAGTTTCAAATAGTTTTTCATTTTTAAGTGATTGTCACCCTCTCGTTTCCCTCTCCAGTTCATTCTCAAAAAAGTCAGATTGAATGGATAATATGTATATGTGTTGGGCACACCTCTCTTTCACTATTCTCTCCCATTCAGCTACTTCCTTATCTCACACTAGACTTGGAACTATTCTGAATTTCTTTCACAAGTTTTGTCAGGAAAAGGCAATTTATAGTCTTAGTTCTGTAAAAACTGAAAGGTAAACCATAATATACTATGTCTACCCAGGATTTCTTTTTCACCAGAAATATACAAGTAGAAGTCTTTCCTAATTAGCTCCTTATTTTGTAGAACACTCCCCCATTCTTTTTGAATACCACATAGGGTCCTTTTTCAAAAAAAACATTGTATGTGTGTGTGTGTGTGTGTTGGGTGTATGTGTGTGTATGTATGTATGTATGTATGTATGTATGTATGTATGTGTGTGAGGTGTGTGTGTTGGGTGTATGTGTGTGTGTATGTATGTATGTATGTGTGTGTATATATGTCTGTGTGTGAGGTGTGTGTGTGTTGGGTGCATGTGTGTATATGTATATATGTCTGTGTGTGTGTGTGTGTACACATGTCCATGTGGGTGTGTGAGTATGCTTGCTTTAGTTAGCATCATGATGTCTTTCTTAATCAATCTTCCAACTTAATTTTTAGACAGGGTTTCTCTAAAGCTCAATGGTTGGGTAGACTGGGTTCTAGTGAACCTAAGGAGATTCCCATCTCTGTCCTCCCATTGTGAAGTTACAGATTTGTGGCTTTTTCACATGTGTTCTGGGGATCCGAACTCAACTCGCCACGCTTGTTGCAGCAAACACTTGATTCACTGAGCTGACTCTCCAGTCTCATACAGTGTTCTATTGAGCAACTGCCTTTTAAAATTCCTTCTGTAGTGTATCATATTTTGTTACTAAAAAAATGCTTCATGGTACAACCTGGTAAACTTAGAATTATGAGCAAATATTTCCACGGGGCAAGGGAAGTCTCTAGAAGTAGAACTGCTGGGTAAAGAGTCTGCCTGTGTAAGCTTGACAGTCTTTGATAAAATATCTCCCATCAGTATTACTCTAATATTTATTTTCTCTGATCCATATACGAGAAGCTTGGACTTTCACAGTAGAGTATAGTATAAACCTTTCATATTTTGCTAACTTTAGTTAAACATGTTATATCCATGTAGTTTCCATGTGTATATTTCTTATTATGAGTAACACTTTTCCCATATCACTGATTCATTTGAGTTATTTTTCTGAGAATTTATATATTGAGGTCTTCCATTTTTTTTCCTATCTATCTTCATGGCCTTTTTTTCATTGATTTCTAGGAGTTACTTCTTATTAATATCTGGGTGTTTTAGGTATTATGAATATTTTATAACATTTTTCTAATTTGTCCTCAATCCTTTGGCTTTATACTTTTTGCTACACAGAAGTTTTTTTTTTATTCTTATGGAGCCATTTTTTTTCTTTTCACATTTAAAGCTTCTAGATTTTGAGTCTTATAAAATCACTCTTACTCCAAGGCAATACATTCTCCTGTATTTTCTACTATCTTTAATTTTTTATTATTATGCTTAAGCCATTGATATGTTTGGAATTTATCTGGAAATATAAAGTAAAATTTAATTTTTTAGGGAGCTAACCAATTTGCCTAAAAGCAGTTATTGACTAAAGTATCTAGCCAGAGAGGAGTTAAACTTAGCATATATTAAGTTTTATCTATCTATCTATCTATCTATCTATCTATCTATCTATCTATCTATCTATCTAAAGAATTCTGTCTCTTCCCCGCCACCGCCTCCCATTTCCCTCCCCCTTCCCCAATCAGGTTCCCCTCCCTAGTCAGCCCAAAGAGCAGTCAGGGTTCCCTGCCCTGTGGGAAGTCCAAGGACCACCCACCTCCATCCAGGTCTAGTAAGGTGAGCATCCAAACTGCCTAGGCTCCCACAAAGCCAGTATGTGCAGTAGGATCAAAAACCCATTGCCATTGTTCTTGAGTTCTCAGTAGTCCTCATTGTCCGCTATGTTCAGTGAGACCGGTTTTATCCCAGGCGTTTTCAGACCCAGGCCAGCTGGCCTTGGTGAGTTCCCAATAGAACATCCCCATTGTTTTTTTCTGTGTACTTGGGTTCTCTACTGGACTCACCATTATGTTCCATTGCTTTGGCATTACCATAGTGTACAGAGGTCAGAGGACGACTTTGTGATATAAATTCTCTTCTTCCATCTTTATGTGGGTGTTGAGGTGGGGGTATTCGGGCTTGTGAACTGAGTCTCTTACCCCCGAGTCATCATGCTGGTCCCCATAATTTGAGAGATTATAAATTCATTTATTTTTCATCCTTCTGTTAAAATGCTGACAGCTATCGATTTTCCTCCAAGCCCCTTCTACCTGTACACCATGGATTCTGAGATATTAACATTGTTTTCATTAATATCATACTACAGGGGCTGGAGAGATGGCTCAGAGGTTAAGAGCACTGCCTACTCTTTCAAAGGTCCTGAGTTCAATTCCCAGCAACCACATGGTGGCTCACAACCATCTGTACTGGGGTCTGGTACCCTCCTCTGGCTTGCAGGCATACACACAGACAGAATACTGTATAAATAAATAAATAAAATAGTTATCAGAAGCCATTTCCCCCACTTTTTAGAGATTTTCTTTTTGGCTTAGTATGTTTTCCCGTGTTTTTGTATACCTTGTGGTATACTTGACTCTCGGGCACACTTTCAAGGTACAGAGTTTGATAATATGTTCATATATCACCATATTAATTGTGTTAGTTAGGTCTTTGCTTTACTATTTCTTCTTAATATGCCTGAGCTGAGTTAAATAGTCCACTAGTTGCATATTTATGAATGTGGTAGTGGACATTTGTGAACTCTGGTCCCAGAGAGTGTGCAAACGCTCATCTTCTTTGTGGAGCAAGCTCAGTGACATTGTAAGATGAACATTTTTCATGTCTACACTTTACCTCGCTGCTACTCAGCTCACTTCCTATGCCCCTTTTCTCATCTGCCTTTACTACACTTTTCTCCGTTCTCAGGCCTTTCAACCTTCTTCAGTCATTGTTTATGGTGCCTCCCAGATACCTTTGCCTTCAGTTTTGTTTCATGATCCAACTTGAAGATCTTTTCTTTTCGGGCAAAGTTCATTTACATGGATGTGCACGATTGTTATTTCTGGTAGCATTTTTGCCATCTTATTTATATTTTTCATACATCATTCCAGACATGTTCTGCTTTCTTCTGCCCCTCTGCTTAGTTTTTCTAGTATTTAGTGAAGATGTGGTTCTCTTTATAATTACATCTTTATTATAATATCTTTCATTTCATAATTCAGAACAGATGGTGTGATTTGTAGGACGTGCTGGGTTAATGGATGACATCTGGTGGCAGCTGGTCATGGGTAGGGGTGGTGCTTCGCCTAGGATCTCAAAGCTGGATTAAAGGCTAAGGCTGCCAGTATCTCAGCACACCTGGGAGCCCACCTGTCGATAAGCTCTACTTTCCCTTAACAGTGGAAGTATATTATTAACTTCCTTTTTCTTTCCATGCAATTCACTTTGTCTACTTGTCTTAAGTTTTTCTTTGTATGGGATTGTATTTCTATGACTGACTTATCAACTTTATATGATATCTGTTAATTCCAGCTGTTACAGATCCAGCCATCAAGATGGGCACAGCCATCTTTTCTT
The DNA here is from genome assembly GCF_014885135.2 of Alexandromys fortis. NCBI lineage: Eukaryota > Metazoa > Chordata > Mammalia > Rodentia > Cricetidae > Alexandromys > Alexandromys fortis. Next base: position 1,226,517 of record NW_026067915.1, on the reverse strand, counting down.
CCCTGTTCCCATTTGATGGCTGGGTGGGAGGCTAACTAGATTTTTTTCTACTTTATTGGAGCACAGATGCTTTGTGACTTTCTAGTCTGCAAATTTGTTATTACCTTTGTTTTGACTTTATTACATATGTTCAATTTGCTGCTACTTAAACACTCAATGTGCTGTTGCTTACATACTCAGTATGGCTTTCTTATCTTCTAATGCTATTATTTTATCCCTAGGTCTTAGAAATTCTTCATCACTGTGTATTTTTTGACACTGGTTGTTGAGACAGGGTCTCACTCTAGCCCAGCTCACCTACAGCTCTTGACAGTCTTCCTGCCTCAGCCTCCCAAGTATGTAATTTGGTTTTAGATGATTGCTTTCTACATTGTTTTGTGACCTTGCTACTCCATCTGAGCATCACCTGGGAGCTTGTTAGAAATGCAAAATCCTGGGCCTACTCTCAACTTAGTTGAGGCTGTGCTTTAACAAAGCCCCCAACTGAAGGAAATGGGAGGCGGTGGCAGGGAAGAGACAGAAATCTTTAATAAATAAATAAATAAATTTAAAAAAAAAAAAAGAAAAAAAGACAAAGCCCCCAACTGAGTGTACACATGAAAAGCATTGCTTTCCAGTGTTTTCTGCATAATCTAATCATTGGAGTCCTTGATGGTTTTGTCTTTTTCTTCCGGACCTGTGCTAGCCTACCCCCCTTTCGCTCCTTTTGTTTTACCATATGCTCTCTGCTTTTTACTTCTTTTTGTACTGTTTCTTTGGAGACACTATCTTAACCTGTGGTGAAACATGATGGGATGCATTAAAGACGGCTGAAGATTCTTTGACTCTCCTCTCCGTGCAAACTAGACCCTTTACCTTGAGTCTGAGTGAGTGTGTTTGAGAATGAATAGGGCCTGGGAGAAATGAAGCTCAGCACCCAGACCTACAAAACCAATTGCCCCAAGTTTCTGTTGGGACCTTGAGCTGTCTACAGTGCCAGGGAGGATGACTGTCCCACCACCACCCTGCTGGACAAGTTCTATGGAGAGGCTTTGAGATTTCCTAGAATGGGAGGTAGCTCAGTGACACCCAGGCTTCTAGACTTCGCCCACAGGATGCCAAGTACAAGACTGAGGCTTTGGGTCTCCAGACCACAAACTCAACAGTTGAATACTAGCAGGAGATCCTTACCAGAGTCATGTGGGGAGAATCACCCAGCTTGGTCCTGCTTCATTTCCTGTCCTGTTAAAATATGAGATACAATTGTTTTAAGGTAGTTTGTCATAGCAACAGACACCTGGGACAGTCAGAGTTTCCCTCTGCCCTAGGGAATATACTAAGTCTTTATGTATTGCTAAGTTTTGCTTATTTTCAATATATCTTGTTCTAATCTCGTTCTCCTAATGCCACAACTGTTTCCTATTTTATTGCTCAACCCTGGCAGAACTGAGATTTTCTAGACCAGCTGTGTCCAAAGAGTAGCAAAACAGAGAGAGAGAGAGAGAGAGAGAGAGAGAGAGAGAGAGAGAGAGAGAGAGGAAGAGCAAGGTCCCATGTGTTTTGATGTGGCTATATAAGGAGTTGAAGGAAGAATGGGGAGTTGATTTAAGCTGGTAAGTGTGTCATGGTCCTGTTAGGCTTTGGCTAAATGGTAGACTTCAAAACTTTCCCAGGAAGATGTGCTCAGTTGGTAAACAGAAACCAAAGAGCTTTAGTAAACAAAACATCCAGAGAACAATAAGAAAGTGGCCCTGCTTGGAGGATATCCAGCCTCGGAGAAAGCAAGCGGAGAAAGCACTTCCCACAGCTCAGCTGCCACTTCTCTTCCTGTCTTTGCGGTTTCATCCCTCACTTTGGCTTTCCTTTTCTTACCTTGATAAATGTCCCTTGGAATGTTTTCAAGGTCTCTTTCGTTCTTCCTCTAAATTTTCTATGCAATGTAATTCCCGGGCAGTGATGGTTTGTTTTGTTTATTTGTTTATTTTTAAAGACCATTCTTATTCTGGTCTTTATCCACAACCTTTCTTTCCCCTTCCCTCCCCTCATTAATTTTTTTTTTGTTTGAAAAGTTTGTTATTTGTCTTTAGGTGTCAGTTTGGGTAAATGTAAGGCTATTTCCCATCAGCACTGCCTTGGCCTTTACTGTTGCCAGGGAGCGGTTTGCTCTTGAGCAGCACAGCCACCCCTTACAGCTCACATCCAGCCTTTTCTTTCTTGTTACCACAAGACAGTCTTTTAATCTACAGCTTTCCTGTATTTCCATTGAGGTATGCCTGGGATGGATACATTTTAATTTTCTTTGTTTGAGGTTTACTCTGATATCTCAATCTGAAGAATCTTGCCTTTCATCGATTTTGGAAAGAAGCTATTAACTATTAAAAAATAGTTAACTATTAAAAAATAATGTTTTTCTCCTTCCAGCCTATTTTATTCATACTTCCTAGTTGCTCATATAAGACATGTTCATAGTCTCCATGTTTTTACTGTATTAGAATTTCATTTAATCTCTCTTTAGTAGGCTTTTCAATTACTCAAGTATGTATTCTTGATAATTTTGAAAATGGCCTCTGCCCTTCTTATTAAATCGATTTAGCGTGCAAAGAAATTATATATGTGATGGTGATGTGGGGACTTGTGCTTGTCCTGAGACGGTCAGTAAAGGATAAAAACTGGTGATACAGAACCCCCAAGTACCCCACGTGTCAAAGAGAGCCCCCAACAACTGGGGCTTGTAAAGGTTAGTCTAATGGGTCTGCTACCTCTGTAAATACATAGGCGTTTTATTATATAATCAAAATGTAAAGGAGAACAGCAATCATTGGGGCCATGATTTTTCAGTGTAGCAGTGGGTGCTCCCCTGCTCTGCTAGAACAGGAAGTACGAGAAGTGTGACATGACATTGATCCCCCATTTTCAGCTGAGTAATAGACATGGTGAGGATCACTCTACAGTCAGGGACAGATGAAGAAACTGTGAGGACGATACTGGATAGAGCAATACGAGAGATCCAGGAAGAAACCGGAGCCTTTGCTCCATGAAGTCAGGGTTTTTGATGCCATCGGACAAGAAGAGGTCAATTCTCATCAGCAACATAGAGCCTCTTAGTTACCTTCTGGGAACTAAGTTCTTAGGAGCCTGTGAAAATGATGACAGGACCCTCTGGATATTAAAATAGAGTTCTAGTCTCATTGAGGTCTCTAGGCAGTACATGCGAATTTATTTATTTATTCATTTTATTTATTTATTTATTTTTGGAAATATACATAAGAAGGCACCAGGTCTCATTACAGATGGTTGTGAGCCACCATGTAGTTGCTGGGAATTGAACTCGGGACCTCTGGAAGAGCAGCCAGTGCTCTTACCCTCTGAGCCATCTCTCCAGCCCCATTACATGCGAATTTAAAAGTAAGAGATGGTCTATTCTCCAGGAAAATCCCACTAGTGAGAATTGAGTTTTGTAGCTTAAGCCTGAGGGCCTTGTTGTCATGCCCAGGTTTGTTGTGCTTCTTTCTATAGCAGAGTTTGTTGGGAAGATGAGCTGTCCTCCCTGTGGTCTTAGAGCCCCAAACTTCAGATGTATGTCACCCACCGCTACAATAGGACCAGTGGAATCAGCCCGTGAGGCTTGGTTTGGAATCCTAACATTGCACTACACAATGATGGGCAAGTGGCTCACTTTTTGTGGACTCCCGTTTCCTCATGTTGCTGCCATCACGCAGAGTTATAGTGAGGGTCAAAGCTGAAAGCCAAGGTATAGATATGTTTGACAGCAGTCTATAGTATTAAGCCACACAGTGACTTTTCTTTGCATCTGACCAAACCTATACAGGAATGAACTTGGGTTTGAATCTTCTTTGCTTTTTTTTTTTTAATTTCATTAAATCCAATTAAATTATTGGAGAAAGTTGTGATGTCTGAACTTCCCATAGCTATTGAAAATATAAATTTAACCGGAAGTTTTAGGAATGCCATCTACTGTGCAGACAGTCGCTTGTGAGCACAGACCCTGTCGCAGTTGAGCAAGGTTTCTAGGCCTGCTTATCGTTGTACCCTGGGTTGACTTCATTTGAGGACAGCACCAAGAATCGATGATTTCTTTATCACTACAGCCATTGAAGCAGAGTACAGGGGAGTAAATTTCTAGACTGGAGATTTGAAGTTTGGGGACGATTAGCCACAGGCTCCTGCCTGGGTGGAAGACTATGAAAAGGCCAGGTGGTAGGTACGTGAAGTTGTGTGCTCCCGTTTGCTCATGGAATGTGCCAGCTCTGAACCCTGTTTTCTGCAGTCTGAAATGGCTTGCAAGGGAAATGATAGAACTGAGAGCCTGGTGTTAGAGTCGAGCAGACCTGGAGTTGACCGTGGTAGAGGGTCAGTGTCCTGCAAATTGTGTCTGTTGTTACCTTTACTTGCTGATGTTTGCCAATATTGTTCGGCCATCCCCCATAACTCCCAAAGTCTCCTTTTATCCTCTTTTTGACCTCATTTTGTGCTTTGTAAATGAGTAGATGCTCTCCTTACATAGCCAAGTCTCAAGTCATCCTTCCATTGGGATGAGACATCCTTAGAAGTCCAAGAATAAGTTTAGAGATGCTGACGGCCAGGGGAAGCATGGGCCAAGCACTCACCATGCCTTGGATGCTATGTTAGTTAGCCCTGATGTGTGGACACATTTTATCCTCACAGCTCTCCTGTAAAATGGTGCAGTTCTTATATCTATTTTATAGATGGGAAACTGCTGCTAGGGAGGGTGGCCCCATTGTGTGGGTTCCACAGCTGTAGCCATCTGTGAGCTTAGCCATGGGCATGCCTGAATACTCAGTATTCAACTGTGCAGTTTTCTTCTGCGGGCTCTGCCAGACACGGGCATCTAGGACCCTAGCTTAGGTGGTCCTGAATAAGATGCTCTTATCTTCAGCAAAGACAGTGTTTAAAATGTATGAAATGCTGGGATAATGGGTTCTTTGTGTGGATGCCTTCAGACACATCTACCAGACAACCTTTATGGCATTACCCCTATACTGAGGAATAAAGTAAATTATGCAGTGATTTAAAAAGATAGGATCACCTGTCCTCATTTGACACAGTATGAGTAAGACATTTTTTGGAGCTTGTTTTCAAAACAAAGGAAGTTGAACTGAAGAAGTCCTTTCCAATTGTAAAAACCAGGCAGAAACCACCAACCTGAACCTCATAAAATGAAAAATAAATCCCCAGGAGGACACCCTTAATAATTCATACATTTAAAAACAAGATGAGGCAACATTCAATCCAAAAGAAGGAGTTTTGAAGAGATGATTTAGGAACTCCCCATTAAGCAGGAGTTAGAAGCTGTGGATTGTTTTTTGGTTTATTCTAAAATTGACTTATATGGGCACAGTGTATGCGGTATAACGGTCCAGGTTCTGAACCACATCTTTGCCAACCAAACAATGAAATAAAGAGAATAACAAAGGGAAGCTCTTCAAAGGCCGCCTTCATTTACATCCCGAGATTACTGGCCTCGTTTCCCTGGTGAAATAGCCTTGCTTTACCCGACCGTCCAAAAGCATAATCAGGTGCTACCAGGGGCTTTGCCCCGGCAAACTGCGTGGAGAATATTTGAATGCTGCCAAGACTATAGGTGCCTGTTTCACGTTGTCATAGACTGTGCTGTAGCATGTCATAAATAAGGAAGGGGTATTTACAAATCTGACACTAAAAATGTGTTCCTAAAATATCTCGTGTGTTCCCTGGCCATGTCAGCACAGAAATAATGTTTAGTATTTGTTTATTTTACTGGACCACCCCATGAACCTGGGGAAACATGTTAGAAAAAAAAATTATAGCTACGCCAACTATTCTGGGAGATACACGAGCCCTCCATGTTTATCAGGTTGAGGGCACTGTATTTTGATGTCAATAAGCAATTTTTCCAGCCCGGTCTCCTGCCCGACCCTTTTAATCCATCAATATATTATTAGAGATAAAGTTGGTGGATGCCTGCTGCAGTTAGAAGATAAATGACAACTCTGAAGTCAGGCATTAAAGACTAGATTAAGGCCTTGTGACACCGTTTTCAGTGCTCATCTGTGCACTTCTGTTCAACCTATCACACTGAGTGACAAGAAAGAAAAATAATGAACTGGGCCAGGGGAAGAAGAAGAAAAAAAAAGGCAGAAAAAGAGAGAGATTTTTTCCCCCTAACACACAAACTACATCAGTTCACACTCGGGATTAGACTGCATTTAAAGAAAGGAAGAAAGAAAAGAAAAGGGGAAATTGGGGAGGACTGGGAAGGGCCGGCCGCTCTATAAAAGTGAAAATAGGCAGGCGAAGGGGACGACGTTAGAGACACGAATTCCATTTCTGCTCGGCCAGTGTTGCTTTTGGTATTCCCACCTGCCTCCCGGCCTCTTCCATCCACAGTGCTCCCAGTTGGCTTCCAGTTGCTCTAGGGATGTGCGCGATCCCTGAGGCGGGAGCGCCTGTATAAATCTTGTTGAGAGGCAACACTTGGTTCTCAATCTTGGCGAGTCACACTCCTTCATCCTTGCCAAATGATTTCCTTCCAGCTGCCATCGTCGGTGTGGCAGGAGATACCTGAGGATTTTCTAGCCCTGCTTCTGATAGTGATTTGAATATGTCTCCCCAGAAGACAAATATAAATGCTGGACATTTGGTTTTTTTCAGTCCTGCAGAAAACAGCAATCACAGATGAATTGTATGATAGAACTGAAAACAGGGATGGATGCTGGTGAAGGTAGAGGGTACGTAGCAAGGGCTGTGGGGTCTACTCTGAACCCTATTAGGTCTCAGTGCTCATTCTCAGGCGTTCATTTAGAAGTCAAGCTGCCCTCCCCTTTCTTACTGTGTTTGGAAGAACATGAGTAGTGTTTTCCTTGTTGACTTTGCTGCTGACAGTTTAACAGTCCTCATACCTGCCTGGGTCCAGGGGCTATCTCTGTGCACTATAATATTCTTGGCATCTTTCACAGTGACCATCTTATACAGGGGCTTCCACGGGTATCTAATAACTGATTGATGGCTTCCACAGACCTTTCTTTGGCTCCAACCGCTTTCTGAACTTTCTCTAGCCTTGGCTGGCTATATAATAGATTGTTCAGCCATAATATATGTCCCTCATCTAGAATCCAACATCTGGCTTCACGACAAGCTTCTCCTGTTGTTCACATTGTCCTGTGCTCTGCTCCTTTTCATTGTTGTCTTGCGCATTCCTTGTTTTTTATTTCATTGTCACCACTTTCTTCAGACCCAGTCCAAGGTCCCACTGTCTCAAGATTTATCTCTTGATTCGTTTTTGTTTTTGTTTTTTTGGATTTTTTTTTTTGGTCCTTCAAATTCATCATTCTACTCATCCTCAGATTGATTTCATGATGATATTCTCAATTTTAAAATCTCTTCTCAACTATAAGGCAAATTTTGAATTCTTTATTATGTTATTAAAACCTCATATATTGTGGTCCAAATGCCTTTTTCATCTCCCGCTTTCTGTTCCTCTTCTAAAATTTAGGTTGGACATGTTTGTTGTTTATTCTTGTCTATTCTTTTGCTGTCACTCTGCCATGGTTTGAGGGTCCTTTCTGGGCACCCCATCTGCCCAAACAATTGACCTCTGGGATCACCCTTTCTCATTGCCATTGTTCCTTCAGCTAGGCAAATATGACTTTAATCTCATGTTAGAGGAACACACTTGGCTATAGACATCAAAACATAGCTTGGATCAAAATGTCAACTAATTAGAAAACTTTGGCAATCATAGAAAAGGTAGGAGCCTCAAAAAAATAAAACAAGACAAACCAACCAAACAAACAAAAACCCACAAAAGGGTAGGAGCTAATGGAATCCAAACAGAGGCAGTGTGGGACTGCAGTGAAACTGCATTTCCTATACACAACAAGGACAGTTGCACATAGGAGCTGACAGCAGCTGTAATTGCATGCACAAGATCTATATAAATTCAAGGAGAACACAATCCCAACAGGGATGGAGGAGGAGATGAGAAGTCCCACCTTTAGCTGAGGAACTATTGGCAATTGATAGCTGCGGGGAGGCTGGGAGAGAGAGAGACAGAGACAGAGACAGTCAGAGACAGAAATAGAGAGAAACAGAAAGATAGACACAGACTTTTTTTTCAGGGATATGTCACGTGAGAGCCTACCCATGCTTCAGGGAGTAGATGACTATCACTTAGGCATATAATGGCAGTGGTAAGTTGACGTCATGGGTTTGCACAAACAAAAAGAACACATGAAATTGGAGGAAATGGTGGTGGTAGGCATAGGAGAAGAGTTGGAAGGGAGAGAATGGAGGATGGATTTGGCCAAAACACATTATATGCATACAAGGAATTCTCAGCCAATAAGAACAAAAGAGAACCTTCTGTGTCTAAGATGGGCTTGTAGGATGGGGGAGCACATTGCTGACAGTGGGCTCACATTTTCCTAGCAGAGACTCATGAATACAGAGCTCTCTGACCACAAGAGGAAAAGGCCTGATGAAGACCTTTGACTAAAATAGTAGTTATCACATGTCTATTTCTAAGTCAGTGAGTGAAGCTTATTATGGGGAGAGAAATACTATGATTGGTCTAGCTTGGGCACTTGCCTTCCAGCTTGGCCAGAGGGTGTGGCCAACTACAGAAATGAACAAGCTTTCACCATTCCTTCTTTCCTTTGTAATTTCTCCATCAGGAAGTGAAGTCTGTCTTCTCACCCCTGAACGTGGGCTGGCCTTGGCCTTCATTTGAGAGTGAGTACGATAGAGCATAAATGGTATGTTTCCAGTTCTAGGCCCCCTACACTAAAGCCCATCCTGTCTGTCCTACCCTGAGCTATGTGGACCAGTCTTTCTTGCCACCCCCACTTGACAAGCAGTCAAGCAAGCACACACAAGCAGCAGAGCTAAGCAGCGGTCCATCGGTATCATCAGTGTGTTCAGATAGGACCCTAAGAACAACCTGGGCATGATCGGACTGAGATGCTGACCCATGGTTACATAAACTACAGATGCTTTAAGACAGTCTTTTGGGTGTTTCACCATACAAAAGTTTAAATGACACAAAGGCAAAATCCCTACAACAGCTGCTCCCATACAAGCACATGACTCAGAGAAGAAGATGATTTCCCAGAAAGAGGAAGGCTTCTGGGAAAGCCGTGGAAGGCAGGAGCACTTCTGGGTACTTAACATGATCCTATTGCCCTCTTTGTTCTCTACAGCGAGGCAATGGCCCCCTAGAGCCGCCCCTCATCTGCATTATCTCTCCAGCGCTTAGTGGAGGCTCCCAGGAAATGTTAGATGAAGGACTACATGGGATGTTATTCTTCGATAATTCTAATTTGTGTATGTATTAGCCCCAAGGATTTTATCACTGACTTACCTACTAAGGATGTTCTTTAAAAAAAAAAATCTTTGCATGCTGCATAAAAATGAAAATCTGTTGCCGTACCTTAGGAAGAGTTTTGATAAAATTCAGGGGTAGGCGGGAGTGCGTCACTGAAAGGCAATGCTTCTGGCTGTGCCACACCACAGTTTTTATCCGTCTTCTCCAGCAGAGATTCCAGCATGTGGTTGGCTGGATCTGTGGCTTTTGGGACCCGAGGCGAGGCTATACATTATGCTGTCGCAGAGCAAAGCTGCTCATATCAAGGTGGCCAGGAAGCAAAAGAGGAGAGAAAGGGTGTGGGGACAAGACGTGCTCCTCAAAGACCCCCAAGAGCACTGTGTTTCTCCCATCAGCTTACCTCCATTAGCCCACTCAGTTATGAAGTTACCAGTAGATTAGTGTTTAAGCCAGCACTCGCATGATCTGGTCATATCTCAATTGCCCCCTCCAGCTGCGGACCAAACTTCCAACATATGATATTTTCGGGGGATATTTTGTATCCAAACTACAGGAGGGATCCTTTAGGATGGCCGTCCTGTACATCCTCAAGTGGCCATCTTGCTGTTGTTGCCTCATCAACAGGAGGAATCTCTGTGCTTTCCAGGCTTTGTCCCATCTCACATGCTATGGGGTTGTCAGCTTCTGGAAATGGTCATGCCTAGGAGGACTTATTCTTCTTGCCTGGCCTCCAGCAGTGACCCCAAGATTCACAGGAAGACATCTGAATTGTTGATGGGCTTTCAGTATTCCCGGGAAAGGGGTGATGGAAAGAGGCAGCTGCAGTTAAGCTTTGGGTGATTCTCCAGCTCTAAGTGTAGTCCTGTCCCCACATCAGGACCACGGACTACTCCTTTCTGATATAATGGACCCAGAACAATATATTGGTGGTGCACATCTTAAATCCCAGTGCCCAAGAGCCTGGAACTAGGAAAACCACCATAGTTCAAAGGCTAGCCCAGGTTTCATCCTTAGTTTGAGGCCATCCTGGGCTTTAAAATCTTTACCTCAAAAGCAAACAAAGCAACAAACCAAGAAAAACAAAAACAAAAAGCTAATCTCAAAATTACACCTACCAAACCGCTCCCTAACACCCAACAAAATAAAAAACACAGCAACAGCAAAAACTAAACCCCAACAAAAAGAATAATGTA
>NW_026067915.1:1096002-1213502 GCF_014885135.2 Alexandromys fortis | reverse complement strand
GTAAAAAGCAAGTAAAAGCCTACTAGGAAAGGTTGGAGCACAAGCCAGCACCAGAGCCCTTCACACCTCTTGTCTTCGTTTCCAGTTTGCTTCCCATCTAGACTCTTTGTTTCACTAGTTCTACTGCAGAAGAGAGGACCTGGCCACACTGCTAGGCCATCTAGGTCTATCTGAATGACCCCTGCTCCCCTGTGAGAGGGATCCCCACAGTTAGGGCCCATAGGAACTCAGGATGTGACCAGTGGTTAAGAACACTGCTCTTGCCCAGGACTCAGGTTCCTTTTCCTGTCTTCTGGTCTCAGCAAGAGCACGTGTGGTGTGCAGACCTACAAGCAGGAAACACTCATGCACATTCAATAGATAAATAAGCGAATAATGAATGAATGCATAGTTCTAGTTGTTAAATAAAATATATAAAAATAAATAAGAAGAGGATTCGTGCCTCTGACTAGACTTACGTCAGTTCCAAGCTGGGCAGAGCCAGCCATTCTCTTGTGTCCATCCTATCAGTTTCTACTTGGAGTCAGGGAAGATGCAGGAGAGGCTTGGTGCTGCCTTCTCTTTCCATTTTCCCAGCCCAAACTCTACTTTCTTCCATTAAGTTTTACAAGAGAGCTTGGTAGTGAGCAGAACTGGTGCTGGGGTAGCTGTCGACACAGAGGCTCTTTCCACGCATCAAATCATGCAAACAGATGCTTTCCCAGTGCACCTAGCGTACCTCAATGAAGATGTTTTTACCAAAGGTACTGTGACTCATATTGACACCGCTCCCTTGTGTACCGTGTAGTAAGGGTAGCAAGTCAGGGCAGGATTTCAGTGTTCCTCAGCTCCTGCCGTAATGTCAAAATATACCCAGACTCTTTACTCCATGAAAGGAAGGTCACACGCCCACACGGAGTAGATTGTTAGAGGCAGACAGAAATAAGATGGGGGGGGGCTCAGACGTAGAATAGGTTTGGACCCTGGACGGTTGTCCTGTTCGCATTTCACTGTGATGGACTGCTTTATCCATGTGATGAATCAGGTTAAGAGCAAGCAATACTACTCTGTGAATCAGGATTGATGATGCTCGAAAGAGGGTGATCAAATATTGAATGAACAAACATTTCATCCACTAAGAAACTGAATTCAAATAAAGATTTTTTAAAAAGTTTTCCATACTCGTGGAGCAGGAATTAACTTTTCAGATCACAGAAAAAGAACTTAGGGATGACCCAGCCCGTTATTCCCACACAAGAAGCAGGATCCCAGCGGTGTTGGCTGGAAATCAGATATCGAGTCTGAATTCCACCATACACTGCTGTCCCAAACCCCATCAAGTACTGTTGTCCTGAATCCCACTGAGCAGGGCTGCCATCTGCAATGTTACTCATATTCATGAGGTCTTTTTGCTTAAGTTTCAATCATAACACTATTCCATTTCTAGACCTATGGAATTCATCATTACTAGTTCAACCTTAGTGATTTCATAGTAGTAAAACACTAGTTAATGAAAACTGTAATAGCACACTTGCCAAAGCAGCGAGACACTGTTTTTTTTTTTTTAAAGGGAGTTAGTTCTGAACAATTGCAACACGAGGGTCTTCTTTATAATGTTGTATTCTCAAGAGAACTCAGAAAAGCTTCAAATTAGCTTCAGTTCTTGTGTGTGGATGAGACATGGCTATCGTTGTCTTTGTTTCATCAATGGACAAACCAATTCTTAAAGCGGTTTGACTATTCCCATGGTGATGTCCACTCTGCAGATAGGAGTGGGCCATCTAGAAACCAGTCACTACAGCTTCATTAGTCCAGTGAGGGCCATGGAACAGCCATAAATTATTGTGGTCTGGGTGATTGATCTTCAGATCCAAGAAGACCTGGGACCATCTGGTTGGTTGTACTTTACAGTGGGAAGCCAGAGGTCTAGGTGTGAGTATTGAACAGGAAAACAAAGGGTTAGTACAGTGACAAGTCAGTAGGGGACATCAATTCCCAAGAAGTTGTTAACCCATCTTCCACCTAAATCGGCTTGTTTAAAAATTTAATCATTTTGGTCTGATGGACCAGAATTGTGTGCTTCTGGCTTGGTGGGAGCTCACCCAGGAAGAGATCCTAGGCCTTACCCCTACGAAGATCCTGCCCCCCAAAGCAAACCGGAAGCCAGCTGGACAGAGGCAACCATGTGCTAGGGCAAAGTAACGATATAATAACTACCATCTATCGAGTCTCTTGACTAAATTATTTAATTTAACAAAGACATGGATCGGTGTGAGGAAAAGAGATAAGAAAACACATGTTCTGTGGTTTATTAATTTATTTAGAAGCTGTTCGTAGACTGCTACTCCCCTCCCATCACTGCAGTGAGTATTGAAGATGCACAAATAAATAAGGCAAAGCTGATGTTCAGCAGCAAAATGTGCTGTCAATCAGAAAATGCAAAGCCAGCGTAGACATTAGGCACCGTATAATTCTGATGGCGACTCCAGGAAGGGGGTTAACTTGTGTAGAAATGCAGCCAGCTTCGTAGAATTTGGGAGGATCAGAGAGGCCTAGTTAGTGCTCTGTGAAACAAAGCAGCTGCCAACAGCTCTCTGGTGAAGATCGGCACCTGCCAAGGGCTCTCTGGTATCACAGGGGAATCTGGAGGCTGGGTAAGAAAAAAGGCCAAGTTACAGCTTGAGTGTGAAATGTCCCCAGCAGGCTGGTGTTTTGTGCTTGGTCCCATCTGATGGCAGTATTTTGGGAGATACTGGAAACTTCAGGAAGCTTGTTTTGAGGAAGGAGATCAAGGGAGAGGTATTAGAGGCTTGTTATTCCTGGCTGCTTCCAGTTTTACTTCCTGATTCCTGGTCCACTGTAATGTGAACAGTCTTTGCCACAATGAACACACCCGCCTTCCATATCAGGAAGGACTGAAACCCTCTGAAACCAGGAGACAAATAACTGTTTTCTGCCTTTAGTGGATTCTGGGAAGTATTGCGGTCACAGAGACATAGAAACAACAAATACTGGGCAGTTGTAGAAAGAAAATTTAAAAAGTCCTCACAGTGTGGCAAGTAGCTCCCTCCCTCTCTACCCCCGCTGGTCCTCCTGACTGATTGGACTTGCACCGCCTCCCCTCATCCCTTCTCCTTTCCCGCCACTCTCCCTCATGCCTCAGCTAAGAGTCTCTGAGGCTCCACTGTGGTAGTAAGAATGGCCAGTATTTGTAAAGTCCTTACATGGTGGTGTGCGCCACTCTAAGTTCTTAGAGATGTATAAAAGCATCTGTGTACCCCAATGAGGCAGACAGCATCTTTACCACACCATACCACACACAGGATAACTGAGACCCAGGGATGCGGCTTTTCTCATGGCACAAACAAGTGAAGAGAAGAGATGAGTTGACAGGCCTTACAAATGCATAACCTGGCTTGTTTTCAACTAGATCTAAATGCTCACCTGTAGTCTGGCTGCAGCCTCCAGCCCTCCCTTCAGTAACATTTGCCTCCCTTCAAGGCAATTAAGGTTCCTTAACAACCTTTAATGCAGCCCTTAGCTTCTACCTCTCTGCCTTGGCTTCTCTTTCTTCCACCTCGAAGGTTTCCTCCTTTACATCGCCAGCTCTTAACACTATTTAACAGCCCCTGAAATACCACACTCTCTGCAGGCTGCCTTGACTCCTGAGTTGTGAAGAGGCCCTTCTTCCCCTGAATCCTCTCGATAGCCTAAATTCACCACGTTTCTTGGCACCTAAGGTAGACCTGCTATCTTACCGTCAGCTCTGTAAGTTTCCCATCGTCCTTTCTTTCTTGTTGTAGCCTCCACGGAGGCAACCTGAACAGGCTCCTACCACCTCCCCTGCTGGTATTCTCATCTGGTCAGTACACAGACACCCTGGCACTTAGGGCTACCAAGCAGGGTGTCCGGATGGCCTGGGTTATTGCTGGATATTTATGACTATCATCTTGGTACCAGCCCATTGTCTAGTCAGGCAGGGCAATGTGGCCTTGTGTTTAAAAGAGCTTCGGACATACTGGGTTAGAGAGCCATCTTCTTGCTGATTTGTGACCCTGAGCAAGCATGCCTGAGGACTTGCTTCTGTAGGGTGGTCGGCCCTCACTCGTGTGAGGGTTTTTAGGACTGGATGATTAACCATGTAAAGACTGGCTTGAGTTTCAACAACAGCGCTCGCCAACAGTAAGCCCATGCGGTGGGGTACCCACTGGTCCAGCAGCCCTCTTACCAAGTATTAATTGTTTTTGTTCACAAATTTGTCTTATAACAGTTGTGCTTAATAATGTCACCATGCAATTGAATTGTTACATAAACTGGTGAGGAGTGTGAAAAGAGGAATTGTCTCTTTGAACATTAAATTGAATGCTTTTGATTTGCTAAAGTTGAGTCGCTGAAAAATAGCTGTTGAATTGGATGTTAGTAGAATCATTCAAAAAGACTGGAGTAAAATCATAAGCATCGAAAACGTTTCTGTAGATTACCTTAAAAGCCACTTCCAGTAACCCAGACCGAAGAAGACAAATACCGCATGTTTTCTTTCACTTGTGGCTACTAGCTTTGAATCTTTAGATACATGTGTTTCACTCGGAATACCCATAAAGTTAGAAAACCAGTGAGAGGCCATCAGGAGGGGTCATTAGGAGGAGGGGACACAGGGTACAGTGATATAAAAGGAGGGAAAGGAATTATGAAGCAGGAAGGATTAAATGAAGTGGGGGATGGGAGGACGGACTATGATGAGAGCTAACTAAAATGAAGACCGTATAGAAAGCCATATGGGAACCTACCATTGCAGTCGCTTCCTAAAATATACACAGATATAGAAAGAGTTTAAGTGGGGTTACCCTATAATGGTGGAAAAATACCCCAGACACCACATGCTAGCAAATAATAACCCCAATTCCAGGAATGGGCTGCATTTTTTGAGTTGTTAGCCAGAGAGGTACCATAGATCCTCAAACATTACAGTACATTTTCAGTGCTCTCGGTTACCTTCTGTGCTGTTTCGATATTTTTAACTTGATATAAACTTAGACATATTTGAGACAAGGAATCCCAAGTGAGAAAATGCCTCCATCCAGATTGCCTATAGCCTAGCCAAGTCTATAGAGTGTTCTCTTGATTAGTGATTGATGTGAATGGGACCAGCCCAAGGGAGATGATACCACTACTTAGCATATGGTCTTGGGGTGTATAAGAGCAGGCTGAGCATGAGCGGAAAATCCAGTGAGTGGCATTATCCCATGGCCTCTGCTTCAGTTCCTGCCTACAAGTTCCTGCTTCAGTGCCTGCCGTAACTCCCCTCAGTGATGGACTGTGGTTTGAGAGTTGTAAGTTGAAATAAACTATTTCCTCTGCAACTTGCCTTTGGTCCTGGCGTTTTAGCATAGCAATAGAAACCCTAACTAAGACACAGCCCAGAAATGGATGGTAAGACTGTACTGCTGAAGATACAATATACTGAGCCATAAAGCATGGGGAAATCAAGGTGGTGCAGACTTTGAAGCTTCATTCCTACTGCTTAGCTTTCACAGTGCTGGAAGGTGCTGTGCAGGCTGCCCGAGGAGAAAAGTACTCATCAGTCTCACCTAGCTTCGGACCCTGTGCGCGGCAATAGCAATCATCCTGGCAAGATGTGCCCACTGCTACAGTAGCGGCATGAATACGATGGGAGCAATCATCTTCATGAGAGAAAATCCACTCTTGGTACTGTTACTGAGACTAGGCATGCCATAGGCCCTTAGGGGAAAACCTACTACTATTATTCTGCTAAATAGACCACTATTAAAAGGACTCAGAGTGACTTGTGTCTCTACCCATAGATAGTGAGTCTCTCAACCCTCATCAGAAAAGCTTCTTCTTGAAGAGTGTTGCCCAGCTGGTAAAGGCACAAGAATACGAGACTGTGTAATAATCACCCACAAACGGGACATTGAACCGGTTCCCAATGCGCCTTCCTAAGCTCAGGGATCATTGCGGAAGAGGGGATGGATGACTACAAGGACCGTTTTCCAGGAACAAATGGGTGGATGCACATATAAACTTGCAGTGATAGCGACTGCATGCAGAGGACCTGGACAAACTCCAGCTAGGCAAAAGTCTCAGCATGAGAGAAGGAGGTGGGCTCCCCTAGCTGAGGAGCAACTAGCACTTGATAGCTGCTGGGACAGGGAAAGTCAGTTTATTTTATAAAAATTAGCCCTGGTAAGTAGTAACCACATGCTAGGACAAATCCCACATTTAAGGGTATTTGGATAGCACAAATTGGATTTTATAAGCTAAAAAGAAAAAGAGAACAAGAAGTTGGGTGGGTAACAATGTGGGGGTGAATTCGGGGAGAAGGACATGATCAAAAGGCATTGCATGAAATTCTCAAAGAATAAAAGGAACTCTTGAAATGCTATAGTTTTCATGGGGTTCTCGGTAACCCCTGTCTCCTATCTGTAGAGTGTTAGGTATAAGAAACGCTTTGCTATAACTACTTTACTTAATGAGTAAACAAGGAAAGCATGGCCCCAGAGTAGATGCAGAAAGAGCCATTGGCCCCTCGTTTTCTCCTGGTCTCACCTCTTCCGATACAGACTGAGAATCCCCACACTGTCCATCTGAGAGCTGCTCTTTGTGGCTGCAGGAATGACTCTGTTGAGACACAGGATCTGTCAGGGTTGAATGCGGGAGAGTTCATGCTTCAGAAACCAACTCCTCTCTCAGTCATAGGCGGTGACTTCATGAATAAATAGCTTGACTTCCTACTCTACCACTGAAGTATTAGTGAGGCATGTTCTAGAGTTTTCCAGCATCCTCCAGTTGCTCGCAGTGGTAAAATTTGATAATGTTGGATAATGCAGCTTTTGCCAGCCCAAGCGAGCCACTCATCTTGTCTCAAGGTGACCCTTTGGCAGAATGTGGATTAAGGCATCACTTTAGTTCATGTGTGCTACCCCCAAAAAATACCCGAGGTTAGTCGATTTAGGAGGGTAATGTCTTCCCTAATAATTCTGGAGGCTGGGAAGTTCATGATGAATAGGGTAGAAGGTTGGACATCTGTCCTCAGTCTCTGTCTAGGATGGTACCTTGAGACTGGTGTCCTCTTATGGCGGAAGTGTAAACAACTAGGCTGGTTTCCTCAGGCCCACTCTTAGACATTAATCTACCCAAAAGGGCAGTGCCATCATTAATCATTCCTCCGAAGATATGATTTTTTTAACGCTAGAATAGTGGAGATTAAGCTTTAATATAAATTTTGGAGAGACACGGTCAGCCTAAGACAACGCATTTCCCCTAGTCATGTAAGAAAAGATGTACAAAAGCGATACTAGCAAAGAGCATAAGTTTACTCAGACCAAATAAATAGAAATATTTCATCTAATTGAGGTGACAACAAGATATTTAGACTTTGAGGTCATCACAATGTCACCATTTTAATTGTTGCAAGACCAGTTACTACTTACCAGAACAGATACTTTTAGAACTTTATAGCTAAATATTTTCCCTATATTTGTATTTTTTTTTTTGAGAAATTTGTTAGAGAGGGACGCTTTCTTTTTCTCTTTCTGCCTGAAGAGGGGGCTGTTCTCTTGAGAGTCTTCACAGGTCCATCTCAGCATCATAGTGACTCAGAAGCAGTACGGTTGTAGCATCTGGCTAAGACTCCCAGGCTACCAAGGATGGACCATGTATCTACAGACCCCAAACCCTTTCTGAGCTTCAGTGATCTCTTCTCATAAAGTTTCCCAAGCCTTCAGTATGCATTAGGATGTCTGAGGGCCTCTCACTGCTTTGCCAGCTTACCCCTATCTTATACTTAGCTGAGTTTAGACTGTATTCCAAGACCAGCATAAGGCATCATGCCAGACCTGATGAGGTCTGTAGATTCATGCAAGCAATAACAGCTGCCCGGGACGTTATCCAACACTCCATCAAACCTCAACAACTATTCTGGGATGGTTGTGTTGGCTGGGCCAGTCTATTGCAGCCAATCCTCCACCCCCCACCTGTGGTTAATCCCCCAGAGCCAATGATGAGCAGGCAACATCCGGGCTGGGCATGGAAAGGTGAGCAAACTATACTGCCAATTGCCAGTCCCGTTATTCTCACCCCCCTTGGGCAAATTTGGTTTCCTGGAATTAATTATTCAACAGGAGATGACAGCCGGTGTGCAGCAGTGCTGCTGGAAGAGAGAATAAAGAGGCACATTGGACACAGCAGCTGCGCCTCCCAGACCCTGAAATTTAAGATCTTTATAAATGATCTGTTAAAACTATAGTGACGATAAGCTTATGAATCATGATCTATATTAATCAGGGCTGCTGATATGGAAAGATTAATTGAAACGTGCAGTTCTACACAAATGATAAAGTGGTAACAATTTAATATCAGACAAGAAGAGTGAAGAAATTACACTCCAAGCTTCATGCATCATTACTATGGATATTAATATTTTACCCAGCGCAACAGCATCGGGAATCATAATGAAAATCCATAAGTGGTGCACAGACATGATTAAATACAACAGTCTTTAGGAGCTGTTTGGTGGCGGCAGTTGGGCCATATTTCACTCCGAGGCTGGTGATTCTGGTGATAGAGTCTAGACGAGGGTGATTAAAAATGGCTCCTCCTAAAGCCTGTTAACCTTTTACTACTAAAATGAATTTCTTTGATTTTTAAATTGTGTTGTTCTCTTTGCTCTTTTCAAAACCGAACTTGATCTCAAACCTTGACAGGATGCCGGGTCCTGGGTACAGTGACAGTCATGATGAGATTTCTCAGTTACAATCCTTTGCCTCAGGGGTGTGGCGTTAGCTTGGATGTGCAGAATTGTGGGTCATTGTCTACCTTGAACCAGGGCTGGATGGATTGAGTAAATCAGGGTCCAAGGGAAGTTCCCAACGGAGCAGAAGTTGATACCACTTCCTCAGCCAGCCTTATCAGGATGGAGATGGAGATGACTGGTCTCATGACCCAGCTAATTCATTTACCAAGCACACAAATATGTACACACACATGGGAGATGCAAAAATACACTCCAGTGAGCATATGTTCCAGGATGAAGAGATGAGAACTCTAATCAATGCAATGGCTTCAAAAATTTAAGGCAGAGAGAGTTGAGAAGGGCATCTTTGCCAGACTGTTTTTAACCCTATGAAATCTCATTAGTCGAGAGTCTGTCTTGACTGCTTTTATCATCAGTTAAAACAAGGTCAGTGTGTATTTGCTGTAATGAGATTCATCATCATATCTGGGGCAATAAGAAATTTAGTCTATCCCCTAGGGGACATTGAATCTTTCTGACATGCTCTAGCTGTTTAGGCCTCCAAAGCTGTGATTTTCAAATTTTAATATGCACCAATATAGACTGGGGAGGAAGGGTGTTATGGTTGGTTTTTGTCAACTTCACATGAACCTAGACATCCCTAGGAAGAGGCAATTGCAGCTTAGAGGTTGCCTCCATCAGACTGGCTGGTGAGAATGTCTTTGAATCATTTTCTTGACTGCTGATTGATGTGGGAGGACCCAGCCCTGAGTAGACAGTGCCACCCCTGGGTGGGTGGTCCGAGGAAGGTGGTCCTGGGCTGTATGAGAGCCAAGCCAGGGAGAAAAAGTCAGTAAGTAGGGTTTTCCCATGACTTTTGCTTCAGTTTCCGCTCTGGGTTCTTGCACTGACTTTCCTTCAGCCACCATCACTCCCTGAACTCTTACGCATCTGCTCCATTTGTGTGAGACCACATGATTGTCACAGATGCTCTTGGCGGTTTGTGGTCTGGGATTTCATGTGAAAGGACTACAAAGCTTACTGTTTTTGTTTCCCCACTTACTGAGTAACAATTCTATGCTGTTTGTTTTCCCAAATCTGAAAAGACATCTTACATTTTTTCCAGTTGTAAATGTCTTAGAGTAGAAGGTTAAATGTTGTCACACATACTACCAATGGGGCTAGAGAGATGGTTCAGCGGGTAAGAGCACTTGTGCTCCTGCAGAGGGCCAGGGTTTCATTCCCAGCACCTTTCATACAACTCACAATTGCCTGTAGCTCCAGCTCCTCTATCTTCCTACCACCCTCTTGTCGGTCTCCTGGATATCCCACCCCCAGGGAGTGTGCATGTGTGCAAGTGTGTGTGGGGGGCGTGCGAACACACACACACGCGCGCGCTCACACAATTGCTGAGGTTGATATCAGGAATCTTCTTCCATTAACCTTTTCACCGTATTCTTTGAATTGGTGTCTCTGTTATACTTAGAGTATACTAATGGGGTAGTGATAGCCAGCTTGCTCTGGGATGCTCTCTCTTTGCTTTTGGATACTGGAATTTTTGACAACCACACCCATCTAGCATTTCTGTAGTTTCTGGGGATCTGAACACTGCTCCTTCTGCTTGTGCAACAAGCAATTTAAACTGCTGAGCTATTTCCCTAACCCTGGTATCTTGGGTTGAAACAGATGGTTGTGAGCCACCATGTGGTTGCTGGGAATTGAACTCAGGACCTCTGAAAGAACAGTCAGTACTCTTAACCTCTGAGCTATCTCTCCTGCCCCCATTGGCCAAAACAACTTTATTCATCAACGAATAAAAGCAACACACATACAGAAGGACATCACATGTCACCAATATTTTCTCTTCTGAATAAAACATTCTCATTCAGATTGCAGATTGCAGGTCATCTCATCCTGACTACTTAATTAAAGTCAACCTCTATCACAATTTACTCTGTACGACATTCTATCACATCAATGCCATTACTTCCTGTAATTATCATATCATATATTTCCTTACATGTTTACTGTTTACTTCCCACTGAAATGAAGATCCCATGGGACATAAACCATTTAGTTATTATGTTGATTTAGTTATTATGTTTGTTAGGGTTGAAACAGTGTGATAGATAATTGAAAACCACTGGGTAATTTTGATGGCTAGTTGTGACTGTCAATTTGCCAGGAGCTAGAATCTTATGGAAGCTGGCTCTCTGGGCATGCCTGTAGAGGGATTATTTTGATTATACTACTGATGTAGGACCACATGCCTACTTCAGGTGACAGCCATTCCTCAGGGATAAAATCCTAAACACTATGCAGGGGAAATATAAACACTAGCAAGCATGCTTTTTGATTATGAATGAAGTGTGGCCAGTTCTGGCTGCTGTGACTTCCCCACCATGATCAATGTAACCTAGCATTGAAAGCCAAAATAAGGCCAGCAACAGGAAAACAAACCCAGGCAATATTGAGTGGCAGGTAAATAAATATGGGGCGGTACATGAGAAAGACAAAACATTCAGAATGTATGCTTAGCGTGGGAAGTCCTTCTGTATATGTGTTATTTCTATTGGTTAATTAATAAAGCTATTTTGGCCAGTGACTTAGCAGAATAGGGCAAGATGGGAATTCTAAGCAGATAGAGGAAGAGAGAGGAGGCAGAGTCAAGGAGAAGCCATGGAGCCACCACAGGAGACAGACACAGGACAGAACTTTACCAGTAAGCCACAACCCTACATGGCGATACATAGACTAAAAGAAGAGGGTTAATTTAAGATATAAGAGCCAGCTAGCAATATACTTAAGCTATATATTGGTCAAAGAGTATTATAAATGATATAGTTTCTGTGTGGTTATTGCTGGGAAAACAAACAAGCAGCCTCTGGTTAACAGATTGGCACACCAATGTGTGCCAGCTAAATCCACTTAAAACCTGAGAAAGTTTAGGAATGAATTCTAGACACACACACATACACACACAGACACACACACACACAGAGTTTAATGCAGCTTTTTGCTCTGTTTGCTGGCAGCAAGCAGAGACATGGCCTCTCTAAGAGGTTTCCTGATTCAGCTTTAATGGTAAAAAAAATTCACAACTTCTTTAAAAATGGTGGCTTCCTGGTTTATCAGCATGAATGATTTTGCCTCTTTTGGGAGGTCTGGATATGGAGCACTTAAATTGGGTTTGTGAGAAGAATGATACAACTTGCTTAATGGCAACATAGACCCACTGTGTGCCTGAAAATGGGGCTGTGAGCATGGCTCTCAGAGGCAGCAAACATGCCTCTGCCATGTAGGGCTGGGCAAAGCCAACAGGCAGGACTGCGGAGTTGGTCCTAGACACACCTGCTTAGCATTTTTAAAAAAGCACTCCTGGTCAAAAAATAATTACAGATATGCAATAAAGGCAGGTTCCGATGAAAAAGACCTCTAAATGAGTAATAGTGTTGAATAAATGTGCATAGGCTTGAGAGAGAGCAGAAAGAGTACAGATAATAATAATATAAGAGAATAAAGACAGTTAAAGGTTAAAGGAGTAAATAAAATAATATAATAAAATAATATAAATAATAAACTTGTAGAAAAAGTAATACAGTAAGAAAAATAAGTCATGTAAAGATGGAATATGCACAAAGAGTCTGGAAGATATATATTATTTTGTTTTCTTTAAATTTTTGACTATGAATGCGCTAAGAACAGAGAGACATTTCATTGTATGAGCTGCTAAATTAAACCAACACATATATTTTAAACTTTAGACTCACAAAGATAGGATAGATGATAGAGTAATTTCCCTCAATTTGCCAAATGTAAATGAACTAAATATTGTAACTATAATTCTTGCTTTGATAACTATTTTGTTGTATGTAATCTTGCTGTGTTAAAGTTAAAACCTTCCTTTCCATTTAGTCAGTAAAGGGGACATGGTCTGGGAAGTCCTTCTGTATGTGTTGCTTGTATTGGTTAATGAATAAAGCTGCTTCTGCCAGTGGCTTTGTAGGGGGAAAACTAAACCAAATGCTGGGAGAAAGAAGGCAGAGTTAATGAGAAGCTATGTAGCTGTTGCAGGAGACAGATGCCCCCACTGGAGCTCGCCAGAACTTTGCCAGTAGGTGATGTACAGATTAATGGAGATGGGTTAGCTTAGGATACAAGAGCCAGCTAAAAATATGTTTAAGCTATTGGCCAAACAATATTGTGAATAATATCATTTCTGTGTGGTTATTTTGGTTCTGGGTGGCCAGGAACAATTGAGCAGCCTTTGACTACATATGCTTTCATCATATCTGATGAGAATGAATCATAGAACAGAATCTTACTCTTGTGAAATGAATCTACATTCCCATTTTTGGACTCTGGTTTTCATAGACACTTGGACTTAGGACTTGGACAACTTTGTAGCAAGATGGGTAGGAGCACAAATTTGAGGTTTAGGATATTTGAATTTGGTTCTTGGCTCTTTAGATACTACTACACTGCTTTGAATCTCAGATTTCTCTTCAGAAAAAAATAATATGTGGACTTGTTTTTAGAGATTTTTGTCTAAAGTGGTGCAGTATCTGGTTCTGTCTAATTAAAATGTAGAATAAGGCAGACTTTTAAGACAACTGTGTTTAGTAGATTCAAGGAGATAATAAACAAGATGTTTAACATCTGGATTTTATTATGGCTGAAAATTATTATAACCAATGAAGGTATATAAAAATTATGAAACTCAAAGAAAGAACCAAAGAACTCACCCTGTGGGCTTAATATCATTAATATTTCATTTATCTGACATAATCAGTGGATTGGAGTATAGGTGAAAAGACAGAAGTCCAGCAAAAGAGATGAACAAAAATAGGAAATGCAGGAGAAGGTACAAGAGAAGCAGGAAACACCAGTGGAGGTTCTAAGGAGAGGGTCGGGAGAGTAGAGGAGAAAGTAGCAGGGGAGCTTGCTAGCAGCCATGAATCACACCAATTCCAGATCTAAGAAATTCCTGTGCTCCCCTCCTTAACCTAGACGCTATCTCCAATTGATAGCCACTTTCAAAGGAAAAACCAGTTTTCTTCAGTGGAGTCTTACCGGATATACAAACCATATGTAAGGTCAGGTGCCATGCCCAGTAGTATATGGCCATCACAAAACTAAAACAAAATCAGTGGTATTTTTTTTGAGGTTTTGGCTTTGCTTTATTTTTTTTTAACTTTTTTTTCCTTACAAGACCTTGTTTACATATTATGACTTTTTTTAAATGGAATTTCCATGTGCCTCTGCATCTATTTGTTTCTCATGCCTTTTCTTTGGCTCTTCCCCACCCCACTCCCACTTGTTTCATCCTGTTCTGGCTTGTTTTCACTGTGGTTATTTTTTGTTTCTTGATGGCTTGGTGCAGGATGCCCTTCTGTACTCTGTGAGTATGTGTTGCTTTTATTGGTTGATGAATAAAGCTGCTCTGGCCCATGGCAGGGCAGAAGATAGCTGGCCAGGAAAGGCAAACTGAATACAGGGAGAAAAAAGGTAGAGTTGAGGGAGAATCTAACCATTTTCCAAATGATTATAATTAATACTAAGCCTCTGAATGATGATTTTATAAGTGGCTTGGGGACTAGCAGGTGGGAAAGAAGCCTCCAGTTACAGTATCTGCATTCTAATGATAGAGGGAATATGTGTATTTGGGTTCAAGGGGAAGTGGGAAGGATCTGGTAGGAGTTTGGGGAGAAGAAACAGTAATCAGAATATATTTTATGAAAAAAAAATCTGTTTCCAATTACAAAAAAAGGCCTCATAGACTCCACGTCCTGTACAGGAAATCTAGACCCATATAAAAACTACTTAAAACCCAAAATAAAAATACAAAGACTATCACAGGAAAATGTGGCAGAATATTTTAACAATAATGAAAATTAGATCCACAGTCAACCATTTAATTGAAATACAGTGACATTTTGTTATATGGGAGACAATAAATACTAACCTAGATTTTTATATCTAGCCAAAATACCTTTCAAGAGTGAAGGGAAAATAATGATATAGTTTAAAGGGAAAAAAAAATATGGCCACACCATCCTGATCTTGTTTGATCTAGTCAAAAGAAAAAAAATATATAAAAATTTGTGATGGGGAACTCAGCTGTAAAATCAGAAAGAAAATTATCTTAGAGGGAAGCATGGAGATAAAGGAATAATGAAGTGCACTGAAAATGATGTAGTCAATAGAAATTAGCACTGACTATAAAACAATTACAGCTTGTTATTATGTTTAAAATATAGAGATGATTAGAATGCAAGGCAGCAATGGTGTGTAATAAGTTAGGCCATGTAAATGGGACTAAAGAATCCTAATGATCTTGTATTGCCTAAGTAGGTAGCTTAATGCCTATTAATATTAGACACTTCAAACCTAAGGATGCATCAGGTTAGTTCTGGTGTTACCATTATCATAATAAAGCAGTGTATAATTTCCAACATAATAATGGAAAAATGGAATCATAAAATAAAACAGAAGCTATTTTTTAAAGGAAGAAAAGGGCAGAAAACTGAACAGGTATGATAAATTTGACCTGAACATACCAGTAATTACATTAAAATCAATTAGCTAAATTTTTTAATTAAAAGTTATTCAGACTGAATAAAAAGTAAGACTCATCTATATTCTGTTTATAGGAGATATATGTAGGACACAAGAATAAAAAAATTGAGAGTAAAAGAAAAAATATTAGCCAAAAGAAAGCTGATGTGATTATATTAGCATCAGAAAGAATGGATGGACCTTAAGACAAATTATTTTCGGAGCTGAAGAAGAACATTGTAGAATAATAAAATGATTAACTTGAAATGAATGTATAGTCTAACTTTATATTCACTTAATAATATAGAACCAAGTTATAATACAAAAATTTATGGAAATACAATGAGAAATGAGTCTATACCACAATTGGTGATTATGACATATTTGAATAACTCATCTTTAAAAACAGATAAAATTTGAATAAAATTTTATGAAATGTGAACATGTATAGGCACTCTACTCACCTTCTTAGGGGTAGATATGCTTTTTGAAAAATCATAATTTTTATTTATTTTCTATGAATTTCACATCATGAAGCCCAATATTGGTCATCTCCTAGTCCCTCCATATTTGCCCTTTACCCCTGCAGCATGCCTTCCAAATTAATTAAAAACAAAACAAAACAAAAAACAAACAAATAAAAAACCACCTTGGTTCCTCCGTTTTTCAAACACCTCTTCATTCATTCTGGTGGCATCGGGAGCTACAGTATGTCATGAAGTGTGCCCTTTTGTCCATTCAGCCCCACCTCCAAAATGTTCATTGCAATGAGTCATGGATCTGGTTCAGGGCTCTGGCACACCATCATCACTGGACCCTCACTGAAACTCTTCTCAGATATCCTGCTATTGTCGTGACATGAAGATTCTGTGGTTATTGCTCTACTGGACCAATCCCTTCACACTATCCAGCAGGTCATAGATGGCTAGATGTTAGGGTGAACCAACCCAGGATCCAGGATGTGGGTCTGGGAGGTAGATGAGCTGCTTGGTCTAAGTCACTAAGAGTACCCCTCAGGTGAGGAGCAGAGCCAGCTCTCCCTAGACCCATGCCATCAGAGCCAGCTCTCCCAAGTCCATGGGGTGGGATGGGGTCATCTTACTGAGTGGAGGGGTCAGCTTTCCCATGGTGGGGACACAGCTCTCCTGCTACAATGCAGAGAAAGTATAGCTATCCCAGGGTGATGTGGGAATGTCATTTGTCAATCTGTTGTTCCATTGGTTAATCAATTAAAAAAACTGCTTGGTCTGATAGGTCAGAAAATTAGGTAGGTGGAATAGACAGAACAGAATGCTGGGAGGAAGTGAGGCAATCGCCATGCCTCTCCTCTCTGAAGCAGACACGATGAAGCTCCAGCACAAGATGGATGTAGGCTAGAATCTTCCCAGTAAGCCAAACCTTGTGATGCTACGACACATTACTAAATATGGGTTAAGCAAGATATGAGAGTTAGCCAAGAAGAGGCTAGAGCTAATGGGCCAGGCAGTGTTTAAAAGAATACAGTTTGTGTGTTGTTATTTCAGGGCATAAGCTAGCCAGGCGGCTGGGAGCTGGGCGGAGGAATGCAGCCCACAGCTCCTTCTACACCAGGGCCATTGAGGGGCAGGGCTGGCTCAGCATGGCCCTCAGATTTCAACATACATGAGACAACATAGGCCATGGACATTATAAATGCTTTTAAAGCATCCAAAGTAACATTGGTAAAAATGAACTATATTATCTGTGTTAATTTTGGTTTATTTCTGGATTCTGGTTCCTTTCTATTGTTGTACATGTTTGCTTTTGTGCCAATACCAGGATGTTTTTGTTACATGATATCTTAGCTTGTTCTTTTCCCCTGTTGCTTTGATATAATGCATTGGTAAAGTAACCCAGAAGAGAATTTTTTTTGTTGTTGTTGTTAAGGTTACAGTTCCAGAGGGGATGCAGGCCATCATGGTGGGGAAGGCAGCTATGGGAGTGGAGGCATGAGGCTGGCTCATCACATTGCCTTGGTGGTCCTGAAGCAGAGAGAGAG
Organism: Alexandromys fortis; assembly: GCF_014885135.2. NCBI lineage: Eukaryota > Metazoa > Chordata > Mammalia > Rodentia > Cricetidae > Alexandromys > Alexandromys fortis. The sequence goes on along the minus strand of NW_026067915.1, from coordinate 1,196,196 downwards.
AACAGGAAGTGGAGTCAGGCTACTGAACTCTAAACCCTGTTCCTAGTGATACATTTCTTCCAACAAGGGTCTGCTAAAGGTTCCATAGCCTTCCAGAATATTGACTCTATCTGGGAATCAAGGTTTGAAACACACGAGCTTATGAGAGACATTCACATTCACATCTCAGTATGTGGCTTTACACTATAATTTGAAATTGAATAGTAAGATTCATCCAGCAGCGTTATTCCTGTTTAGGGTCTGTTATGGTTCCATACAAATTTTGGGATTAGTTTTTGTAGTTCTGTGAAGAATGTCATTGGGATTGTATTGGACTTGTATGTTATTTTTGGCAGTAGAGGTATTTTTGCCATATTAATTCTGACTGCTCATGAGCAGGCAAGAGGTCTCCATCTACAGATTGTTTTTCAATTTCTTTCGTTGTCTTCAAGCCTTCAATGAAGAGTATCTTTCACTTTTGGTTAGGTTTATTTCTAGATATTTTTTAAAGCTATTGTGTAATGGGATATTTTTCCTTCAACTTCTGACTCAGTTTAATATTTGGTACAAAAAAACTCAACTGATTTTACATCTTGTTATTTTGTTTAAAGTATTTATCAAGTACACCAGCTTTCTGATGGAGCTTTTGGATTCTCTTAAGTATATAGGATCAGGTCATCTGCAGATAGATAGGGATAATTTGATTTCTTCCTTTCTTATTTGTATTCGTTTTATTTTTTCTTCTCTTACTGGTCTTAACTAAGACTTCAAGCAATCCTATTGAACAAGAGCAGAGAGAATGAGCATCCTTTTCTTCTTCCAGATTATAGAAGAAATGCTCTCAGTTTCCTCTAGATAAGTATAACAACAGCTGTTGGCTTGTTATAGACAGCTTTAATTATGCTGAGATGCGTTCTATTTCTGCTGTCTGTCTCCTTCTTCAGTGCTGGTTAGTGGTTATAGATTGCCTTGGCTTGTGTTTGTCTTAAGATCTTCCTATATTATTTTTTCAAATCAATTTTAAAAGAAAGCTTTGCTGAATGTAGTACTTTGTGTTGGCAGCTATTTTCTTTCAGGGATCCGACTATCTTGTTCCATACTTTTCTGGTTCTGGGAATTGCTGATGAGGGCTGCTGATCTCATATTATTCTGGTGTTTCTATCTTTGTTGGCAAGTTGACCACTTTTCTTTAAGCTGTTAGCATTGCTTCTTTGCTTTGTACTTAAAACTCTCTCTCTCTCTCTCTCTCTCTCTCTCTCTCTCTCTCTCTCTCTCTCTCTGAGTGTGTCTGTTTTTTTTTTTTTTTGACCAGGGAAGATGTCGGAATGTCCTGTTCTGTCACTCTTTGTGATGTTCTCTTGACACAGAGTCTCTCACTGAAACTGAAGTTCACTATATTGGGTTGGCTGACTGGTCAGAAAACCCCTGATACCCACCTGCCTCCACTCTGTAGTCGGGAGTGACAGGCACATGTATCCACATCTAGCTTTTACTTGAGTTCTGGGGATCTGAACTCAGGTTCTTATGCTTATATAGCAAGCACTCATACCCAGAAAACCATCTCTCCATCCACCTCTTATAGTTTAAGCAGTTTTTTCTTTTCAAAAATCAGTTAATTCTTTGACAATCTCATACATGCTTATAATAAATACATCCTGGTTACACTCATCCCCCTCCCTTTCTTCCAATCCTCTTACCCCATCAACTGCCCCTCCTCTCAACAAATTTCCCTCCCCACTATCATGGCTTTTTGTTTTTTGCTTTGTCAGCCACTAAGTTTAAATAGAACTACCTGTTTGGGCATGGGTGCGGAGCTATGTGCTGGGATATGGGCAAGTTACCTACACCACTGAAAACAAAGATGCCCTCTCTCCTCCATAGCTCCTGAGAGATGGGCCAGGCCCCATGAACCCTTCCCTCACCACGACAGAATGTTGACAGGTCTAGGCTCTGTGCAGGAAACTACAGCAGCTGTGAATTCATGGGCACATGGCCATGTTCTTCCCAGAAGACAACAATTCCTGGCTGTCTTCCCAACCATTTGGCTTTTGCATTCTTTCTGCTCCCCTATTCTGTGATGTCACCTGTGCTACTCAGAGTTGAGCCCTTAACGATAATTTATTCTTAGCACTATTATTTGCCATGAATCTCGGCGTTAACTGCTGTTCATTGCAAAAAGAAGATGGGCATCAGAAAGCTAGAGACCAAGAGTAGAGGTAGTATAGTTTCAGTTTTAAAAAGATAGTGGACTACGTCATTTCAGAAGATGCAGCTCTAGTACTAAAGATTGATTTAATAATTTATTAAGAATCTGAAGATATGCACAATACACACCACCATCACCACCACCAACAACAATAGTATCAACAACAACAAAATAAAACTACAATCAAAGTCTCAGCCTGAAGTCAGTCAGATAGAAGAAACCCTTTTATTCAGTCTCTATATTCAGATTTTCAATTGGTTGACTGAGAAAAAACTATATTAGGAAAAGAGTCTCTTCTGCTCTAAATACTCATCCCATTCGTAAATACCCTCACAGATGGAAAGTAATATTTAACTTAACATGAGGATGTTGCATGACCCAATCAGATTGACACACAAAATTAAGCATCATATATGGTGTGAAGTAGTATACTATGTTTGAGAAGAAGGAAGTATATTTGCATATTTAGTAGTAGAAATCTGCAAATTATATGTTACATTAAAAAATTACAGAACTTCACATACACAATTATATGTCTGATTTGTGTATTACATTTGTATAATTTCAAATTCAAGAAAAAGTTCTACTGTCTTATTCCTTTGAACTATAGGTTTTCACAATACATATTCTTGATTTCTGGGAAATAAAAACCAGAATCAACCATTATTAATGAGATTCTCTACTATCTACCCCTCAGTCTTCTCTTGTGTGTATTTAGCTCCTTCATTGCTAAACCAGTGATAGCTGCCGCTTTACATGGGCTCAAGTGAGTGCATGAACAGGGATGGAGACTTCTTATTCTCAAATCTGATACATACATCTTAGACATGGGCTCTGAATTTCCCTGACTAGCGAGCATACCCACTCATCCAGTGTGAGTCTTTATGACTGGGGTGGGGCTAGCATGTGATAGCAAGACTGGTTACATTGTATGATATCAGTTGTAAAGGTTCAGTAATGGAGAGGCCTACCAACGTTCCTATCTCATGACTTCCTCTTAGGAGTAGAGTAATGAGAGTCAAGGGTAGAGGTGATGGTGAAGGAACTTTAAACACATTGCTCTGTTATTTTAAATTTTAATCAATTAGTTGCATTTGTACGTGGGTGGCATTTTTTTTAAGGATATAATTTCTCAAACTATGTGAGCAAATTCTTTTTGGTCTTAGTGATGATGAACTTTGATTGCCATCCTGGGGCATTAGTGAGGCCTGGTGTGGGCAGCCCCATCACATGGGCTGGAGTCTGTGACTGAATAAAAGTGTCAAAAATAAGAAAGTCACCTTAGAGTCCCCACTTGTCTCTCTCTGCTTTCTATCCCCCCAGACGTGAGGGGAGATTCCAGCTGTATATTCCTGCTGAGCCTTCAAGCTGTGAACCAAAATAATCCTTTTCTTCAGTTGCTTCTTGCCAGATATTTGGTCACAACGATGAGTAACTAAGATAGTAGACCAGTGCCATATCCCATATCTAAGTCAGGATAAACACAACTTCCTTAAGTAGCTCTCTGATAAGTTACTTTCCAGGTAAATCAGCAGAAAGCCAGTCAGAAAAGGCTAGGCATCATTAGCAGGGCAAGGCTGCAGTGCAGAAGAGTCAGCAACACTGCACAGAAGATAGATGCAGAGACTAGACTGAGCCAATTAGCTCTGTCAGGCAGGAGGCTCAGGTTAGCATGGCTCATATGTATATGTTTTCAGGGCCGAACTCTTGGAATTAGATAAACAGTTAGGGGGCTCATTCCTGGGAAGGACGGATTCTCCCTCACTAGGCAACCATTAATTGCCTATAGCTCTTTGTCTAGAGGAGGAACCTTGTGATGTCAACTGGTACAGCTATTGTTCAGGTCTTGTTTAGGCTACCATATTGTTGAGATTTAATGGACACAACTTCCTTGTCCTGTGTAGTAGACACAATCTTGCAGAAGACATCGTTGTCCTCTGGTTTTTACAATATTTCTGTTCCCCGAGCCTTATGAGTAGAAGGTGTGTTGTAAACGTATCCAGTGGGGCTAGGCACCCCACAATTTATTGTTGTGTTTGACCAGTTGTAGCTTTTTGTTAATGCTCTCCATCTGGCACCAAAAGGAGCTTCACCTATGCCAGGATGAGAGCTACACTTATCTGTGGCTATATGGGTAAGTATTTGGAAGGTGGTTAGAAATCAACTTGGTTTGGGAGAAGTGGCAGTAGTAGGCTGTCCTCTAGTGACCTCAACAGCTGTGAGCAGTTGGCTAGGTTTATAGAGCAGGTAGGGTGGGGAGGGGGTGGAGATAAATATAGAGGGAGAGTGAGGGAGGATAAACAACACTAAGAATGTGTGAAAAGCCAAAGTGCATGATATTATTTTACTATATATATGCATATGCATATATATGCATATGTATGTACTTTCAATGTCTAATGAAGTCATACCACTTCAGGTTGATAATGCTCCCCTCAAGAGCCATAGACTACCTAACAAAAACCCTAGTACTGAGCATGAGAAAGCTACTTCTGAAGTGTTGGTCAGGAGAGTCCAAAGAGTCCCCAAACAACATAGGTCATGGCCCTTGGCTGCTTCCCAGTAGTGGAAGCTAAGTCCCTATTGCTGAAGACGCCACACACTTCAGACACAGGACTCAGGAGAATCGAACTAGGACTGACTTGGTGTGTGTTCATTAGCAGATCTTCCCCTCCTACTTCCCTTTCCCTCTTTCTTTCTACTTCCCCTTCCTTTCCTTCCTTCCTGTATTGAGCAGACGGCTCCAGGGGGGTGTGAACAAAAGCATCTTCCATCATTCCCCCCTGTCTGCTCAGAACATTACACCACTCATTTTACCATGAATTTTAGAGATGCCTCTGGCAGGTTCCATAACTTCTGTAAATAAATAGTCCATCACTTACCGTTCCAGAACAGCTTCCCACGGCAAATTACAGTGAGCAGTGCACTGTCGTATAGCTCTGCACCTATCCACTCTGAAGCTTTGTCTCGCTTGATCTGGGCTCACCAGGCGGGAAAAGCTTAGAGGTGAAGGTGTGGCCAGTTTCATGCCTTGTACAAAGATAAAAAGCAGTTAAAGGGGAAAAAATTGCTATAAAAAGCATTTTAAAGTTGTAGGGGCTCGTAAAACATAGATAGTTTCTTCAGACTCAGTTTCCTTACAGCCCCAAGGGAACCGAGTCTAGCTGGGTGCCGTTTCTTTCCTGTACTTCCCATCCTGTGTGGCTCCAATGAGTGACACAGAACATCTCCCATGCTGGCTCCTTCATTCTGGCACCGCCTCTATGTACAGTACTTCCTCTATAGGTGCTGTCCGGTCCCCGGCAAGAAGCCTACTTGGACAAAATCGGTTACAATATTCCTCTTGCTCCTCCCGCTGAATCTGTTGACCACACTGCCAGGCGGAACAAGCTTCTCATTCAACTCCTCTTCTATGAGCTTCTATCTTTAGATTCTGCACACAGCACGAGATCCAGTCCTGATGCCCCTGCAGACTGGGGAACCCAGGTCATGCTGCGGCCCCTTCATACAGTTCCTCAGGGGCCTTTCTGAACAGCTGGAGGTGAGGAGAGAGGGGAAGAGGGAAGCACCGTGTATTGAGAACTTCTTGAGGCTTCTCTCTCACAGCCTGGAGGCGGTGATCCTCTAGACTGGCAGAACGGGTGTCACAGACACGCAGTGTGCCCGGTATGCTTTAGAATCTGAAGATCCAGGACACATGTGTTTAAGCACATTAATGGGGTTAAGTGTGATGTTTCCATATGCAGTGCGCATCAAGTCTGGCTTCCTTTTCCACCCTCTTCCCAGTCTCCCCCCAGCTCCAGTAGCCACTACCCTACTTGCCAGCGGACTGATCTTCTACGCATGTAAGACAGCCAGTGCTGCTCTGACAGCTGTTTTATGTTTTTTCCCCCTTCATTCCATTTTAATAGCCAATAGACCCTTTTGGCCACTCGAACTTTCTTTTGGCTGATTTTCCATCTTTTGAAAAATCCTTAGTTTTTTTTTTCCTTCCAGACTCCCGAGGATCTCTACAGAGAAGCCATTATCCAAGTGTTTTGAATAAACGATAGGCTGCGATACATGTTGCAAACAAGACGTTTGCTGACAGGCTCACTATTTCTGAATATCGGTTTTTCTACCACAAATGGAAGGTAACTCATTTAGATCAAGATTTAAGAAATGCAAGCAGCAGATTTTTTTTTTCTCATTCCCAAACTGGAGTATCACGACTTATTCATTCAATCCCAGAATGTCTTGTCTCACTTTAAAAATGTATCTTTCTTTTTAAGTTGGGTGTTGCAAATACACCCAAAGTCATCTAAGTTTGACGACTTTCTTCATTGTCAACGTTAATATCCTTATAGTGGTCTGTATTTGATGCTATAAAGGAGCCTTGTCTTCAGCAGCGTGTCCAGTCTGCATTCCCACTTCCTGTGCTGTCTTTGCCCGCAAGGGAACCTCTCTCTCTCTCTCTCTCTCTCTCTCTCTCTCTCTCTCTCTCGCTCTCGCTCTCGCTCTCGCTCTCGCTCTCGCTCTCGCTCTCGCTCTCTCTCCGCCAGAAGCCTCCCTGTGTGCTTCTTTTCAATCAGTCAAAAGCAATTTATCTCCACGGGACATTTATACACATGTGCAGAGGAACAAAGTGACTTTATTATTCCCAATCAGGAAATGACTTTTACTTTACCTATGCAGCCCACTTCAAGCTGGAAGCTATTTCTTTAATTGCTCTCCTCTCTATACAATAAGCTCTACATAGATGTACAGCAGTGTTTTTAGCCTACCTCTTCTGAAAGACCTTTATTTATGTACCTATTTCCTTCTTAAGATGCCTTTGAGGGAATGGCAATCTAAGTCTTGCTGTGTGGTGTTTTGATTGTAAGTTCATTATACTAAGTGATTTTTATAATAAAAATTTGATGTAATATATTAAAATTATCATATTTCTTCCCACTTGTGGGATCCACAAGTGGCAACCATGGACGCTTCTTTGTGTCTTCATCCTTATCTCTAGTAACTTTCCTATTTGCCCAGGCTCTTAACAAATGTCTTATGAGTATGTAGAGGCCTGTTTATCAAAGTGCTAGAGGCTTGCTCAGATAACTGACAATTAAAACCAGGGTATATAAAAGTGACACATAGACCTGTTAAATACTTTTTACAACTCAAAACACAAGTAGTCGTGCTTTCTTGCCAGAGTTTTGATGTGGGACCCACCTAAACATTTCTCTGAGTATATGTCACTGAGTGGGGAGGTCTGGTGGGTCTTCTTTGTATATGTCACTCCCATAATTCAGCAGTCAAAATTTCCAGTTGCACTTTCATTAAATGAAGTCAGAACTTAAAAAGAGTTAGGAAGCAACACGAGAGCAGAATTCTTTTCTAAGTCAGTAGTTCTCAACTTGTGGGGCGCCATGACTTTGGGGGTCACATATAAGATATTACATTTGATTCATAGTAGTAGCAAAATTGCAGTTATGAAGTAACAATGGAATAATGCTATGGTTGGGGTCACCACAGCATGAGGGACTGTACGGAAGGGCTGCAACATTAGGAAGGTTGAGAACTGCAACTCTAAGTTGAAATATAATTTCCCAGATTCTGTTGCTCACTCCTAATATGCCGTAAAATGTTTTTCATAACAGTTCAACTTCATTTTCAAAATACCCTCATCTTGACTTCATGTGCCTTGGTTTGGCTTGCAGCCTTGCTCTATTTCATTGAAGTTTCCCTAGCAATGTAGCATGATCCTCAGAACTGGGAGGTTCTGGTATATATTTAACAAAGGAAATACAGAGAGAGAGAGAGAGAGAGAGAGAGAGAGAGAGAGAGAGAGAGAGAGAGAGATACTCACCAGCATAGCAAAGCATTTTCTGTTGTGTGGCCAGGCCCAAGGAGAGAAGCATTAGTCAGAAGTACATGATGAACCATTTGAGTTAAGAGGTCTGACCTGAATTGAAGATTGTGTGACCCAATTGGAGTCCGGCTTTAGAACCTGGAGAAGATTTCACTAGAATTCAAAAGATGTGGAAAGAATTTCCCCAAAACTTACTTTGCAGAATATAGACTTTCTCTTGCTATTCTTTGTGTGTTCCCAGGAGAGACGAAGAAGACAAAGCCGTGTAGACAAAATGTGACCTCAGTCTTAGAAGCCAGCCTGTCTCCATTCTTTATATTAGCTTCATACCCACCATGTTGGGGCATTGGGATTTTAAATACTACATAGCTCAGACAATTTTTTCTTCCTGTTTATCTTTGTTCCTCCCACCACTGATCACAAAGCTAAGTACATGGCAGGTTCTATTGACTGTCCAGGAAGCAAAGACAGACCTTTGTCTGAACTTAGATTTGTACAAAGCTTGGATGAAAGAAAAGAAGCAGGGATAGGTTACCATGAATAGTGATGAAACCTGAAAAAGGATGGGACAAAGACCCAAAAGGATTCGGATGGGAAAAAAAAATTGAAACCAAACAGAGAAAGCTCATATTTTTCTTCCCAAGTTTTATGCACCCAGCAAAAAGCTATTAAATTCTGCAAGGTTTTCCTAATGTTTCTGTAAATCAGCTCAGTGGAAGAAGGATGAAATAGTAATTAGAAGTCAGAGCATCAAAATCTGACAGATAGCATCCCAGCCCTCACTGTGAAAAGTCCTGATGCTTGAACCTTGGTGAATAAAATCCAAGTTGGAGTTCCTGATTATAAATTGCTATAGCAATGCCCTCCTCATGGTCTTGTCTAAATGAGTGTTTAGTACCATGCATATACACAACAAACACACAGAGAGAGAGAGAGAGAGAGAGAGATTCATTTTCATATACTGTATAACAACATATGCCAGTTAAATGCATAGGACCAGGAAATTCCCCATGAGAAGAAATTGCCAACAGGCTTCTAACAGATGACACATAGACCTGAACAAATCTTGAGTTTAATTTGAAATAGTTTTTTACTCCAGTGATAACTGCCTGAAAACATCTGTTAACTGGCCTTTTCACACTCTCCAAGCAGCTGACAGTTGATCTTCACAGTGACCTACCTCCCAAATTGTCAACAAGTTAATCCTGTCCATTTAGCCTTAGTGGGGAGTGAGTGACATTGTATTCTCAGATCTCTTTTCTAAGTTGACAGGCCAAATAAGGTATTTTGGGTAATCTCCCATAAAACTCAATTCCTTAATTAAATAAGACAACCCATTCCATGACCAACTCAGCAGTTCTGTATAGAGACCGATTGCTTGGGAATCTTGCTATGATGGCCTTTAGGGAAGAGTAACTGTTTGCAACACTGATGGCATATGTTTGACTTACTGGAAATCAGATCCATTTGACTGAATTTGAAAGTCATTTTAAAACCACCCACCATGAGGTGTCTCAGTTTTCAAAGGTCTTACAGTGTCATGGGGAAGACAGACAGGCAGATAGATATATCGGGAACTTCCCCCAAAGCATTGCCAGCACTGCGGCCAAAACAACCCAGCTGTTAGGAGCGTGTTGTCTTCTATAATAAGAAGAACAAGCCAAGCCCTCAGACTTTAAAGTGATTGTGGACAGAAAACACATGTTTAGGCAGCCTGTCTCACTCTTCAAGTTGTAATTATTTGAGGGCCCTGAATAAAGTTCCTGGAAGGACCATCAAGTGAGACCCTGGCATCTGTCTCCCCAAACTGGGACAATGGTGGGCACCTGACGTGGCCAGCAATGTGTGGAGGAGAATCCCCATGGTGCCACCCCAGGCTGATCCCTATGGACCACTATCTATCAGCATCCTGTCTTGCCTTCCAGGCTGATCCCTATGGACCACTGCTTATCAGCATCCTGTCTTGCCTTTCAGGATAATCCTTGTGGAGCACTACCTATCACTGGTCTGTCTTGCCTTCAGTTTCAGATGTGCCTGAGGACAGTGACCCCATCCTATTTCTCTGCAGATCCGTGGTGACTGGTAAGCTTTCTTTAATACTTGTTGAAAGAGGAGTGATTAAGAATTGTAAGTAACATGAATAATCTAGGGGTCATAATCAACTCCAACCTAAATCTCAGCTGATTCCTAGCTAAGGCTATTGGCCACGTCAGACCTTGCATTATGATGATATATAACACCTGGTTTAACACAACAACAATAACAGTCTCGATAAAGTAGCTAACTGTTGTGTTTTGGGCATGTTTAAGTGCCCAACTAGGAATTTAGCTTTAAGGTTCTGTGTCTGTTAGGCTATTGTTAATGGGACAAGTGGAAGTGTTTGAGGAGTCCAATTTCATGGTATAGAATTCAGATACATGCTAAGTTCAAGGTGCTTTATTTACCAAAGGCTTATAATTGAGAGACAATCTCTCCTTCAGTTAAATAGCCACAGTAATGTGGTTCGTGAATTTGCTCTGTTTTTAATTGCTGGAGACATTTGTTCAACATCTGCTTTTATAGCCATTTAACCAGAGACATTGCTGTAATAAAATGTGTAAATTTATATTGAGTGCTATCATCAGTTTTTACTGGAGTGTATCTTGTACAATGCAATTAATGTCTTCCAGAGCAACTGCTTTTCAGAATCTGCAGCATGTTACAGCTCGCAAAGACCTTTTTTTTTTTTTTTTTTTGGTAGAAATATATGAACAGGTGAACAGGTGGCTGAATGAAAAAAGAACTATTCTCTAGAGCCCTGTGGCATTTTTATTGTTGTGCAAATTGCCAAATGCTTTAACAGACAGATAAATAAATAGTGATTTATAGCGCAGAATACCAAGGCCAGATTGTCTATTTTCTTCAACTCACCTCCTCTCTGATCGTCTCCTGTTCTTTTCCATCCCAAACCAAAACCAAGTTGGTGCAGTCACAGATATATTTGAGGATTAGCCATAAAATAGACGCGATGGTAAATATTACTTTCTATTCGGGGAATGTAGGTGAATCTATATTCGTCTTAAACGTGATTGTGAGTGGTGTAATTTGGATCCTTTTGGACATCAAAACACATAAATGTTCGTACATGTGTGCATGTGTAATTGTCCACTACCATGGGCATGCCGACAGTCCTTTCCAGAAGTCTCCATTCCATACTCCTCTCGTTGTCACCATGTCTTCCTGGAGTTTATTATTTCTATAGTCTCTTTTCTGTTTTAAGAGAGCACACATGTCAGCCAGCAGTAAACTCATTTGGTCCGGTTTCTGTGAAACTCAACTGAAGCTTGGCTGGGAAGACTGAACATTCAGCTGTTCACACACACACACACACACACACACACACACACACACGGCTGATTTTTAATTCAAGAGAAGTTGATGAAAAGAGAGTGGGAAAAGGCAACTTCTAAACAGAAGCTTTCACTAAGGTGGCTGTCACTTTACGATGCTTCCAGTTGTCCGATCATATGCTTTGACAAGGCGCAGTCTTTCCCAGACAATTCCACCTCTGTAAATCTGGGCAGGAAGTAAGAATGCTTTTGGGAGCCTGGGCCCATTAGGATTTGCATTGTATTGTCCCTCCTGCAAGACCTAGGAAGGGGGCAGAATTATTTCTAAATTGCTTTAAAAGTATGCTGAGCTTTTTGATGTTTAATCCTGAGCATTGCCCCCCCCCAGGGCAATGGAAGAAAATTTTGTTCCCCAAAATGGTGTTATCAATATTAACTAGGAAAGAGGAAAACAAGCCTGACTCTACTGGACTATTTTCCTTATTTTTTAAGTGTTTTCTAGGTCCCTACATACTATTATAATTGTAGCCTCTGTAAAGTCCTTCTGTTGTTTCTGTTGGCTTGTGCTGCCTTCATTTCCGTTCCTAATATTTGTCCTCTTGTCAGAATGTCTAGAGCAAATATCTAATATTATGGCTAGTGTGATATCCTTAACACTCCCCTCTGAGTGTTCCAAACTCCTGTCAAGAGTTTGTCACTTGTATTTGATAGGGTGTGTCTTATGCGGCTATGTGCAAGTGACACACACATGTGCACACACATGCACACATGTGGCAGATAGGGACTTCTGTGCCATTGAGCATCACCGAATTATCAGTGCCCTGGAGTTGTTGGTGGAAGAAGATATACTTCTTTTGCAAAGGATGAGAAAAATGGGAGAGTTGTCAGGGAGAGGGAAAAGAGAGGAAAATGAAGTGTGTGTGTGTGTGTGTGTGTGTGTGTTGGTCAGAGGGAGGGAGGAAGAAGAGAGAGGGGAACCATGAGTGAATGTGGAGGGAGGCGGGGAAATGAAAGGATATTATATATTTTTTTGTATCTGTCATTTCCCTGCTATCTCCCATATGACTTCTTAATCCATCAGAATGCTGGGAAGATAATGTTTTGGGCGAAATAACATGAGAGAGAGGATAGACTCCCAAGGACCAATATCTTTATTGCTCGGAGGATAAACGGATTATGTCAGCCATTTTCTGTTGCTGACAGCTTTTCTTATTAACCGATTTTATTTTTTAATCTTCCAGGGAAGAAATATGGTTTTATGTCACAATAAAACGCCGGTCACATCTAATTCTGCCCTCAAACAAACAGATTTCTGAAAGCCTTGCAGAGAAATTTGAAATAACTTTAAAGAGGGGGTTTTTGGATAAAGTCTTTATCCAGGGGCTTGTTCAACTGCAGTGTAAAAGGTTTACAGAGAGAGGAGAGGAGAGAAGCAGTGGGAGGGAGGGAGGGAGGGAGGGAGAGAGAGAGAGAGAGAGAGAGAGAGAGAGAGAGAGAGAGAGAGAGATAAGGGCAGAGGGAGAGAAGGAGAAAGGAAGACACACACAGCTGCTTTTACTTGGTGATCCCTCTTTAAACGCAGGCGTGTCAGGGAAATGCAGGTCGTATGAAAGAGGCTTGGGGATGTGGGCACAGGGACCTGGCTTCCTCTAAGCTTCCATATTGTGGGAGCTGCCTTCTTTGGCCTCTAAAACCCACACTTTTTCTTAGGTTTTCTGTAGGCATTACAAGTAAATGACATTTCTTTCAAGAATCATAAACAAACATGAGAGGCATTCAGAGCTCAGAGGTACTCCCAGGTCCCCCCAGCTCCTATGATTCCTTCCTGGGAAATTTCAACCTGCTGGAGAATTTAAGTCTACAGTTACCCCCTAAGAGCATCTTCTGTCAAACACCCCACAGGGCTCTGCTACTTGCTCCCTTCCACAGGCCTGCAGCAAATTTGGGGCCATCACTAACATAAAAAAAAAAGACTCATTTTTTCCCTTCTCTTCTGTGTGGCACAGGGCAATTTAGCTAGACAGGCCCCCCTGTCCACTAGGGGCTTAGCTCAGAAAATGTCCTTAATTTGTGCTTCTAGTTTTGTGTGTGCCTTGCTCACCACAGACCCAGTCACTTGATTGATAATGATGGCCAAGTCTTGCACCGTGCCCTGCTGGGAAGTATTGGTGATTTAGAGCACTTTAAGAATATGTGAAAAAATAAATCTCTTGAATTTTCCAAGTTTTTTTTTTAATAAAAGAAACGTGTTTTAAAAAATTCTTAAACCTTGGACAGTTTGGGGCAGTTTACTCTTTTTCTATGGCAAGTTTGAAAAGCCAAGTCCCTCCAGCTGTGCCAAGAGGGAAGATAAAATAGACCGAGCCAAACATCTTGTCACGTGGAAGTCAGGAGGGGGCTTTTCCACATCACCTCTTTCTCTGGAGACACAGAGAACGGAAGTGGGAATGGTGGGAGAAAGTTTATCCAAGACTTTTCCTCTCCGCAGTGAATTGATATTTTCCCAAGACTGAATCAGAGGGTCACCAGGCCCCACAGCTCAAAGGGAGCAGCCTGGGCAGCTTTGAGCTGAACTAAGGCTGTGAGCTCCCAGCCTTTTGACTCCACGATGTTATTCAGAAACAAAATAAAACAGAATAAAACAAAACAAAAAAACATGGGTGCCAAGTGAGCCAAGTTTTCCCAGAAGTATAAATGCATGGCTTACAATGCTGTAGCCAACACTGAAAATGTCTCTGGTCCTCCATTTAGAGGAGTAGACTTCATGCTGCCCTTCTGGGTTGACATTTGTGTTGGCTCCACAGACAGCCCTGGGGAGCAGCCACTTTGGTACATGACAATGAGGTCATCATGAGTAGTGATGATGATGGCTATATTTTGATTTGATTTTGGGCTCACTGAACACTTTGCATACGTCATCTCACCGCCCCACCTCATTTTAGCAGCTTTGAGATGATGAGCAATAATGACTGTGATAACACCATCATCAACAATAATCAGAAACTATTTCTTTATCTATGTTAGACGTTTTAATTCAGGGCCTTGCTATGTAGCTAGGCTCGTCTATCACTCACTGTGTAGCTTTGAACTCAATCCTCCTGCCTCAGCCTCGCTGCTGCTGGGATTATAAGAATACATCACCATGCCTGGCTCTGTTTATTGTGTCAAGTGTGTATATCACACTTAATCCTTTCAGTCCACTGCTGGTCCACTTTAGAGATGGAGAAACTGTAGCCAAGACAAGATGAATGATTTGCTCAAGGTCTCACATCAAATACATGTCAAGTCCAAGACTGTTCTGGAAACACGGCTTTTAATTCAACATATAAGGCCCAGAAAGGGGAGCGGGTGTTTTAGGAAAGATCACCTAAGTCGATCAATGGTGGATCTGAATCTTGTGCTGGATTTTAAGAACCTGCCTTGACCTATTTTCTTCCCCATTCCTACCAGCTACTCTCAGCTTGTATGCCCACCTCTCCATTTCTCAGCCCCTCAGACCTAATTGCATCCCCTTGTAGGCCTTCATACCTGTGTTCTTTCCTCATCTTTTGAAAACATCCCACTCGCCCATCAAGTCTCAGGTTCTTACCTCCTTGGTGAATGCCTCTTGAGCCTGTATATGGCCTTTCCACTTCTCTGTACCCATCTCTCACTCATTCTTTCCATGATCCCTGTCTTTGTTTTCCCCCTAGACTAGGAGCCTGTCATGGGCAGGGCTTGACAATGTTCATGGGTGAGCATTTTTCACAATGTACAGCCTTACTATTAAAGGGAAGAAATGTTTGTATCTATATCTAATGTGTTTTACCACTCAGGTATCACGGCTATGAGATGCCTGTACCCCCTGGAAGGTGCCTAGTCAAGGAGTTCCTTTTCTGAGAATATACTTTCAGAACCCATTGTAGTTCAGGAGCATAAAACCAATAAAAAAAATCTATCATCACAATACAGAATTTTTTAACATAATCTTGTAACAAAATACTATAATCACATATGTATGCCACCATTAAGGACTCAGCCTCGCCCGGTGCACTTGGGCTCACCGTGAGGGTTCAGAACTTCCCTGTGATGCTGCACAGTTCTTCCACTCTTGGTTTTCCTGCGAGCATCTCTAGGGCGCTTTCATAACGCAGTGTAACGAAAGACTTCATCTCTGTTGTCCTACAGACGCAGTCTTAAAGGACAGTAATAGATAATTGAGAGGGAGGGAGGGCGAGAGGGAGGAAGGCAGGGAAGGGAAAACACATGGGAGAAAGCCAGAGAGATACATCCATGGGCAAAGAAGCATGGAAAATTCAGAGTTAATCTACATTAAATTGCTTTCCCGAGAGCAGTGCTTTAAAGAGCCTGTATCAAGCAGTGTTTTTCAAATTTATTAAAATGGGAAATCTGTTTGGGGGTTTTCCAGAGAACATTTCTTAAAAGAATATTCCTGTACCAGTTTGGTGAGCATTCCTCAACTCTTATGTATGAGTATCCTTGGCATGTTTCTTATTTCAAAGTATATTTTTAATTATTGTGTGTGGGTGCACATACACACACAAATACACACAGAGAGATACACAGAGAGATACACACATGGCACTACTGGACTTTATAATGACTGAGTGCTATATACTAATACTACTATAAATGCAGGTAGAAACTTGGGACTCTCAGAAACACCACTTGACCTGCAAAAGGTAGAGACTCGGTCCTCAAACTGTTACAAAAAGGAATTTGCTGTGGAGTTGCCAATCAGCACAAGCATCAGCACAGACTGTGAGCTCATGGTGTGGGTCATGAAGAAACCAAACAGAAGTCCTTGGCCTGGTCCCATGGCTGCAAGGGAAGTTTTTGTTGTTTAGATGCATTTACAAGGATGAGATGGGTCAATTGCATGAGCCAGGATACAATAAGACCAAAGCAGATGGATGTCACGAGACATGCTTTTCTAACTAAAATAGCCATAGAATGAACCTGCAGGAAGCATTCGTTTCTACCTTGTTAGAAACGTGAAATGTCAGGTGGTGATATTCTTTCAGAGCTGCTGAATAACTCAATGAGATAATATACTGAAAGCGTCAAGCATAAGGTTGGGCATATCATAAGCATTTATGTAATGGCAGATGGCATTCAATAATAACTGTGGTAGTTTGAACAGGTATGGCCCCTTAGACTTGTGTGTTTGAGTAGTTGGCCCATAAGGAATGGCACTTTTAGGAGATGTGGCCTTACTGGAGGAAGTGTGTCTCTGTGGAGGTGGGCTTTGCGGTCTCTCATATGCTCAAGCTACACTTAGTGAGACAGACCATTTCCCGTCACCTGTGAGTTAAGATAAAAGAACTTTTAGCTCCTTCTCTAGCACCATGTCTGCATGCCATGATCCCCGTGATAATGGACTGGATCTCTGAAACTGTAAGCCACGGTCAATTAAATGCTTTCCTTTAGAAGTGTTGTTGTGGTCGTTGTGTCTCTTCACAACGATAGAAGCCCTAACTAAGATAAATGATAATAGACATAACAATTTTTGCACATTTCATTATTTGGCCCATGTTTATGTTTCTAGATTTGTAATAGTGGAATATGATAAACATTTGAGAATTTTCTTAGGACTAGCTTATATGTCCTCTGCCTTCATTATCCAATTTTTTTTCCCATGTGCTTGCAAGAACAGGTTTTGTTTTCTGATTCTTGCTGACTTCCTAGGATTTAGTATATTCTATTAGTTTGCTGTAACAAGATGCCACAAAATGTGAAGGCTGAAACCAAAGAAAGGCATTTATTCAGTTGTGTTTCTAGAAGCCAGAAGTCTGAAATCAGAGGGTCAGCAGGACCACACTCCCTTCAGGAGCGAGATTCTATGGAAGCAAAAAGACTCTGTGGCCTCTTCCAAGTGTCGGACAACTCAATCAGTGTTTCTTGACTTGTGGTTATAGCCACTACACGCTCTGACTCTGTCACCTGTCTTTCTTCTTGTCTCTGTCATCACATAACATTTTTCCTTTTCTTATAAGAACAGTTATATCAGTTCGGAATCTATTCTAGTGACCTCATCACAATTTCTTATATCCAAAGGGATAATATTTCCAAATAAAGTCACATTCACAGGTACCGGGGGCTTAGTCTTAGGCATATCTTTTTGTTTATTTTTGTTTTATTTGAGACAAGATCTTACCATGTAGCCTTAGCTATCTTGGAACTCACCCAATATGTAGACCAGGCTGGACTCAATTCACAGAAATCAACCTACCTTTGTTTCTTTAGGGCTGAGACTAAGTGATGTGTGTCACCATGCCTGGCCTAATCACATCTCTTTGAAGGACACAGACCTGTGACAATCACTGCATTTATTCTCTTCTTATTCATCAGGTAAATGAGGAAATGTCCCTTGGATAAAGCCATTGTTAGTTAGGTTTCCTATTGCTAACAAGGAAAACACCGTGTGATGGAATGACAGAAGAACTGAGATGATAGAAGTGAGCACCCTTAGAACTAGGTCCAGAGCACAACAGGACGTAATCAGGCCTGAGACACATGCCCATTCTCCTCTGGGTATGGAGGTTGAGTGCTGTAATTGGTGCCGCAAGAACCCTATGTCATAGAAGAGAAGAACGTTTTCCAAGACGGAAGAGTTGTAACAGGGCAATTGTTTAAAGGAGGAGGAGGGTGATAAGGAGGAGGAGGAGGAGAAGCAGCAATAGCGGCAGCAACAACAACAATAACAATAACACACCGAACACCAAATTTATGTATTAAATACCCAGTTGTGAGGCAAGTGTATCACATCTGTACGGTATATCCCCAACCACAAATCTATGCTGTATACATCTCTGCAACACATGTAGATATGTGTATAAATAATGCTCACAGAAAAGCTTACACTAAAATGTTTCCTGGGCTTTGCTTAACAAGGGCAACACCTTGTAAAAGTTCTAAGACACTAGATTTACACAGACAAGGCGGCCTTGTAGTGGTTCTTACCAGAAGCAAATTCAATGTTTGTATTGGCATAACACTGAATGCTTTGTTTAGAACAAAGGAGTCACATAAACACTCTTGCAAAGCTAAGCTTGCGAGTGAGACATTTGGCATGTGGAAACTTGAACAGGCAGAAAGATGTTAAGAACAAGAGTTACGACTGGTACAAGAGGTTTAAAGATAACAAGGGATTTCTTAGAAGATGATGGGCTGACAAGAGTTCAGAATTCTCCGTCCTGGCTACTGTAATAGAGAAACAATTGTGTTGTCTGATAGAGAAAAGAAATAAACAACTCCCAGTGTAGGCATGGGAAACAATGAAAGCAGACTAGGTAAATGCACTGACCCCTATTTCGTCAGGCCTTTCTGCATTGCTAGTGGAAGGAGCTAAGAGAGAGGCAGGGCAGTTCCTGCAGGATGCTTGATGAAGTTACAATAATGATTTCTAAGAACAAAGGCATTACAGAACCGGAAGACTGTAAACTGCATGGGAATCATGTAGAAAGAACAAGTTGAAGAACAGAAAGAAGCCCAGAAGTGCAAGGATGTCAAATATCTAATTAAAATTGTAGTAAGAGATGAAATATAAATAAATGTATGCCTAGAGGAAAGTCCTCTGGGTATCAGAACCAGGGAGGTGAACAAAAGCTTAATTTATGAAATAAACTTCATTTTATAAGTGAAGGTTCCATTTCAGTGTGGCCTTAAAGCAGGGTCCTCTTTGTCTCAGTGAATAGCCCCATCCATATATGGGCACAACACTGATTGGACACAGTATATTTGAATAAATAAATAAAAAATTCATGAAGGAAGACAAGAAGCTAGAGAGATAGGATGTGGTGTGAGTTTGGGCTGAGGTTTCCGGATGGAAATGAATAAGGCAGTGGGTATGATCAAGATACTTTATAAACATACATGGCATTTTTAAAGATCTCTATTTTTCAGTGAGTGACATTTAAGAATGACCCTCAAGGGAAACAAACAAACAAACAAACTATATTTTGTTGTAACATTTGAAAATGTTAGAGGCATAAACAGTTGCCAGGAAGGAAACAGCAATGGTAACTCACATGCCAGTTCTGGGTCTTAGAAGCCTGACTTTATTGCTTCAATTTTCAACTCTTGAAGTAATCTTTAAAATGCACCATATGCTATTCACAGGCATGCATCTAGCTTAAGAAATTAATACAAAGCTATATGTGAACTTATTTGCTGTGGGATAATTCTCTTGTACCCTGTAAAGATTTGTCTCTTGCATTGGTTTAATGAAATCCTGATTGGCCAGCCAGGCAGGAAGTATAGGCAGACTGACCAGACTAAGAGAATTCTGGGAAAAGATAAACAGTCACTAGCCAGAAGCAGATGAAACAAGATGAGAATGCCTCACTGAGTAAGGTGCCAATCCATGTGGCTAACATAGATAAGAATTATGGATTAATTTAAGTTTGTAAGAGCTAGTTAATAATAAGCCTGAGCTAATAGGCCACCCAGTTTATAATTAATATAAGCTTCTGTGTGTTTATTTGGGACTGAAAGGCTATGGGACTGGGTGGGACAGAAACTTCTGTCTATACTTATTAAAAATGTAATTATTATTATAACTTCCTACTCACACAATATCTATCTTTAAGGATTCAAGAATAGCACTTCATATAAAAGCCTCATATAAAAATTGTCTTAAAATACTTTTATTGCATTTGTAAGAAAAAGCTGTTCATATATCCATGTTAGAACTTATGAGAGAGATTTTTTAAAGTAATATGGCAGTTCTCTTTCCCATGATAGATGGTGAGAGTATACAACAGATACCACACAAGACCTTTGAGAGGCCTTGATACCCTCGTTAAACTCGAATCAAGAAAGGAAAGTGTTCTAAGTACAGTGTCTCTACCAATCTTACTGATCATACAGGCACACCTTGCTCCTAAGGAAAAGTATGAGTGAAAGAAAGGGAGGCCCTAGGAATCAGAATGAAGGAAAAAACATTGGCGAAACTGCAAAAAGAAAGATAAAAAAATTACAAATGGCAGGACTGGGGAAATGACTCAGTCAATAAGGTGTTTGCCATACAAGCAGGAGGACTTAAGTTGACTCCTCATCACCCACATAAAATCCAGGCAGACATGATGGGAGCAGAGATAGAATCTCTGGATAAACCCGGGGATCTAGACTAGCCAGAATTGTTGAGTTTCAGTACAGTAAGAGACTCTTAATAATAAAGTTGAGAGCAATGGAGGAAGACCCCAGATGTTGTGTGAAATTTATGCACACATGCATTTGTATGAACTCACACATCTGTGATTACATACATGCACACACATGCATGCATGCACACGTGCACGCACAGTGGCATGTGACATATAAAACAGGAAATTACAGATGACAAAATATAGAGAAGAGATTAAACATTCAACTCCTACACATTGTTCAAACAACAGTGGAATGGCTCCTGCTGCCTAGAGTCTACTTTACATGGTCGGGGCCACATAACTGACTCCTGCGTTCTCATCAAATACAGCCTTCTCTGACTGGTCTGTACATGGTAGCCACTCAGGCAATTCTTCTACATCATCCTTGACTGGATTTTCTTCAGCATCTGTCTTAGTCCTTATGTGTTATCTTCTAGTCACTAGTTTTAGAACACACGTTTTATGAAGGAAGGGACATTGCCTGCCTGTCACTCTTTATTCTGCACCTAAATTTTTCCTAGCAGAAATATCTTTTCAAAAAGATGGTGAAATTATTCTTTTGGGTGTCTGAAAGAGTTTGTGAACAACAGATTTGCTTTATGAGAATCACTGAGGTCTTTCAAGTGAAGGGAAAGTTATGTCAGATAAAAGCCTGGGTCTATACAAAGGAATTAACAAAGGATGTCTATGTGTAAATACAGTACATCTTATGACTGAGTGCTTTCAAAAAGACAATTAACAGTCTAAAACAAGAACTTTTGGTTGTATAACACACATTAAAGTAAAATATATGGAAACAAAGGGAGAGAATTTGAGGAGAAAATGTTTCTCATATTGAATACATGCTATAACACTGTGTAAAAACCCAAGGACGCACGTTGAAACCCCAGTTTCTCCAAACTAGGGTGATCTTTTAAAAAAAAAACTTCTTCTTCCCTGGGGAATCTTTGACAAAGTCTGGTAACATCTTGACTGTGATGAATGAGAGAGTGACACTGGAATTTCGTTGGTAAGGCCAGGGACACCGTAAAGCTATAACACTTGAGAGCATCACAACAAAGGAACTTCTATGTAGGTCAACAATGCTTAGGTGCAGAAACTCTGTCTTAAAACAACTCAAAATACAAAATCCAGCAACATGATTTTGCTGTTGTTTGGGTCACCTTAGTACTGCAAAATGAATAAATTATACTGGTTATGTGAGTGTTTTTAAAAAGTGGGACTGCAAGAAATATTTAATTAATAAAAAGAAATACTAGAAAGAAAAGATGATATATAGGAAAAATAAAGAATAATTATCAAGATTGTATTACTGTTAATCACACAAAATCAGTAAATCAAATATTATCTGAGAAAAATGTGCTTAAAATATAGACACAAATAAGGTATGTTTAAAAGCATACTGACATTTATTGAAGGGAAGTTGAGTTGATATGCTAATGTTTGACAGAGTATTTCACAGATAAAATATTACCACGAAGAATAAAAAAAATCCGTAAAGAAAAGTGATCAATTCACCAAGAAGTCTTAACTATCACACACTAGATAACAGCATTTCCAAACCCACAAAGTAAAAACTGATAAGAGTGCTAAAGAAACAAGAACTCAATGATTATAGTTGGACATTTTAATAAATATATTTTGAATATTATCAGTCAGATAGAGGTAAACTAAGTTAAAGCAGTAATATATCATAATTTTTGAAATGCTGCTAAAGCTGTGCTTAGAATAATATTAATAGCACCAAGTATTAATATTAATAGCACCAAATACTTTTAGTAGAAAGATGTCAAACCAATAACTTTTCTTTTAATAAATTAGTAAATTAAACTGGGGTAAATAGAAATAATAAAATCATAAAGATCAGAAGAGTACACATATGAAATAGAAAAGAAAATGCAAAGAAAAGTCAACGAAATGAAGAGTTTCTTTGTGAACATCAATAAAGTTGGTAAATATTTACCCAGACTCATTCAGAAAGAAAAAAGAAATAAATTAAAAATATAAACTGGGGTGATTACATAACTACAGAGTCTACAGATGTTTAAATAGTAAGGAAATATTCTGAATTACTTCATTGATTCAAATTGTTTAAAGGTAATAATTTAGGTGAGGTGATCAAATTTCTTTAAAGATACAGACTGCCAAAGACTAATCAAGAAAACATATGAAGAAATGTTGCTGCAGTCCACAGAAGGACGCCTACAGTTTAACTAGTATAGGATATGCTTCAGTGAAGTCACAAGAATGGATTTTAAATTTTTTCAATACAAAGAAGTAAAAAATTCTCAAAGGAGGTACATCTGCTTGCTCTTATTTGAACAATTTAAAATGCATACATCTATCAGAACATCACACTGTACCCCACACATGTATATAATTTTATATATACCATTAATATAATTAAACTCAAGAACATTAACACATACATAAGCAGCTTCTTTAGGCTCACCTTCATATATTCTAGGGAGTTTCCACTGTACTAGGTTTCCATACCACCCCTAAAATGCTCCTCAATTCCAGCTGTCTCTCCACATACTCCTTCCCTCAACCCCTTCTCCCATCCCTCTCTTGACCTGATCTTCCTGTTCCCATTCCCTCATCCTCAGTCCACCCATAAAATCTATTCTGTTTCCCCCTTCTAAAAAATCGATGGCCCCCCACAAGTCCCTTCCTCTATACCTAACCTCTGTAGGTCTACTGATTGTACCTTTGTTATCATTTATGTAAAAACTAATAAACACGTAGAAGTGAATACATACCATATTTATCTTTTTGGGTGTAGGTTACCTTACTCAGAATGTTTTTTTTCTAGGTCCATCCTTTCTCCTGTAAATTTTATGATGATATATTTTTTAACTGCTGAGAAATACTCCATTGTATAAATGTGCTGCAGTTTTTTTTAATTCATTCTTCTGTTGTGGGACTTTTAGATGGTTTCCAGTCTCTGGCTACTATGAATAAAGCTGCTATGAACATAGTTGAGCAGGTGTCCTTGTGGTAGAATGAAACATCCTTTGGGTGTATGTTCATGAGTGGTGTAGCTGTATCTCACTGTAGATAGATTCCTGTCTTTCTGAGGAATTAATACTGATTTCCATAGCGAGTATACAGTTTGCACTTCTGCTAGCAATGGATGAGTGTTTATCTTATTCTACATCCAACCAGCATGAGCTGTCACTTGTGTTATTGATCTTAGCCATTTTGACAGGTATAAGAAGGAATATGAAAGTAGTTTTGGTTTGCATTACCAAACTACTAGGATATTGAACATTTCTTTAAGTGTTCCTCAACCATTTGAATTTCCTCTTTTATGAATTCTCTGTTTAGATCTACACCTCATTTTTAAATTGGATTATTTGTTTTTTTGGTATCTAATTTCTTGGGCTCTTTACATGCCTTGGATATTAGTCTTCTATTTGATGTGGAATTGGTAAGTATCTTTCCCATTCTATAGGCTGTCACTTTGTCCAAATGATAGTGTCCTTTGCATTACAGAAGCTTTTAAGTTTCATGAGGTTCCATTTATTAATTGTTGATCTTAATGCCAGTGCTAACAATAGTCTGTTAAAGAAGTCTCCTGTGCCAATGAGTTCATAGTTTTTCCTCACTTTCTCTTCAGTCAGGTTCAGTGTATATTGTGTTATGTTGAGGTCTTTGGACTTGAATTTTGTGCAGGGCGGTAAATATGGATCTATTGGCATTCTTCTACATGAAGACATCCAGTTGGACCAGCATCATTTATTGAAGATGCTGTGTTTTTTTCAGTGTGTATTTCTGGCTTGTTTATAAAAAGCCAGGTGCCCATGGGTATGTGCATTTATGTCTGGGTCTTCAGTTTGATTCTATTTCATGTTTGTTTTTCTGCCAATACCATATTGTTTTTGTTACTGTAGCTTTGTAGTACAACTTGAAATCGGGAATGGTGGGACCCCCAGCAGTTCTTTTATTATTATTATCCTAGTATTTTTGTATGTGTGTTTCCATATGAAGTTGAGAATTGGCCTTTTTAGATCTATGAAGCATTGTGTTGAAATTTTGATGGGGATTGCATTGAATCTGTAGATTGCTCTTGGAAAGATAGCCACTTTTCCTATGGTAATCCTACCAATTCATGAGCATGGGAGATCTTTCCATCTTCTGATATCTTTGTCAATTTCTTTCTTCAAAGACTTGAAGTTTTTATCAAATAAGTCTTTCACTTTCCTGGTTAGAGATGCCCCAAGATATTGGTAAATAATAAGTGACTAGAAATTTATTTATTTCTTTTATAATTGCATTTTTAAATTTTGACTTTTCAAAGTACTCCCTTTTTTCTTTTTCTTTTTTCTTTTTAATCTCCAACTCATTAAATTTCACCCTGATCTTTTTAATTTCTTGTCATCCACTGCTATTGGGGTAGTATTGCTCTTATTTATCTAAGACTTTTCATCATTAGGTTATTTATTTCAGAGCTTCTGGATTTTAAAAATATATTTGCTCAGTGGTGGCTCATGCCTTAATCCAAGCACTTAGGAGGCAGAGGCAGGCAAATATGTGAGTTCCAAGTCAGCCTGGTCTATAGAGCGAGTTCCAGAACAGCCAAGGCTATTACACATAGAAAGTACATAATTATAATTATATGTGAATATATGAATATGTATTAATATATTATGAATATATTAATTCACATATATTCATAACTATATGCTTTTGTTTTAGAAGTTACTTAGCACTATCTCATGGGTTCTGGGAAGTTGATTTTCATTCTCAGGTTATTATAGGAGATTTTAAATCTCGTCCATAGTTTCTTTTTTTTAATATTTATTTATTACGTATACAATATTCTGTATGCCTGCAGGCCAGAAGAGAGCACCAGACCCCATTACAGATGGTTGTGAGCCACCATGTCATTGCTGGGAATTGAACTCAGGACCTTTGGAAGAGCAGGCAATGCTCTTAACCTCTGAGCCATCTCTCCTCCATAGTTTCTTAATGACTCACTGCCCATTCAAGAGTATATTAGTCAGTCTCCATGAATCTATAGAGTTTCCATATATTGTCTTGCAATTGACTTCTAGTTTAATTTTACTATCACCTGATAAAATACTAAAATACCTTCAACTCCTTTGTCATATTTTATGTTCTACAGTGTGATTTATTCTATAGATATTTCTATGGACAGCTGAGAGAAATGTGTTTTTGTGTCTGCTAGATGGAATATTCTGCAGGTGTCTGTTAAGTACATTTGATCTTAAGTATAGTTTAACTGTGATATGTCTTTGATAATTTAGTTTTGAGGGGCTATCTAGAGATGAGAATTGGGTATAGAAATAGCCCACTATTATTCCATCAGGACTTACATGATGTGCCTATTATTCTTTGTTTTATGAAACTGAAAACTTTAAATTTTGATACATATATAATTAAAATTATTTTTCCTTTTTGACTGATTGTTCCTTTATTAATATGTAGTGGGCATTTTCATTTATTTATCTAATTAATTTTGGTTTGAATATATTTTATAAGATATAAAAAACAACCATGAAAGCTTATTTTCACCTTCCATTTGCTTGATATTTGGTTTTAGAATCTCTGTGGGTATTTTACCATGGGATATGTCTCTTGAAAACAACTGAAACTTGTGTTTTGTTATCTCATATAGCTAGTCTGTATGTATCTGTAGTGATGGTTTAGGACCATTTGCATTTAAGATTATTACTGAAAGATATTTATTGTTTCCTGTATTTTCATTTGCTATGTTTTGTTTGTTGAATTATTGTTTGGTCTATTGTTTCTTCTACTTTGTGTTGTAAATGTTGGATTCCTTGTTAGTGTTCCTTTTTTGCTCTTTGTCTCGTGACATTTATTCTTTGCTATGTTCTTGGGATTTAGATTATCATCTTCTTTGTGTGGTATTCCTTTAAGGATTTTCCTCAGTTCTGGCTTGATGATTGTGAACCACCTTACCTTTTGTCATCTTTTTATGTCCTTAACTCTTCATTGATTTTCAAAAGACAACACTCTTGATTTGTGGTTACCTAGTTTCATGGCTTGAAGTAGATCATTCCATGCTTTTCTGGCTTTCAGGGTTGCTAGTAAGAGATATAATGTTATTGTTATGTGTACTACTTTTAGGTGAACTGCTGTTTTTACCTTACAGTTTTGCTTCTTTTTTTTTTTTTTTTTTTTTTTTTTTTTTTTTTGACGTGTTGACTATAATCTATGGTGGAGAGGTTTGTCATTGCTCACACTTGTTTGGAGTTTTAAATGTTTCCTGTGTTTGGATGCTTGTTTATTTTTCTAGATTTGAGGAATTTTCTCCTGTAAGTTTATTGAATTAATTTCCTGTGCTTTTAATTTTTATCTCAGCTCCTTTGTCTATGTTATAGATTCTTTGATTTAGTCCCTTGGTCATATCTCAGAGGTTTTGGATGTTTTGGTCATACTCCTATATTATACTTATTGTTTATTTAGGTTTAAATGTAATATTCTCTTGACTCTGTCCTCCCCCTCTTCTCTTCTCGTTCTTGTTTTTGCTCTTCTTCTTATTCTCCTCCTCCTCCTCCTCCTCCTCCTCCTCCTCCTCCTCCTCCTCCTCCTTCTTCTTCTTCTTCTTCTTCTTCTTCTTCTTCTTCTTCTTCTTCTTCTTTTTCTTCTTCTCCTTCCTATTATTTTCTCATGATTGAGTAAACTATTGTTGATGGTTTCCACTGTGTGATTATTTGGTTCATTGAGTTTTTAATATATGTATTATTTTAATTAAAATACAACTTATTTTCTTTTTCCTTTCATTTCTTCCTCCCTTCCTACTCCTTTTATGTACCTTCTTTCTTGCTCCTTCTAAAATCCATGGCCTTTGTTTTCTTTGATTATTGTTATTACATAGATGTATAAATGCATATATACAGGAACACATGTATACACACATACAACCAGTTGAGCCTATTTAGTATTACTTTGGGATCTTGGGTGGCTGAATAATTCTCCCTCTCTTGATAGTTCTTAATTGCCTGTTATGCTTTGTTTAATTGTAGGGCCTCATGAGATTTCCTCATCCCATGTTAACCTGTCAATTGTTGTTGTCTTTATGTCCTATTTTGGCAGCCATATTGTTGAGGTAGTATGCATGTAGTTTCCCTGTCATTTTTAGGAGACACAATTTCACAACCAACTTCCTGGTTCTCCAGCTCTTACAATCTTCCTGTCCCTTCTTTTGCCATATTCCCTGATCCTTAGGTGTAGGAATCATGTTGTAGAAGTATTCACTGTGTTCAGTTATCTCTTTTCAATGTGGTCATCTTTTTTTTTCTTTATTTAATTTTTTTTTCGAGACAGGGTTTCTCTGTAGCTTTGGAGCCTGTCCTAGAACTAGCTCTTGTAGACCAGACTGGCCTCAAACTCACAGAGATCTGTTTGCTTCTGCCTCCCGAGTGCTGGGATTAAAAAAATTTTAAACTTTACTTACTAGCCCCAGTTCCCCCTCCCTCCCCTTCTCCTGCCCACACATCCACTACTCAGAGGAAGTAAGGCCTCCCTTCTTCCCTTGGAGAGTGAACAAAGTCTGGTATACCAAGTAGAGGCAATACCAACCCCTCCTCCCTGTATCAAGGCTAAACAAGGTATCCCACTATAGGGAATGGGCTCAAAAAAGCCAGTTCATGCACCCAGGATAAGTCCTGGTGTAGTGCCAGCCCCTCCACTAACAGATCAAGGCCACATAAGAGTCACCCATATTCAGAAGGCTTAGTTCAGTCTCATGCAGGATCCCCAGCTGTCAGTCCAGAGTCTGTGAGCTCCCACTAGATTGGGTCACTGTCTCTGTGGTTTTTCCCAATCATGATCTTGACTGCCCCCCCACCACACCCACCTTGCTCATATGATCTCTCCTTCCTCTTTTTAACTAAGGTCCAGGAACTCAGCCCAGTGCTTGACTGTGAATCACTGTATCTGCTTTTATCAGTTACTGAAGGTAGGTTCTATGATGATAATTAGGGTAGTCACTAATCTGATTATAGGGGAAGACCAGTTCAGGCACCCTCTCCGTTATTTCTAGGAGTCTTAGCTGGGGCACCCTTGTGGATTTCTTGGAATTTCACTAGTGCTCCAGTCTTGATCCTCTCACTAAAAATTTCAACTCCTTCATCAGAATGTTTTATTCTTTCAATTTTTGTATTTTTCTTCAGAACCCTCAGTATTAATAATGTATTTTTATTTATTTGCTTATTGTATATTTATAACACTAAATTACAAGCTCTATAAGTAGGGACATTGTTTTCTTGTCTTATTCACTTCTTAGTCCTGGTGTACAGAATGTTACTTTGTGGATAATTGGTGCTTAATAAGTATTTTTAGAAAGAATATATGATAGTCAATCATGACACAGACTGAACCTGGATGTGTAATCTTCTTTTAAGTTGAAGGAGTCATTTCTGAGTAAAGCTAG
Source organism: Alexandromys fortis (assembly GCF_014885135.2). Classification (NCBI taxonomy): domain Eukaryota; kingdom Metazoa; phylum Chordata; class Mammalia; order Rodentia; family Cricetidae; genus Alexandromys; species Alexandromys fortis. The sequence goes on along the minus strand of NW_026067915.1, from coordinate 1,167,272 downwards.
TCTAGTTATTTGACAGAGACTACATTATCTGAGTAGCTCCCCGGCACTAATGTTCGCATGACTACACTCTGTTGAGTTTCTGTCAGTTCAGTGATCTTCAAGGACAAAAATAAGATCACAGATTTCTAAAGCGTTTACACATCAGCTTCTTCCTCATTCACTTTCTAGGAACTATCTTCTTTGCCCTTTATTTTGTTAAAATGGATTGGATTTGCACATTGTGCTTGGTTCTTTTTACATGTGATTCCTTTCGCATTTCTGGGTCTGTAGTTGGAGTTGTGCTAGTTATTCTAGGTGGACAATGAAATTGCTTGAGTGATGGCTTTTAGGCCAGGGTGCAGGTCACAATCCCTTGTGTAATTTAAACTGGTTGAATCTAGACATTTGTCTGAAGGCATGTCTAATCCCCACATTTGACAAGTTCCTCAAAAAGCTTTTAGGCAGTCAGCCTACTATAGAGACACAGACAGGACCTTATACACTTTGTCTGTACCTGTATCCTTAACTTTGGTTCATTAACCTGTGATTGGTTTTCTCTCATAGTCATCCACAGCCATGCTACTTCATTTGGTCCTCCCAAGACTGCAGACATTCCTGCCCATTAAATTTCCCCAGGTAGCAAAGCATATTCCTGGCTCGATTAGGTTTTGTTGTGCTTTGACGTTACCTTTAGGGCCTTGAGAGATGCCACTCTATAGCAGCGACTGTCCAACTGTTGACATGACTGCAAGGTGAAATTATGCAGAGTGTCCACTCATATTTTCTTTCCTAGATAAATATACATGGGTTCCAAGAAATCAGACTTTGTCCGTGAAACACTAAGCCCGCATTTCAAAGGGAACTCTTCTTGGAATAACTTTTAATGAAACAGAATGAATGATTACTGAGAAAATAGTATGAAAAGTCTTAGTCATGATGACTTAAACATATTATCCAGGTGATCTGAATTTCTAGTTTCTATCCTACGGCGATAGATGCGGCAGATGAGCTTGGAGTTGACGGTGGAAGGGAAGCAGACTCTCCGCCTCTACTTCCAGGTCTGCCTGGTTATCTAAGCCTGGAAGACTGGCTGTCTTGTCTTGTCCTGACATCTCATATGCAATTCCCTCATTGGCCTCTCTTTCTTACCACCTGTTAAACCAGCAGGGCAACAGACAACATCTCGGGTTTCCACCTGGGTCAAACAGCCCATTGACGTCTTCCCCTAGGAACCTTTACAATGAAAAATTCCTCCTTTGTTGAGCAAATGCAAGCGCCTTCTCTGATACATAGATTCTACAAGAGGGTTCATGGATGTAACATCAATGTCAAAACCAAGGTATATGAGTCTCATGTGGGCCCAGGAAGGGCATTGGAGGTCAAATTTTCTACTAAACAGGATTCTACTAAACATAATCCTGAAATCTAGCACTGTGTGATATAACTCGTCCCCTCTAAGAAGAGATAAAACCACACTGAGATGAGAGATGGTAGAAGCTATCATCTCAACTTTTGCAGAACCTTGGCACCTCCTATGGTTATTTATTTTCTCTGATTATGAGAGGCAAACAGCTTGGTGATGCTGGAAGTCTCTGGCTGAGCTGTTCCTGATGCTATGAGGTTTTGGTATCTTTCTGATAAACAACAGCTTCTATGAGCCTCTCTGTTAGCTGAGCTGCCCACTTTAGCCATTTATAGGCTGCCTATACTTAGTGTACAGGAACTGCCACCGACCAGGGAACACATTAGCAAATAAGGTTGATACTAGGAATTCTCTAACAAGGTTATAAATATTGTTTGTCTTACACGGTCTCTATTTTCTTTTCAGTCCAGATTTTTATGAAGTAAACCACTATACATTTGCATTTTTAGGTATTTATTTCTCAAGGTGGGGTGCAAGATGGTCTACATTCTACAGCAGTAAAGAGGCAGCGAAACCTCAATGGCTCCTCATAATAATCATTTCTGCTCGGGTCATACGCTCAGTGCAAGGGTCTGGGAATTCTTCACCATGACTTCTTATTCAGAGACCAGGCAGATGGAATACCCACCTCCTGAGTACTGCTGATCATCACAGAAGGAAAGGGGGCTTTGGGCAATGTACTCCATGTTTTAAAAAGTGCCCCCAAAACTGACATGCCACCTCCACCCATTTATATCACCCAGGGAAGGCACATGCACAACTAACTCCAAGAGATCAGGAAAGTATAATTTGGTCAAGTCTACCAGCAAGTAGGAGGCTCCAGGAATATTTACTGAGAAATACCTATAATTGCACTAAGGGCTTGGGAAATAGCTAGCCCATTGGTGATATCAGGAATCCTATGCTAATTAAAAAATAAAGATGATCTTTTTAAAGTTAGAAATAAATAGTAAACCCTTGTTCAATATGCATGTGATTGTGCCTCTCAGTGCAAGCTCCCTGGGCGTAAGGATTTTATCAGATGCTTACATCAATTTGATGTGCGTAGGAGCTTTAAATCAGACAGATTCAGCTCCTTGATTTATTTGTTGTATGGATTTATTGTTTTCTTGAGGTAAAAATCAGAGCATTCCAGCTCCTAGCAATCTCCCAAAGCCTACAGTCGCCAGAGAATTGTAGCTAATTTTTAATGATGTCTTCTGGAATACAACATCAAAATTTATGGCTTTGGCAATGGCCAGATCATTACCTCTCAACATAATTATTTCCTTTTTTTACCCATGCACACAACTAGACGTTAACTATGCCATGTTAGTATAGGACTGAAATAAGACAAATGTGCCACCAAGCTAAGCATCATCCAGTGCAGGCAAATGTGGTGACCTCAGAAGATGTGTTGAGGCTCATAGAGTGGTAAGACGGGGGAGCCTGGGTCTCCTAATTATTGCTCGAAGGAAAGCCACCTGTCAACTAGAAGCAACCATTTGGAATCTTACTTAAACAAGAAAGTTTTGACATGTTTGATTCTTTTCTTCTTTTTTGGCTCCATTGTTACAGCAGCCAACATTTCCTTAACTGTTATAGATGTCTCTAGTTTTTGACAAGGACTTGTTTAGCTCTCTGAAGAGATCATTTGTTTGTATACATGGTAGAAGGTTCTCCAAGAACAGATCAGAAGCAGTGTGAGGAACCCACCACATGCTGCAAACACCCACTATGACAATAACGCAAGCCTTGCCATTGACCCCAGAAGATTTTGTTAAATTGCATGATACTTGTCAGGCATTTGAACATTAACTCATCAAAGCGTGCTTTGACTAACAGGCAGTGTCTACAATATGAGATAGCTCAGCAGGAAGCACTGTGAAGAGATCAGGAACAGCAGGCACACCTGGAAACCTCGTTTTCAGTTCTAGCCCTGCCAACCTGATGTGGTACTTTGAAAAAGCTCCCCTGGTTTCCAACTTCCTCTCTTTGTTCCCTGTCTCCTTGTAGATTTGTTTCAGATGTCACTTCCTCCTGGGAGTCTATCCTAACCCCACTGATGGGTATTTTGGTAATGGATCCTCGGTCTCAATGCTCCCACAGAGAAGCACTGGGCTCTGGTACAACCCTTGTATCTCCCCACCTAAAATGGATGCTTTTAGGGTATGTTCTCTGTGCCATCTTTGTTGTTGACCCTCTAGCATTTAGTTCAGGGTCTGGCATACCAAAAGTATGTGGAATACACTGGCAATCAATTTGACTGAGATGCTTATATCCTACACTAGCAAGAAGAAGCCAGGGCACTCTGTCTCAAAGGGTAGGATCTGAGCTGAGACTTAGGGGAAGGGAGAAGGAAGCGCCCCAAGTCGAAGACACCACATGTGTAGGTACTTGTCCTGGTTCTAGTACATCCTTAATAACCTAGTCAAGTGGGCTAGAAATCTGCTGAATCTTGGGTAGTAGAAGCTGTAGGCCTTTCCACAAAGACACTCAGAGAAGCTCAGAGAAGCAGGATTTTACAACGTTGCCCCAAGGTCTCCTGTTGCCTCGGGAGCTGTCTAGCTGAGGCCCTCCTGCTGTGGCTGCCATCAGTAATGTCAGTGTCCAGAGGATGAAATAAATAAATAAAGCTGCATTACTATCAGCTTTATTAGAAACACAGGAAATAAATTAATGTTGGCCAAATGGGAAAAGAAAAAAATCAATAGGGAAAGAAATATTATTTTTAATCTTCCGAGAAGGCTTTTTATAAACAACAGAAAGGGGAAAAAATAAAAACCGTGAGAAAAGATCTGCCATCCTCCTTTTAACCCTTATTTATTATCGCTCACTCTGCATCATCTCAACTGCATGATAATTTAAAATTTCATTTTAATTTCAATGAATCATATAATTCAGCCTCGCCTTTCACAGCACTTACCCCCACCCCCGCAAAAAATATAAAATGTCTCTAAAGGAAATACAGTCAGGGGTGGGAAGCAAAGGGTGAGAAGTCCTGCAACCTTCTAGAACAGTCATTTAATTTCTGAGATTAAAAGGTCTGTGTACAAATATGATAACATTAAAAGTAACCAACAGGGACAATGCTCGTGTTCCTTCATGGCTCGGACTCTGCATGGTCATTTGTTCTCTCATATGAATTCAAACTATTTAAGTCATTTTGGTTGTCTAGGAAGCACATTCCTTCATTTGTTTCTACCCTGTTTGCTACACCCCAGTGCTAATCTTTCCAGGGATTCGGCCTTCAACATTATCTGAGATAGCTCCGGAATCTAAGCAAACTACTCCTGTCAGCTGTTAACATTCATGGAGTGCATACTTAGCCCCAGACATTGAAATAAGGCTAGAAATTGCCTTTTGCTATTTATCTCTCACTGCCCTGTGAGAAAGGGAGTATTAGTGCCCGTGTTATACAGAGGAGAAAAACCAAGCTTGAGAGGTTAAGAAACTTCTGTACCCAGCATCAGGTATCTAGGAAATAGAGCCGGAGCCCGAGAGCAGAAGCTACCTAGCTCTGTGCATCTAGCCCCATGAAGGGGCCTGATCCATAGAGAGAGCAGGGAGTGCTTGACTTTTGTCCTTCCATGGTGCGCAGGTTCCTACAAGTGAGATCACCTGTACTCCATCTCTTCCTCAAATGATTTTCCAGCAAGAATCCAACAGAAAGGAAACTTGCACTGTGAGGCGTCAACCTGATACATCTTCACTTCGCCTTGCGGCCCCCACTTTTGGCTCACTGTTTGGGCCATGGGTCCCGTCTTCCCATACTGTTGCTGATGGGTAAATCTGGGGTGGTCTGTGATAGCAGCTACCCGGGAAGCATGCCACTTGGCTGAGTTGGTCATCTAGCTACATGTTATCACGATTCATTCATTCATCCATTCATTCATTCATTCATACTCTGTTAGGCAGAATAGATGGTCACATCACCTGACAGAGCATTCTCCAAAGCACCAACAAAACATTATGTCTCTGTGACCTATATCCAGTACAAGCTGGCTTAGGGCTTCTGCTTTGATTTCATCCTGACATGTGCCTGACTCCCACAGCAGGGGAAGGGACATGGTGAAAGACGTGCCATCTCATAAAGGTCCCATTTAGAGGGAGTTCATGGTACTGTGATATCTCATTGATGAGAAAAAATCACATGACTAACAGTTCTGGGGAACACACGAACCTGTGTGAAAAGCCCCAGCGATGGTCAGGCGCCATTCCTGGTACTGCAGATACCATGGGAAGTCCTCAGAGTAAAGTCCTCAGGTCAGACACATGGGAACCTATGGAGGTATGAAGAGTGGGAAGCATAGGCACTGATGGAGATGATACAGGGAGTGTGGGGTTCGCTGTTTAAATAAGGGGTCAGGAGCTAAGGAAGAAATGAGCCACAGAATATTCTAATGGAAGACCAACTCGGGAAAAAGGAACAAAGACAAACTCCCATGGTGGGAAGGGGCATTACAAGTTAGCATAGCCAAGAAGCCAAGGTAGCTGGCATGTAATGAGGAAGGGAGGTGACAGGTGAGGAGAAACCAGATCATGGCAGCCTTGTAGGTCATGGACTGTGACTATTAACCTGGCTATATTGCAAAGCCACTGAGGGGCTTCAAACACAGGACAGGTATGACTTAATTTATGGTTCTGAAAGATCTCTCGGCTGTTCTGAGCAAAGCCATAGAGGGCAATGGTGTTAACAGATCGACTCCTCTCGACTCCTCAGAACTATAGAGTCAGCCTAGTCCCCCCCCCTCTCTCTCTCTCTTTCTTTCTCTCTCTCTCTCCCCCCAATGGAGCAGAGATGAGTGTAAAGATTGCCACCTTCCTGTCCCCTGATGCCACTCCTTTGCCATCCACCATTCAGATGAGCCCTGGCACAGCAGGTTCCTCACAAGATGTGTGCCTTCCATTCTACACAGCCATGGCTGGTGAAAGAAGATGGATATGTCCCAGAGTTCTCCTAATTCAAGAAGGTGGAATATGGCAGAACGAGTGAGCAGAGCCCGGTTGAAGCTCTTTGTGTTGGCAGAGAACCATCTGTTTTTGATCTTCATGTTTCTCTTTAACCATGATTGAGAAAAATAAATTCTTTGCTTTTGAAAAAAATTAAAAAAATGCTCCCAGACATTAATCCTGGACATTAATTTGCTTAATGCTGCCCTATCATGGATGGCAGGTTTCTCCTGGCACGTTGGCACCAGAGATGGCAGAAGGCACCTCATATATTTGTGTCAGAGCTCATTGGCAGTGGCGTTCGTCAGGAGTTGCTCAACCGGCAACCACAAAACACCAAGTTGTCTACCTGGAACCACCTGTGGTAGCTGAGCCTCTCATGTGTCCATCTGTCATCTGGGACTGGTATGTTTCAGCTGAAATGAGCCCAGAACAAATCTGTACAGACGTAGATATCCAAATTACTTCTCAGACCGACCTTCCACAATGAAAACCGACTCTGGGAGATTCCGTGTGATGGGTTTTCTCAGGGGTGTGCATTTGCTTCCTCTGGTCTTGCCCAGGTGTCAGTCCAGGAGGCCCAGGAGAGGGCCCTAATTCAGGTGCTACAAGTGATTTCAGGCAGGATCCTTTTCTGCTACTTCTGAATCTCTGGAGTTCAAGGTTGTCTGGAGACAGCACCCTCTCCCCATGCATGTGCACACACACAAAAAATCGACAGACATCTTTAACATCTGTCCAAAGCTCAGTTTGACATTTTCTTGCACTGAACCTGAGTTAGTATGGAAACAGCAGCAGTGAAGGTGAAATTCATGGAGAAGAAGAGAGACAGCCAGTTTGGAAGCCTGCCACTCTGAGCAGCACCACACAACGGATGCAGTGCCTCTTCGATTTTCATTTTATCTTTTGAACAAGTGACATCTTCATGCTTTAAAAATAAAGGTAATATACCTGTGAGACTCAGGTGATAGTCATTTTGCTTTATTTCTATCTTGGAATAATTTTAAATTGGTACAAGCATTACAGAGTATGGAGTTTTCACCAGAGTCAACCGACTCCTTCTGTAGACTGGGCATATTACAGAACCACAGGAAATCTGTCAAAAATTGAGCCATGAGCTAGTCGGGTTCTATTGACTGAGGACTTTGCTCATACCTCACCATGATTTTCCACTCACATCCTCTTGTCAGATTCAAGATCCAGTCTAGTGTTTACATGCATTTGGTTTACTTACGTTCTTTATTCCTTTAGTATGCTCTCTGCTCCATGGCAGCACTTCTGAGTTTCTTTGTTTGCCAGGTTCTGTTGTTTGTCTGTGTTTAGGATTAGAATGGAGTTAAGGTTTGAGGGGGAATCTCTCTTAGGGATATCAGTACATAAACGTCCATCTCTGGGTTGTTGTGGCTGTTGTCTTCTGGGGTGGTTGCCGTGAACTGGCTGGTTTTTCCTTTCTGTATTCTATGGATACATCCAGCCCAAGTCCTGGAGAGGGACACATAGAGTTCTGCCTTGTAAGGAAGGAAGTGTCTATGTGTATTACTGGGAATTCTTCTGCACAGAAAGCCTGTCCCTTGCTTTATTTATCAATTCAACACTTTGCATTAACATGGACTTTAGGAGATTAATTTATTTGCGAGATTGTAATCTAATACTAAAGGAAATTTTCTTACTCAGAGCATCATAGCTTTGGTCATGGATGTTCCTTCTGATTGGTTCCATGGTTCTTTGACATGACCCCATCCTTTGGTTTTCTTCTTTTGATTTTTTTTCTTAGTTTCTGAGTTAATAAGACACTCTGTACTCGTTTTGTAGTTTCTTTCCCTCAATCAAAATGTCATTTATTTCCATTAGGAGTCTTGGTTCATTTTCTCAGAGAATGGTGTTTAGAAACCAAATTCTGGGCAGTGGGTGAGCTTGTTTCTGACCAGATATCACTGCCTTTAGGCTTATTCAGAAAACAGAGCTAGACCCTGCCCCCTTGCTCCTTCTCCCCAAACCAGGAGTTCAATTTACATACCTGACTTAGACCCAGTACCTCAGGCTTTATTAATAGCCATTCACCTTCATTATGTGTGATTTCTTTCTCTGGCGGTGAAAGAAAATGACTCCCATTACTTTATTTACTTATTTTGTTTGGTTCTCTCACACACAGCTTCAGGATTGCTCATCCATATAATTATAAAAGAAAAACATATCAGCCAGAGCACAGTGTTTTGCAGAATATGTTTTCTGATTAGTATTTTTTGTTTTGTTTTGTTTTTTGTTTTTCGAGACAGAGTTTCTCTGTGGTTTTGGAGCCTGTCCTGGAACTAGCTCTTGTAGACCTGGCTGGCCTCGAACTCACAGTGATCTGCCTGCCTCTGCCTCCCAAGTGCTTGGATTAAAGGCGTGCATCACCACCGCCCAGCTTTCTGCTTAGTCTTAAGGTCAAGTTAGGACTCTTCTTCCCAGAGTGTCCCAGGTAAGTCCCTCTTTATCCCACCTTGTTCAGCACAGCTCTGTCGTATGATGGCACAGTTAGGTTTGCTTTGTCTGTCTGCGTTCTGTCCTAGGATTTCACAGCATTCTGTCTAGTGTTTTTAAAATTAGCACACAGTGGACTTCATGGTTGGGGTCCAATGGTTTTGACAAATGCATCCCTTACTCTAGGGCCATACAGAGTTGAGATGCCCTCTAACCCTCTGAAGTTACCCCAAACAAATGCTGATTTGCTTCCCATCCCTGTAATCTTTCAAAGAATCTATAATGTTTTTTATCCTGATGGCGGCTACTCATCACACGGACTTAGAGACAGAATCAAAAGAGACAAAGTAGCAGGGCAGTGGTGGTACATATTAAAAATAATTATTTATTTTTTTAAAAAACTATCTTTTCTCATTTTATATACCAATCCCAGTTCTCACCCTCCTCCTCCTGCTCCTTCCATCCTCTCTCCTATCCCACCCTCCATCCACTCCTCAGAGAAGGTAAGTCTTCCCATGGGGAGTCTACAGAATCTACCACATTGCTTTAAGACAGAAACAAGGCCCTTCCCACTATATCTAGGCTGAGCAAGGTATCTCTCCAAAGAGAATAGGTTCCAAAAAGCCAGTACCTACCTCAAGACCCAGCAATACCACTCTTGGGCATACACCTAAAGGATGCTAAATCGTACTAGAAGGATATTTGTTCAACTATGTTCATAGCAGCATTATTTGTAATCTAGGAAACAACCTACTTGGCTTTCAACCAAAGAATGGATAAAGAAAATATGATACATTTATACAATGGGATACTACTCAGTATTAAAAAAAAATAACATCTTGAAATTTGCATGCAAATGGATGGAACTAGAAAAAAATCATCCTGAGTGAGGTAACCAAGACCCAGAAAGATGAGCATGATATGTACTCACTCATAAGAGGATACTAGCTATAAAACAAAGGATAACAAGCCTATAGTCTTGTATACCCTGAGAAGGTAAGTAACAAGGAGAACCCTAAGAGATACATACATAGAATCCCCCTGGGAAGGGAAAATAGACAAATCTCCTGAGAAAATTGAGAGTGTGGGGGTGGGAGCAGAAGGGAAAGAAAAGGGAGAGGAGGAAGGGAGAAAGGGAAGAGGGAGGAGACCTTGAGGGAATGAGATTGTTGAGATGGAGGAAGGACAGAGATGGAGAGCAAGAAAAGAGATATCTTGATTGAGGAAGCCATTATGGGGCTAGCAAGAAACCTGGCACTAGAGAAATTTCCAGGAATTTATAAGAATGACCCTAGCTAAGACCCTAAGCAATAGTGAAGAGGGTGCCTGAACTTGCCTTGCCCTGTAGTCAGATTGATGACTATCTTAAATGTCATCATAGAACCTCCATCCAGCAACTGATGGAAGCAGATGCAGAGATCTACATTGGAACACTGGGCTGAGCCCCCGAAGTCCAGTCGAAGAAAGAGAGGAGTGAGAAAACGAGCAAAGAGGTCAAGACTATGATGGGATATTCACTGAAACAGTTTACTTGAGCTAATGGGAGCCCACCAACTCTGGCTTGACAGCAAGGGAATCAGCATAGGACCAAATTAGGTCCTCTGAGTATGGGTGATAGTTGTATGGCTAGGACAGACTGTGGAGCCACTGACAGCGACACCAGGATTTATCCCTACTGTTTGTACTGGTGCACCCCTTTAATCCAAGTAATTGGGAGGCAGAGGTAGACTGATCTCTGAGTTTGAGGTCATCCTGGTGTACACAACGAGTTACAGGGTTACACAGAGAAAACCTGTATCGAGAGAGAGAGACAGAGACAGAGACAGAGACAGAGACAGAGAAAGAGGGGTTGTATAGAAAGGGACACAGCAGAATGTATCTTTCTAAGTAGTTTCGAGCCTTCTAAGTAGTTTACTTTGCCTTTAGTGACTTCTGATAGGCAGGCCACTTCTCCTTGATGATTTTCAACAATAGGTAAAATCTTTGACTGTGGATATGATGCTACTTCCTGCTTCCCACAGAGAGGACCTGTTGACTCCACCATTTCTTAGAGGATGGTGTCTTTTTCTCAGTGGCAACTGGTTCAGTTCACAAGCACATCCAGCGCTTTGGTGCTGCAGAAAGCCCTTGAAGAGCGTGTGGCCTTCCCCTTGTTTATGTTTATCTAATCAGTAGCTGAGGATGCTTCATGGTCAGCACCTGTGTTCATGGGATGTCGTGGCCCTTGACGTAATGTCGGGGAAAATACTCAGTTCAATACGGAGGGAAGGGAGTGTGGGCTTCATCCTGACAGGGACAGGAAGGCCTAGGCATCTCTCTTGCTCGTTACTGAACACGTACACTGTAGGAAGGGTGAAAGCTGTCGGCACTCAGTGCTGCCGCAAGTATAATAGGATGGTTTTATGTCAAGCGGGGAGGCACGTTTATTACATATGTCTCTTGCTCCAAGCTGCAGATGAGAGAAATCCTCTAATCTCACTCCGTTTTAATCCTGGATTAAGGCAGATCTGTTAATAAAACACTAGTAAAATCAAGAACAGTTTGCAATTATCTTCAACTTCTTTTACTTACATTATATGGCTTCAAATACAGACACACATGGATGGAGTCAAGGATGTTTAAAATTCCCTTCATCCTTAAAGGAACGTTCAGTAAAATGAAGAGTTCTAACAATAAAGAAAGTGTTGGAGAATTCAAGAAAGAGAAAGGAGAAAACAGAAGAGAATGTCTGCATTGGATATTAGGATTTTCAATTTCTAGGCAAGCCACTTAAATTAGAGCTATATCACCACTATATCACCAGGCAGTGCTGGCGGGAGGGGAAGCCCCAGAGTGTTCCGATGAATGTACCATGTGAGCTCAGATACAGGCTCAGATCCTCCCTCCAGTCTGCCCAGAAGGATGGATTAACTGGACAGACGATTATTATCTGGGCAAGACAGGGAGAATTAGCTATCCTTGTTCATGGACTATGCATGCAGAACCCACCAAGAAAGAGTGTCACAACCCTGGTCAGTTTGAGAATTGGAAGCAGCCAGTCATACATAGACTAACGGCTGAGCCTGGTACTGTGAACAGTCTGTAGCTCCAGGAAGTGTCGTACATGGCTACCTTCTTTTCATTTCTAGAGTCTGACTTGGTACTGGTATCAAGACATCAAGACAGGCTGCTTGAAAGGCCAGGCAGCCCCACTCCTCAGTGCGGGCTCCATACTCCCTGGAGGGCACCCGAGTAGGGTAGCAATCTATTCTGATTAATTTTAATGTCAACTTGTACAGATTAGATCTGGTGAGGGTAGGAAGCCTCACCTGAAAAATTGTCCTGATTGCTTTAACTGATGTGAGAAGATTCATCTTACATTGTGGGTGGCACCTTCAGGTGGCACCCCAGAGTTTTAAAAGAGGTGTTTCAGAAGGAAGTCTCTTCCAGTCTTGGTATGGTTCGGCCTTCCCTCTGGCAGCCATCTGATTTGTCCTGCTGCTGCAGATCACTTGCCAATAGCAGAGCCAGAATTTATAAGCATTTGCCATGGAATTAGGAACTGGTGGCTCCCTGAGAACTTTCTGGATTTCCAGAAACAGGTTTGGACTACTGAGACTCCCAGCCTTGTGGACTGTGTAACTATGGGTCATTGACTGTGGATGCTCCCAGCCTCAAGGACCAAGAACCAGGTTGTCTCCAACCTAGGTGTGGTATGGATCTCATTAGTATTTTAACGCACATTTAGTAAATTTTTATGTATGTCCACCCACTGAGTTCTTTCCCTCTAGTGAACCTGAGTAAAACTTAACCCGTGGACTTGGAGTAACGACTATTGATGACTGGGTGTGGACAACAATGGGGCTCACCCATGGGCTCGGAGACTGGTTATCAACTTTATACAGAGCAGTCAGTATAACTTATTCACTAATTTGTGTATCAGGTTTAACTCGATGCCATGAAACTTTGGGGATGCTAATATATTGAAATCCTGAGTGTAAACCCCACAAATCTCCTGTGATGTAACTGCAGAGAATAGTTTTCGAAAATTCAGATCTAGCTGTAAGAAGTCCAGAACACTTTAAAATTGTAAGCAATTTAAAATGGAGACCAGGTGAGTCACCTTAGGTGGTAAGGAAGGATGGGAGGCCGGTAAGGGGCACACGAGTCATGAGAGGGAACTTAAAGCTTTCGTTCTATGGGCCTCGGGTGTTCTGGAGAGCTTCCCCCAGCAGCTGTGAGGAGCATGGAGCACAGCGAAGGACACAAAAGGGCAGCAACTCTGAGCTCGCCTTGGAATGGAAGGAAATGGGATGATGTCTATGCTGTGGAGAAAACGGGGGTTACAGAGGCAGAACCCAGGGGCCTGGAGCCCTTGAATGTGGAAGATAACGCAAGCAGGAAGTCTCTGCTGCCGAGCTTCTCTGGGCCTCTCAGTAGGCAGGCTCTATATGCAAGAGAGCCCATGGGGCAAGAGGCAGAGTGTAATTTTAGAAATACTGATTTGGGGGTTCCAAGTTGGGATGCCATAACTTTTCAAGATTCCAGCTTTTCTGATGCTTGGGGCTGTTATTTGAAAAAAGATTTGTTGAGCGATATTAGGAACAAAGATTCTGCTGCCTCATTAAGATACTCAAACAGTTACATTAAACGCGATTATATGAGAAAAAACGTTCGAAGCAAAATTAAGAAAAAGGTTTATAAATACTTATTTGTATGCATAGTCTGGTGTGTGTGTGTGCGCGCACACACACAAGGAGCAAAAGTCAAAGCAAACTAAATTGAATGCAATGAGAACAAACAGAGAGATCAGGAAGGGTTTTTGCTATTGTTCCAGCTTAGCTGAGTTCCTCTCTGCCTCCATTTTGGGGAGATTTTCTCTCACGGGGTCAACTTGGTGGCAGTAATCCAAGCTTCCTAGACTCTAGTCCAAGATAAAAGCATGACTTTTTCTCCTATGTGAAAAAAGTGTGTGGATCTGATTAGGTGAGTTTATGTCATGTCCCTGATCTCACATCAGTCACGGTAGCTGTGAGAAATAACCATCCCTTTGCTTAAGGCCAATGACAAGGATGGATTCCATTCAGGTCACTGGCCTGTGAAATGGGGAGAAAGATCCCCAGTTAGTGCCTAGAGTAGGTAGATTAGATCTCATAGAGGCAAATATCAGAAGTGTGGACATTTTAGCAAGAGAGAACTAGATCTGAGTGTAGGGCTGTATCTAGAGAAGGTGCTGTGCACCATCTGTTGGAAGGATGTTTATTTAGGTTGCTGGCTGACAGCAAAGGTACTTACACAGTTGTGAAGAATCAAGCTACTTTTAGGAGACTGGCTGTGGTGAAAACTCAGAGACATTTTGTAACCGGGGCCATCAGAGGCCTTGTTTGGGCATAGAAGCCAGCTCTCAGACAATGCCAGTGTCTTGAAGAATTTTAATTTTCTGGCAGATTATTAAATTGAAGGATGTTCTAGCTTCACGCACAGATGAGAATCTGAGAGTTGACATCTTCTGAAGCCTCCATACAAGGAACAAGGGCACACCTCCATTTCCATACCTCACCCTGGACCCTTTCCCCACATGCTCCACCTTGCTGCTTCTATGGGTCAAGGCGGTAAGGGCAGGCAGGGTGACTTCAGCAAGTCCATTTGTGGTTAGCGCTTTCTCTCTGGCCCAACTGAACATAAATAGATTTTTTTTCCACGTGCACAAAAAGTACTCCAATGGCCCCCACGGACCCACAAGTGGATTTGCACGTGTGTGCGGATACACACGAGCACACATCCTTCGAAAAGCAATTTCCCCCGGAGCATTAAGAAAGTTCCCTTCTCCACTTAAATGCGTTTCCAAATAGTCTTATTTTATTTTATTTTTTATTTATTTCTCTGCCATATCCTTTTCAATCTGGAAAGTGACTTGGCCTCTTTTCCCCCATCTATTTTCTGCCTTTCTGCTATTCAGTTTAGGCATGAAACACAGAACTAGATTGAAAGCATTCAATGGCTATTCAATCGGAGAAGAAAAGAGCCCCTTGGAGCTTTATTAGATATGAAGATCCACAATAAAAATCAATTTCTGCCTCTTTATGCAGTTTAAATGACAAAGCACCCACCCATTCTGCAGCCATTGTGCCCGGGAAATGTAATTCAGTCCCCGAGCTGGGCCCAGAGCACTGCGGACTCCCTGACCTGCGCTGACAGATTCCAATATGATACAGACCTTCGGAGATAATGACAGCCACTTCATCTCACTGCAAGAAAAAAGTTATCTGATATCTTTGAGGGTTAAAAGGCTATGTGGGCAGCATTTTCAATAACTCACTAAATCAGCATCTTAAAAAATACCTCAGCTTTGTTCCTTAAATTTTTTTTTTTTTTTTGCCCCTTACTCCTAACTTCATTTCTGAGCCCCAGTTGACATTGTCCCAAATGTCTCGTGCCAAACCTATCGAGTCTTCTTTGGCACAGAAGGGAGCCCTCCTAGATAATTAGTCGAAAAGGAAACAGGGTGAGGAAAAATAAGCTTGTTCCTCAGAGAGATGTGAATCTTTGGGTCTCCAGGCCTTCATGAAAAGATACTTGAAGAAAGAAAACATCAGAAAAGCCTGAACTGACCCCAACTCATCCCAAACTGTTCTAGGATGTGGATAATAAAAAGTTTCATGTGATAGAAATGGACTTACAACTCTGTAATAGGAAGTTTGTGCCTGAAGAAATTCTGTGATGCAGTTGTTGCCAAGGGAACTGTTGGAAACACCACAGCTGGTCCCTAGTGGTTATCCAGATGCATGGGGGGAACGCTAAGGAATTGTGTCCTGACCAATTTCATACACAGTTGTCAGTGTGCAAAGACATGAGCCGAGAAACATGCCTAATGGTTCTGCCCCGAGCCCTAAAGAGAGACATTTATGTAGACTTCATTTTCTTTTTTCAAAATTGTTTTTATTGAGCTATATATTTTTCTCTGCTCTCCCTCTCCTCTCCCCTTCTACCCTCTCCAATTGTCCCCATGCCCCAAATTTCCTCAGGAGATCTTGTCTTTTTCTACTTCTCATGTAGATTAAATCCATGTATGTCTCTCTTAAGGTCCTCTTTGTTGTCTAGGTTCTCTTGGACTGTGAATTATAAGCTGGTTTTTCTTTGCTTTATGCCTAAAAGCCACTTAGGAGTGAGTACATATGATGTTTGTCTTTCTTGGTCTGGGTAACCTCACTCAATACGATGTTTTCTAGATCTATCCATTATCCTGAAAATTTCAAGATGTCTTTTTTTTCCTGTGTAGTACTCCATTGTGTAAATGTACCACATTTTCCTTATCCATTCTTCAGTCGAAGGGCATTTAAGTTGTTTCCAGGTTCTGGCTATGACAAACAATCCTGCTATGAACACACTTGAGCACATGTCCTTGAGGTACAATTGAGTATTCTTTGGGCATATATCCAAAAATAGTATTGCTGGTTCTTGAGGAAGGTTATTTCCTAATTTTCTGAGAAATTGCCATACTGACTTCCAAAGGGGCTGTACCAGTTTGCATTCTCACCAGCAATGCAGGAGTGTTCTCTTTATTCCACAACCTCTCCAGCATAAGTTGTCATCAGTGTTTTTGGTCTTGGCCATTCTTACAGGTGTAAGATGGAATCTCAGAGTTGTTTTGATTTGCATTTCTCTAATGACTAAGGATGTTGAACATTTCCTTAAGTGTCTTTCAGCCATTTTAGATTCTGCTATGAGATTTCTCTGTTTAGATCTGTACCCCATTTTTATTGGATTATTTGTTCTTTTGATGACCAATTTATTTTTTTTTGTACTAGAAATAAACACTGTTGGGTTTTATTAGGAAATGGAGGTTCTCAAACAACCATGGACACTGTAGAAAAATGTACGCTTCTCAATGTCACAATTAGAATATACTCAATTTATGGACATGTGTAATAAATTGCCTTTGGTGTTTGTGTCTCCAACAATTGTTATTTCTTTTTTTTAAATTTTTCCCTCCCATTCCTTTTTTTATATTTATTTATTTATTTTTTATTTATTCATTTATTAAAGATTTCTGTCTCTTCCCCACCACCGCCTCCCATTTCCCTCCTTCTCCCCCTAATCAAGTCCCCCTCCCTCTCCCTCGTCAGCCCAAAGAGCAATCAGGGTTCCCTGCCCTGTGCGAAGTCCAAGGACCACCCACCTCCATCCAGGTCTAGTAAGGTGAGCAACCAAACTGCCTAGGCTCCCATAAAGCCAATACGTGCAGTAGGATCAAAAACCCATTGCCATTGTTCTTGGGGTCTCAGTAGTCCTCCTTGTCCGCTATGTTCAGCGAGACCGGTTTTATCCCGGGCTTTTTTCAGACCCAGGCCAGCTGGCCTCGGTGAGTTCCCGATAGAACATCCCCATTGTGATGACCAATTTCTTGAGTTCTTTGTATATTTTGGAAATCAGCCCACTGTCTGATGTGGGGTTGGTGAACTTCGTTTTCTTATTATGATGAGGGAGGAGGGAGAGATGAGAGGAAATGGAGAGATAAACTCTCTGGTCCCTTGGAAGGAGCAGAGGAACGGAGGAGTAGCAGGACGAAGGAACAAGAGGCACAGGGAAAGCCTAGTCCTTCCAGAACCACCATTAGGAAAAGATGGGGCCACTCCTGGGGTGGCAATGGGCATGGTGGAAGCAGGGTCTGGATTCACAGAACGCTGTGTGACTTTATTGATGCTCCCTGGCCATCTTGGCCTTTCCTCTCTAACTGGCCAAGAATAAAGTCCCCACCAAGTGCCTCCCTACCCTCTCGTGGTCCTTCTCATTGCCCATCAGAACTATGACTTCATCTCCAACCCCATGAAGTCAGTCTCCTTCCCTACACATTACCTCTTAGCTACAGTTTTTTTTTTGAAAAATTAAATGTTTTGCAACAAAATGTTCTAATAGAATCATTTTTAAAATGAAGGTAGAAGATCGCGATTTATCTCCATAGCTGAGAAACTGTTCCATTCGTCATGGCAAATAGTAGTCCCATGTTTGTGTTGACACTGCCCTCCTGGCAGTGGCTGTCCTAACCAGTGCCTTCCCTCCCTCACAATTACAAGGCACCTTTAAAGGATTTTCTGCATGTCACATTGAAAAGAGGTATAAAGAAACTGTGGCAAAAAATAATTTTAAAATATTTTATATGACTCAAAATATATGAAAGACTATCATTCTGATAGGCCGTCAATATTTAAAATTATTAATGAATCATTTTACATTATTGTTTATATTCGTCTTTAAAATCCAGTGCTCAACTAAAACTACTCATATTTTGAATGTCCAATGCCTATATGTGCCTATTAAATTAGAATGGGGAGTCACGAGAAAATGGTAAAAGTGCTTGCCCCGAGGGCATAAGGGCTGAGGTTCAGATCCTTAGCACCTAAGTAAATGTTTGATTGGCAGATAGACTGAAATCTCAGTACTTGGAAAGTGGAAGATGGGGGCAGGACATATCCAGAACAAGCTGAGATGAACCAAATTGGTGACCCCTGGATTCAGGCGAAGAACCTTGCCTCAGTAGACATGCGGAGAGTGACTGAGGAAAATACCTAACACACACACACGCACACGCACACACACACAAACGCACATGCACACACACACTTCCACACACGTGAACACACACATATTATGACACACACATTCAATTCTAAATAAATAAATAGGGCAGGGACTTTCTAGAGGAATGAGATGGTGTTCTGTGTGTAGCAGGAGTGAGTTCTTTGATTGACTAGTCATGTCTGCAATGGGCAAGTTTTGGAAGCACTCCTGGAAAGCACAATGCAATCTAGACTTGTCAGCCTGGTTTAGGCCGGAGGCAGAACTTGCTCTGCCCCTTTTCCTTGACTTCAAATCTAAGTGCTTTTGCTGTGGTTGCATCAAAAGATCTCAATATTTGCTGGGGGAAAAAAGAGACTTGAGAATGTGTGGTGTTACTAAAGGTTTTTCCCAACAGATGCGACCCTGAGGAAAGTTTCTGTGCATCAACGGAATCCTTCCTAGGTCCTGAAGGCTCCACACTTCTCCTCTGGGGTCTGTCTTATCCTGGATACTTTATTGTAAAGGGAAACAGTGAACATCAACTCAATCATCAGCTGCACTTGGAAGCTCAGATGAAAACACCGACAGTCTTAGAATGCAATCTTATTCCTTCCGATGGCAAGTCTGGGTGCCGGTCTGCAGGTGCTGTCCATCTCGTTTTTTGAGATAGCGTCCATCTCTCACTGGCTTGGAGTTCACCAGGTGAGCAAGGCTGGCTGGCAATGACAGTGAGGTCGCCTTCCCAGCTCTGGGTTTCCCAGTCAGCTTGTGTGGGTCCTGAGGATTGCCTCAGGTTCTAGTACTAGTCTGACCAGCTATTGTTCCAGCTTCCCACTCTCCCCTCCCGCCCCTTTTTAAAGTTGTGTTGAGTGTCACTATGCATCCCAGGCTGGCCTTGAATACCCTTGTAGCCAAGCTGACCTTGACCAGCAGTGATCCTCCTGCCTCGGCTTCCAAGTGCTGAGATTGCAGATGCGCATCCACACACCGAGAATTCACAGCTTTCAGAAGATGGTTCTGGCATCGTGTTCTAGGCTAGAGTGAATTTTGAGGGAGTTAATCTGATTCTTTTAAAAATTATTTCTTAAGCTTATAGTATAGCAAATAGATGGAACTAGACATAAAAAAAAAAACCATTGTGAGTGAGGTAACTCAGACCCAGAAAGACAAACACAGTATGTATTCACTCATAAGTGGATAACAAGGCTATAATCCACAACTCCAGAGAAGCTAGGTTAAAAGGGGGGACCCTAAGAAGGACACACATAGAGAGCCCCAGGAAGAGAAAATAGTTAAGATTGCCTGGATAAACTGGGAAGGGAGGTGGAAGAGAGGGGTTGGGGGATGAGAACATGAGGGATCAAGAAGACCTAGCTGGGGGAGGAACGGAGAGGGAGAGCAGTGAAAGAGATGTGTTGATAGTGGAATCCATTATGGGGTTAGGGAGAAACCTGGTGCTAGAGAAATTCTAAAAATCCACAAGGATAACCCCAGCTAAGACTCCTAGCAATAGTGAAGAGGATGTCTTAATGGGCCTTCCCTATAATCAGATTAGTGACTACCCTAATTGTTATCCTAGAACCTGCATCCAGTAACTGATGGAAGCAGATGTAGTGACCCACAGCCAAGCACAGGACTGAGCTCCTGGAGTTCAGGTGAAGAGAGGGAGGAGGGATCATATAAACAAGGGGGTTCATCAGCATGATGGGGAAAACCACAAAGACAACTGATCTGAGCTAGTAGGGCTCACAGACTTTGGACTGACAGCTGGGGGATCCTGCATGGGACCAAACTAGAGCCTCTGAATGTAGGTGACAGTTATGTGACTTGATCTGTTGGGGGCAGGGGGCTGCCAGTGGCACCAGGACCTATGGCGAATGAACTGACTTTTTGGAGCCCATTCCCTATGGTGGGATACTTTGCTCAGCCTTGATAAATGGAGGGGCTTGACACTGCCTCAACTTGGTATGCCAGACTTTGTTGACTCCCCAAGGAAGGCTTTATCTCCTCTGAGGAGTGGATGGGGGGTGAGAAAGGGAGAGGCAGGGGGGCAGGAGAAGGGGAGAGAGGGGAAGCTGGGGTTGGTATGTAAAATTAAAAAATATTTTAAATAAAAAAGAAGAAAAATGTTTAAAAAGATTATAATATGATTACATTATTTTGCCCCTCCCCATTTTCCCCTCCAGACCCATCCCATGTACCATTCCTTACTCTCTTTCAAATTTATGGCCTCTTTTAAGATTCTTTTTTGAAAAACAGATACAAATCTTGAGTAATTCAAGCATGATCCCAGTTACCAAAACCTTAATGTGACCCTGTGACCACTGAATCTACCTTTCCCAGGGGTGCCGGGGTGGGGGGTTAATTTGTACCTCTTTTGTTGTAGTCTAAGAAGGCCAGGACTGTTTCTCAAAGCATACCAAATCATTGTTTTCTTTCTCGCTGCCTGTCTCTCTGTGTTTAAGAGGGGAATCATAATGTAACCTTTGACATTTTTAAAACTTCTATTTTCAAATCTAGTTTGCTAGAAACAGCGGCTAATGCTTGCCTTCAAGTTCCAGAAAGTCAAGAGAGCAAGGCTGGAAGGGCAACCAGGATAATTTAGTAGGGTCGCTCTCTCCAGGGTTTTATACTGTTCCTGGGGAGTTGAGTCCATATTGAGTCTTAATTTATGGGATGTTGTTTCTTCGGGAAGGGATCCGCAGATTCTCCGAGTAATGGTGCACATACAGTTTATTCACTACAGAATATTTCTTGGGTAGACCTTGTAAAACCTCCTGACTCTCACTGCATTGTATGGCCTTGAGGAAATTATCTGACCCAGTATAATTCAACTGAGGCAGGATATGGAAGTATTAATAAAAATGTTAGTGGAGGACTCAGAGTCTTTTGAAGAAATAGCAGGATGAGATAATATTTCTATTATTTTTAAATCCTCTCTTATTCTGGAACCTGATGTTCATGGACCAGATTATTACAACTTTAATATTCAAAGAAATCAAATAATTAGCCATGTCTATGTGATCACAAAAACTTTTCTAGAGAATAAGAAAATCTTGTGTTTAAATCAGATACCAAGCAAAGCATCAAAGAAAGGCTGATAAAATTGCTCAGGAGTGCAGATTTTATTTCCCCCTTAACTGTAGGTACTAGAACAAGACTGACTTGGTGGGGCAATGAGGTAAGGGGGTGGGTGTTAGCTGACACTGAGGACTCCGGCTTTTATTTACCTCAGAGTTTGTGAGGCTGAAGAGAAAAGATATCCCAGGTAGCAAACAGCTCACTCGCAATTGTTGCAATGCATTAGTGGAGAAATTAAAGATACGACAGAGATGCTGCAGGTAGGAGACTCCTGAGCACTTTGCTCCATTCTCCGCAGGCTTCCCGCCATGTGTTCTTCTTTTGCTAATTTTGTCTTCTATGCTTTTGTTGTAAAGAGTCTTGCCTATGAGCAACAGAAAAGCAAACAGAACCCACAAATTCTCAATGCCCCTTTGCCTAACTCTGGAGTTTGGGAAATGGGAATAGCTACTCTTTGACCAAACCTTCCTGGTGACTCTGACACACACATAAGCTCAGTAGATACTGACAAGGAATACTTGGAGCCACTGTCGCATCCCTGACCTATGACCCAGTGACCATGGTCCCAACCATGACTGATTTACAAACGGAATGCTGTGCTTCAGAATTAACCAATCCAGGACCTGTCTACCTTTTGGCTTCTTGAATGAGATAATATGTAGATTAATACCCTAGGAAGTAAAATATAAATATAAATGACTAACGTAGTTGGGAAAAATAATAATTGATGACATGAGAATTTTTATGTGAAATTCACATTTTAGCTCCCACAAGTAAGGTTCAATGTAACACATTTTTGTGAATTTCAGATGGATGCTTTTGTGCTGCAAGAGCTGAGTTGAATTGTAATAGAAACGACATGGAGTCGCAAGCTTAACATGCTGGGAATCTGATTGACTCTCTTCATTTTCTTAGGGCAGAGTAAAGACCTCATCTTTTCAAATTTTTCAGTTAGGTACATGTGCACCATTATCCACTTGGGAACGGGAAGTGCAATGTCCACTCCCCAAACCTTTATTCCCTCCTTAGAATTGTCCTGCAACTTTGACAAGTGAGTCCTGCTTCTAGAGTTTGGTCAAGGAAGGGCCCAATGATCTCTTCAAGGCTCCCACATGCTATAACACTAGAGAAAAGAGCTCTGTGGTGGAGTCTTGTGCCTTGATGTTATTTCCTGTACAGATGCTACACATCCCGGGATGGGGTCCCTCTATGCAGTGGATAGGGATGCCTCTCAGCTTATGATGAGACTGCAGGTCAACAAACCCACTACATGCTGGAGATATTCGAGTCCAGCATGTACTGACTGACAACAGAAGTAACCTGAAAGGGCCGTATCCTATAGCTCCATTCTTCTCCTAACAGTTGATGAGGAGCTGCAGTTTTCTTCCACTGTCCGGTATGAGGAGGAGGTGCCCCCCAAACATGTGAGAGCCACGGTCACTGCAGCTCCCTCAGACCCTCACTCTTGCCCAGCTCACCTGGAGATGGGTGACCAGGGTGGCTACTGCTTCCTCTGAGTGACAAGCTCCTTCACCCAGCAACCAGCACAGAGAGGAGCATTTCTCCCAGGTGAGTGGATTTCCTGATTCTCTATCTGCTGCTGGCCTTGCTCTTGCTCCATCTCCACCCTATGTGTAAGAAGGTGAGGGAGAAGAAGAAGAAGAAGAAGAAGAAGAAGAAGAAGAAGAAGAAGAAGAAGAAGAAGAAGAAGAAGAAGAAGAAGAAGAAGCAGCAGCTAAGCAGCTACTGTTTCCTCCCCCCCCCCACACCACCCCTTCTCTCAACAGAAAGTCTGAACTGTATGAAAGTAGAGTTGGGAATGAAATGGGCGTGGAACTCTAACGGGAGGGGGAGAGAGAAGGTGACACAGAGATAGCAAGGCAGGAGAGCTAAGTAACACTGAGGATGCTTGAAAAAGCCATAGGGAAATATTATTTCATAAGCTCACTTAAAATGCATGCATATGAGATGGATTACACACTCACCATATTTATGTCTATGTATAATAAAGTTTGTAAGGCGTCATGACATAGACTATTTAATGCAAATCCCAGTGACAGTCACGAGAAATTACCCTTTGAGCTAGCTATTGGTCAGGGAAGTCCAAGAGACTCCTAAAACAATATAGGCCATTGCCTTTGCCCTTGATTGCCTCCTAGAACTTGAAGACAGCACATGCTTCAGACACAAGAGTTTGGGGATCCAAACTAGAACTGCCTTGGAATTTGTGTCTCTGAGGACTAGCTTTCATAGTATCAGGATGTGTTAAAAGCTGCTAAAGGAGAAAAATGCAACCGATTTTCTTACTCGGCTGAAAAGCTTATGGACCACAACAATGATTGACCTGGCACTGTATCCCCAGTGGTGTAGCACTTTTATCTTGTGGGGTAACCAGCAGCTTTCTAATTGGGCTTAAGGTCCACTTAATAGAAGGGAAGTCATGTCTAGAACTGTAAACCTAGCCAATTATCAGTGGCTGGAGGGGGGCATAAGACCTGAGAGGAGAACCCATTACTGCTGTTTTCCTAAGCTGATGACATCCCTAAACTGTATTCTAAATACCTATCCTTATACACACAAAACTTTTTTTGAAGCATATGAAAACTATTAGAGAGACCCAAAAAATGCAGGGGATGAGTGGAGCTGTGTTGTCCAGCCCTAACTGATACATCTGCAATATAATCCTTACACCTGGGGCTTGTGGAAAATTGCAGAACAGGGAGGCAGGATTGTAAGAGTCAGAGGACCCTGATGCTTGCTGCTAGATAGTGTCTTTAAAACATGATAGGCATGCTGCACCCATGAAAGCTCAACAATATGGTTGCCTAAATAAGACCTACATAATGACAATACCAATTGACATTCCAACGTGGACTGGGGAAATTTCACAGGGTCCCACCCCTAGATGAAGAGCTACAGAAAATCAATGTCCGCTGAGGAAGGAAGAACACGTTTTCTCCAGGGATTAGATCCCTTATGGTTTATACAACCCTAGCCCTAAACACATGTAAAACACTACATGGACCCGTAAAATAATAAGTTTAAAAGAAGATGTCATGAATTATGAATTTGAGAATGGGTGAGAAGAATATGGGAGGAGTTGGAGGAGGAAGAGGGAGGGATGAAAGTAACATAAGTACAGTACTTATTGTATAGATTTTATAAAAAAGAAAGTATTAAATAAAAAAGACTATCTGAACTCTATGGAACAAAAGGAATTTGCATAGCCCAGTAGACCTCTATTAATTTTGGACTTTAGAAGCTTTGGGGGAATTTTAATTGCAATCAAAGAAGGGCCATGTACTATAGTTAAGTAAGATAAAACGACAATACTTAAAATTACAATTGAGCCCCAAGTATTCGACAGTTTATTCTCTGCCTTAAAATAAAATAGCTTTCATCTTTTCCCCTCACAACAGCCTCCTCCGCCTAGATAATGCATTTCCTTAGATTTATTTGCTCAGCCCCGAAAACTTGACACTAAGGGGATTATTTAGTTTTAGATTTGCTGTAGTCCATAGTAATAGCCAACAGGGAAAGGAATGAAGCAGCAATATTAGCAGGGCGGTGGGAGGGGAGGGGAGCTGGGCAGGGGCTATGCAGTCTGCAGCTAAGCGAAACTGCTTGCATAAACACCATTAAGAAGATTTAGACATCGCTTTCCTTATCATCAGCACTCCTGGAAGAAATAAAAAAAATAAAAAAAGAAAAAAAAAAAGAAAAAAGGGAAAAGGGACAGGCCTTGACTTGCTGTGTATGCGTTTCCATTAAAGGTTCAATAGGAAATAAAACCAGCTGAGAGTCCAAATGCAATGATGCTCCAGACACATCTATGCTGCCTCATCACCGTCCAAAGGAGACATTTGTTCCACATGTTACTGGAAGCAGCAGCTGGACAGAGAACAAAACAGCCTGCGTCACCCATCTGTGACTGAGATATGAAGCGACAGACTGCTGCCTGGGCTGGCGCTGAACTTCCATTTCTCACACCCATCCCTGCACATACACAGACATACACACATACACACAGGCACACACACAGACACACACAGAGAGACACACACATACACACACAGACATATACACAGACTTACACAAGGCACACATACAGATACACACAGAGGCACACACACATACACACACAGATACGCACACAGATACACACACAGACATACACACAAAGACACACACAGACACACATACACACACACAATAAGACACACAGGCACACACACAGACATGCACGCACACACACACATACACAGACATACACACACAGACACACACACAGACTCACAGACACACATACACACAGACACATACACACACCCACACAGAGACACACACAGGCACACACACAGACATACACACATTCACACACAGACACACACATACACACAGACATAAGCACACACAGAGACACACACAGACATACACACATAGAGAGACACCCACAGGCACATACACAGAGACACAGACACACACATACAGATGCACATACACAGTTATACACGCAGACACACACATACAGGTGAACACACATACACTTCATAGGATGAAATGTTTCTGATATTCATGCTTTTCCCAAAACACTCTTTTTCAAGGTAGTAAGGACAATAGTTGGTGAGGAGCTGGAGGAACCTGCAATGACCAGAAAGAAAGGCTTTTCCTGCATCGACTGCAGGATTGAAAAGGCTGCAGGAGAGAAAAAAGGTGAGAAGGGGCCAAGTGGAACTGATAGGGTGAGGGACAGGCTGTGGCCATCTTCTCAGAGGAGTGGGAAACAATGTTGGCCACTGAAATTCACTTTAAAGAAAGTGACGGGCTCTTGTGTACCATCCTCTGAGTACTGTCTGCCTGTCTGTGTGATAAATTCCATGTCTGTCTCGACTCTAGAGCCATGGAAAAGTTGTCGCTAGGTATTGTGCGTCTTATAGAGTACCAAAATCGAAAGCTGCTTTCGCTGCACAAATCCAGGAAATGACGTTGGGAGTTTGGCTGCTCTGTTTTCTAGAAGCATCCTTGGCAAGGCATTTCTAACAGTCACTGCACATAATGGACATTGGCATGAAGTATTTCTAATCATTATAAACAGAATTGTAAAAGTGAACTGGCACTAAATACTGTTAGCAAACCACGGCAACCCAAGGTGGCAGTCTGTATCACCAAACTGGCATGTAAACTGCCCCAGGCCCTGGAGCCCCACATTCTTCCCTTCCCTTCCACTTCCTCACTCTTCCTTCCTTGGAGTTCAGTTTTCCGGAAGCCAGGTATTTCAGGGCTGCTGGGGGTGGTGCCCCAAACCCTTCCCCCTGCTTTTCAGAGGTTTTGATAAAATGGATCCTGTGTCCCATGGCAAGTTACTGCGGCTTGTCATACTTCCTTCATTAAAAGATGGAACTGGCGGATGTGACCACTGAATAGGGTTAGAGGAAGGATTCTAGGGGCCTCACGTGAGGCCACAGAGCAACAGTAATAAAACCCAACTGCAATGTAGTCTGTAATTATCTGTTGTACTCTTATGCTCTGTGATCAGCATGTCAGAAGCCATCTCATTTCCTTACAGAAGCCAGAGCTGCCCGCATAAGATGGTTTCATGGGTAAAGGCAGCTTGCTGACAAGTTTGATCATCTGACTTCAATTCTGGAGACCATGTGAGGGGACTGATGCCCACAAGCTGTCTTCTGACCTTCACATGAGTGCACATGTGCAGGAGTGCCCCCAAAACACACAGGAATAGGTAAATGCAGTAAAAACCTGCTAACGAGGCAGGAACAAGGAGGACAATAATCAGATGCCGTCGCTTAGACAGGGACCCCTTCATCTTTCTGTTTGTGTGCCCCATCAGTGAGCTGTTCGTTCTTGGAGTCAAGGATATTGTTCCTAGCAGACTTTCTTTCATTATCCTTTCTTGATTTACTAAATTCTTACAAGTGCTGGAGGCCAGTGCGTGTGATGACGTCCTTAGGCCACTCGCTAGAACAGGTGAGTGGAAGGGTCAGTTCAGAATCATCTCTTCTATCATTTCCAATGGACTCGTTCGCTTGAAGATGCTGAAGAAGGCAGATCCTGCCCCAACTCTCAGCCTTATGCACACCTCAGCTTTTCCATATCTGGCAAGCAAAACCCTGTACAGTTTCTTGTCTCCCCCAGTCTTAATCATCCCTCAGTGCCCTGGGTATTTGATGCCATCCCTGGCATCTGAATCTCTGCAGCTTTAGCACCAGAGCTTCCAGCACAGAACAGAAATCACCTTTTGGGTACCACTCTCCACAACACATCCTCCATGGTTGCTGGGAACCTTTCTTTGTCCACTGCCACCAAGCAGTACTGAATCGGCCATCCCAGACAGACAACCTTTAATACTTTTGTATTTCTAGTAAGAAAATTCTCCACCTCATTAAGTGATACATTCCAGAATTTCGTAACGCTTTGTCAGGAAGTGGTCCCGTTAGCCAACTTCTCTCTTGCTTGTGGAACACTGATCCCCACTTCCCTGTTTCCTACTGAGATGGAGAATAAATTAACGATGCATCATCTCTTGTGTGCTAACTCTTCATCTCTGTGAAGGTTATTTACCGATCTTATAAAAACTGTCCTTCTATGGCCCTAGTCCCGAGATGCTAGTATAATGTAGTAAAAGAGAAGCAAGGACTGACGCAGCCCCCAACTCCAGTTCATTTCTGCCGTGATTTTAATCGAATGTCAAACAAAAAGATGGGCAACTCATGAGGGCCCGGTCAATACTGCTCAGAGACATCCCTCCTGTGCAGAACTGATTCTAAGCAGTTGTAGCTCATGCTGACATCTAACCAAGCCTGCCCAGCCCTTGTCTCTGGGCCCCAGAGCACATCACTATGGACAGACCCTCACATCTCTAGGGTCAGCATCTGGGGTATTGCAAATTCTTAAAACAACTGTGACCTAAACTCCAAGTGTTCTGTGAAAATGCAGCAGGCACTGTTCTTGACATGACCTGTAAATCAGGTTTGGTTAATATCCAGATTTTACAGAAAAGGAAATACAGAACAAGATGGGTTAAATAAAATGCTGCAAGTCCTGATTTAACTGAGAGCTGAACCCTGAGAGTCTGACCTCAGCGGCTGTCCTCTTAGCTCCTCCATATCATGTCGCTGGGGTCTGGCATCCAGGGGTACCTGCTGTGCATCTAAAGGTGGGTGATGTTTTTCCTAGGAACGAGTTTATCCGAGGAAATCTTTAACAAGTAGCCTCCACTTTTCTTTTTAAATGGCATTCTGCCTGTCAGATAGTCAAGAGTAAGAGCTCCAGAATTCAGAGTGTAAGGAACATCAAACCCATAAAGTCAAAGGACCTCCTACTAGGAAAGGGAGGGAGGATGAGTGTGATTTAAGAAAGAGCAAAGAGCCAGGAGTGTGCCCTGAGCTCCACCATCACCACCGCTCCTGCCACACACACACACACACCACATGAAATGTTCACTTGAGCATATAAAAGTATAGGATGGGTTTCCAGGAGCGCAAACAGTGCATTCATAGTATGAGTCACAATGAGACAAGCAAATGTATTAATTAACAAATATTAAAGCATCCCTGATAGACTCATTCGAGTCCTAGAAAAGTCCAAAGGTATGACCATTGAGCGAAACCACTCCCATTTTACCTTATAAAGACAGTGACAGAGTTAACATAACAGGCTGGGTGTGGGGCTCGGCAGTCAGGTACTCTCCTAGCATGGACAAGGCTCTGCGTAAGACGATATGAAGTTGGTAGAGAGAACACAGCAGAGCTTTCTTCCCTTGCCACCTGCCCTCGACCCATGGCCTTCTCCCCACCTGCTTATACCCGCTGTTTCCTAGGTGCTGAAGTTCTGCCTTGTTCATAGCTCCTGTCCCTTCATGTCACTCAGGTGTCAGCCCCAGTATCTCTTTCTCAGATAAACCTTCCTTGAACTCGTAAGTTGAAATAGATCCTGTGTGTACGCACAAAAAAAAAAAAACACAATTTTTTAGTGTAGCCCCAATTGCTTTATTTCTATCTCCTCCACTCAATTTTATACCCATTGACTCTCTCATTCATTTCTGCACATACAGTACCCCTATTAGTACCCCAAGTTATTTTTGAGAATTTTTTCAAAAAGTTGTTTTGGGAATATCATTTACAAGCTTAAAAAAAATCACCCACTATAAGCGGGCAGTGCAGCAATAATTCTGACAACTGTGGAAAATTATGCACTCATTGTCACGTGATACAGATATGGACAGTCAGTCATGCAGCCATTGCTACAGTCACCACACCATTTCGCCACGAAGCCGATGTAGATGCCTGTGCAGCTGTTTACTCGGTCATAATAGGCAATGTTTCTGTCATCTTACACTTCCCCCGTACCGTTCCATTAACAGACCTCCTCCTCATTCTGGCCTTGTAAGTTACAACTCTGATTTCTATGTATTCGTGTGCATGAATAATTTTTTGATTTTGAAATGCCATTTGACTTAGTATATACAATAAAGCACATGTTCTTATTTGCACTATTTGTTTTCAACATATTTGTATACTTACAAAGCCATTATCACAAGCAAGGCAGTGGCCATACCACCACCCTGAAATCTTCCTTATTCCCTTCTGTAATCTCCCCTTCCATTTCTCCCTATCAGTTGGTCAACTGATGACCTGATTTCTGTAAATGTAGTTTTCATGTCGCACACATGGAATTTCATACAAATGGACTCAGAAGTCTGCAGTAAAACTTTCCCTTCTCTTTTAGTCTTGTTTTTTTTTTTTTATCTATTATCGTTCACTCATCATAATTATTCTGAGATTTTTTTTCTATCTTTTAGGTATTCGTTTTTCACTGCTAAATAATATTCATTGTATGTTTATACCATAATTTGACTATTCTTTGATGAACAACTAAGTTGTTTTAGCTGTTGCAGATAAAGCCGCCAAGAAAATTTATTTGAATGGGCATATGTTTTCATTCTGTAGGAAAACCAGGCAGAAAAGAGCATACACTGTGTGTGCATTCTACAGTTCTAGAGGACTCAGAGAGCCAATCAGTGGCTGCTCTGTATAGAGGGCAGAAGGTTGGAATGAATTGATTATAACAAGGTATGGGTTGTAGTCATTGCATCTCAGGCATATACTGTGTCAAAACGCAGATATTTGTAACTTTAATCATGCATAATTTAAGGAATGACAACTTGGTGAAACTCCTACAAATGCTAGTCACTCAAAATAACCAACAAACTGGTGCACCTAAACAGTTGCCGACGCAAACGGCAGCATGGAGGACTCACAAAAGCAATGATGGAAATGAGAGAAGCCAGCCACAGAAGACTGGACAATGCTGAACTCCACACACAAATGCCTGTTTCTAAGTGGGGGAAGGCGCAGGGAAGGTTCCAGAGTCACTCCTCTGCCTAAAATAGTAAAACAAACCAAATATATAGAATCTTGGTTTTATAAATAGATAAACCTGTCTGCAAAATGTACTTAAATGCTAATCTATACCAGTCCAATCCCTTACGAAAACGTAATGACGCCTTGCTTTCTTCTGTGTCCCTGTTGTCACATACATGTCACACGTCCCTGTCACATACATGTCACACGTCCCTGTCACGTACATGTCACACGTCCCTGTCACGTACATGTCACACGTCCCTGTCACGTACATGTCACACGTCCCTGTCACGTACATGTTCACACGTCCCTGTCACGTACATGTTCACACGTCCCTGTCACGTACATGTCACACGTCCCTGTCACGTACATGTTCACACGTCCCTGTTGTCACATACATGTCACACGTCCCTGTCACGTACATGTCACACGTTCCTGTCACATACATGTCACACGTCCCTGTCACGTACATGTTCACACGTCCCTGTCACGTACATGTCACACGTCCCTGTCACGTACATGTTCACACACATATCACTCAGGCTTTTCTCAAAGATCCCCATGCTCACTCACTGCCTAATGATTTAGGCATCTTGTCCAGTGGGACACCAGCACTGCTTGCTGGGCTGGAGCCCCATTCCTCACATCCTTTGGCTCCTATCTTGGCTTCCTGGTGGCGGGAGTTGTCACTCACCACTCCTCTTGAGACTATAGCACCTCAGGCTTCACCCCTCCTCCGCCACTGCACCCACCCCGATCCCCATCCGTGGTACTTGCCGACCACGAGCTAACGAGTTGCGTACTATGCTTGCACTTAGTCTCTATGTTCCTGTTCTGTGAGATTCACGATGGAGGAGCTTTTCCTCTACTGCTCTGTTCTTAGCACAGAACAGTGGCGGGCATGTAGTAGGTCTTCAGTAAGAATGCACTGAATGCCAATGAAATAGAAAATCAGGAAACACAAACACATGAACAATATTTATGTCTTAGTGTTATTTTGAGGATTAAATAAAAGAGAAGTTGTGATGGGGAGCAAACTCCGTACATGTAATTAGCCCGTGTCTTGTCCTACACAGTATCAATAAGAGCACTAATCATGGTGAAGCTGCATTAAACACCATTGGACACTATTTTAAGGTAATATATATTATATTATTAATTATAATAATCTTGTGAGATGGGCAGAATTATCAGGCACATTTTACAGAAATCAGTAACACAGGGAATTTAATAATATTTCTCCAAGGTACAGAGCAGAAGAATTTGAGCCCAGGCATTCTGGTTTCAAAGCCTGTGCCTAGGGCTGTTTTGTCATAGTGGCTATTGAAATCCTAAAGCTGTGGTGCCCTGCCTTTGATCCTAGCACTTGAGAGATAGAGGCAAGCAAATCGCTGTGGGTTTGATGCTAGCCTGGTCTACATAGTGAGTTTCAGGACAGTCACAGCTACATAGTAAGACCCTGTCTCTAAAACAAAGCAAAAGAAAACAAAAAATATAAATAAAGCTGAAAAAAAGTTTCCTTCTACCTAAAGTCTTCTCTGGCTATTCTACGGAAAAAAAAAAAAAAAAAAAAAACCAATACAAACTAAGGAAGCCAGTGGTCTCAACAATGAGTTTTAAAGTTTTAAAATAACATGAAACTGTAATTGTTTCTCAGTCACTGAGAGCCTGGCTGGAAGAATTGTTCTGAGTGTGCATGCCACAGTGACCATTGTGAGCCTGTCCAGAGTGACTGGCAAAGGTCCAGTGGTACTCGGCCTTGTTCTTTTGCCTCTAAACAAGCCCAACAGCCACGATGTCACAGTGTATGACAGAGACACCTCAGCAAACTGCAGGAAATATTCTCAGAATTGCCGAGAGTACCAAGGACCCATGTTCTTCAGAAGACTTTCCAGGTCTCCATACAGCTTTGCGTTCCATTAGTGCCAGGAGCCGGCTTTCTGTTTTGCTCTTTAAACAAAGCATGCTTAGTTGCTGAAGTGCAGCCCTCACCTACTCTTCTTTTAGTAGTCTTCCTGCCACCAAAGTGTCTGTGCGACAAAGCTCTCCTTCAGTGCCAGCTGCGGTGGCGTTCACCCAAGGTTGGAATTAATTTTTGCTCCTGAAACGGCCTCAAGTGAAAAGACATGTAGACAGCTTTATTGTTCTGTTTTTCGCCCCTTCATGTAGTCCACCAGAGCCTCCACAGTGGACTTAGCCTAGATTTTAGGGGGAAGCTGGCGTTTGAATTAGGGGCTTTGTGCAGAACATGAAATGGGATTTATGGGCCTCATATTTAAGTTTAGTGAGTATTTGAAACGTAAGAAGCCACATGCAGCAAAGTTACATGTGAATCAGAAGTAAAACTGGGAGGAAAACAGATTCTGAATCTGGGATTGACTTTATTTGACTGCAGGTGTTCCTGGGTTTGCTCTGGACTGGAAAGTCTATCCCAGAGGATGGCCATGTATAGGACAGACAAATTATTTCTTGATGAGTTGACCTTCTGGATGCTCAAGACTCCACTCACATCCCCTTGGGGACTCATTTTCAAGAATTCTAAAACTGTAATTTAGCTTCTTTTATTTATTTATTTATTTATTTATTTATTTATTTATTTATTTAGAGACGGTGTTTCTCTGTGTAGCTCTGGCTGTCCTGGAATTTAGCTGCTTTTTAAACTTGATGTAAATTTGTGTTTTTCTGGAACTGACGCAGCAGGAGCGAGATGGCCGCCTGGAATGTGTGTTCTTAAGCTTGCCAGGGAGTGGTAAGATGCCAAGGAGAGCCTTGCAGTTTTCCAGGAAGCTCTGCTTGCCAAGTGACTGCTCTGATTCAGTTGTAAAAGCAGGGCTTACCTGAGAAAGTACACGGTGGATGCGTGTTCTCCACCGTGGACCTGCAGGTGTGGACATAATGCGCCATAACCGTGAGTCTGGGAGCCGAGGCCGAGCAGAACCATGGAAACACGTGCGGCCTCCTGAGGTCCTTAAATCCCGCAGTGATGGGATAGTGCAACTTCAGAGTACACACCGCCTCTGTCCTGCTTTGTTTTCTATTGCTGTGATAAAACACCACGACCGAAAGCAACTTGGGGAGGAAACGGTTTGTTTTAATTTACGGTTTATAGTCCATCATGAGGGAAGGCGGGACATGAGACGGAGACCGGAACCTGGAGACGGGCACTGAAGCACAGGCCACGGAAGAGCAATGCTCGTTGGGTTGCTTCTCGTGGTTTGATCAGCCTGCTTTCTTATGTCAGTCAGGACCACCATCAAGGGGTGGGTGCACCACCCCCAGCTGGCTGGACCTTCCTACATCAATAATTAATCAAGAAATGCCTTCACAGACTTGCCTACAGGTCAAGCTGCTGGAGGCATTTTCTTACATGAGGTTCCCTCTTCCCAGATGACCTTAGCTTATGTCAAGTTGATTTTTTTAAAAAGCAACCAGCACCTATAGTAAGCTAGATCTTGAGATACACTCGGTCTATGGCTCAGGATCTACCATAGGGGACTCTGCGTGTGAGAACTCTCAGGGATGTTCTTGATGGGACTGTGATAGGATTGTATTTTTTTGTCCACTTGAAGTTACAATATTTGCTTCCCTGGGTGAGATGTGAACATTGTAAGAATCCAGCTATAACTTGCTGTCACTATGTAGCTGACTTGGTGGGCAGCAGTATTTTACAATGTACCTGCTACATTAAACTGGTTCCACAAAGCTGCAACACACATACAAAGTAAGTGAAAAAAATCTGCTATTTGATGTTACTAAGATTTGTAGAAATGTGTGTGTATATATATATATGTATATATACATATATACATATATATATCCTTAACATATATTGACTGATACATTAAGAGAGGCAAATGATTGATATATCTAAATATAGAATGCATTGGACTTAAAGTGTGTGTAGCAGAAATACTGGTGACTTTGTTTCCTGGTACTAAGACTGTCTTTCTATCTCCATGTCATTTATGTAACCAGCTGAAAATGAAATTCAGAATTTCTGGAAAGCCTACAAACCTTTCAAATAGTATGAAAGTTGTTAAGAGAAACAGACTAAGGCAAAGCCATGGAAAATTGCTGCCGAAGCTCTTAGTGGACATCAATGAGAGAAAATACATGCAGGCCAGTGAAGATGTCAGGCAGTTTCCCTTCTGAGAGGCAACGCATCCTGCACTTGAGAATTGACTCCCTTGTTTGAGAAGCTGAGGTGTGCAGGAAGTCTGAGGTGTGAGGCAATGCACTCTTGGCCCGAAAAAGACAAGAAAACACAGACCACATTTGCAGGAAGTCTGCTGAAAGACTGGTAGATGGGTCTGTACTCGGTCTCTTGAAGACAAGTTTTAAATCAGCAAGTCTCTGTCATCCCCAGTCCAGCATCCCTAGCGAATTTATCAGAAATTCATGTGTGTGGTAGACTTCCCCCAGCAGAAAAACAAAGAGTAAATCCTAAAAGAGAAAAGAGAAAGACAGAGACAAAGAAAAATCTTTGTAAGAAAAAGTAGGTAATGGAAACAGATTTATGAGTAAACTGTATGTTGGAGTAGTAAGAAAAAAATGGTAACGAATTTATAAGATATTATATAATGGAAGAAGAAATGGAAGCTTTCAGAAAAGCTATGGGAATTCTAAAAAGATCTAAATGGAACACTGGCAGTCAAAAAAAATGCCTGAAACAAAGTCTGTTTTAAATGATATTGACAACAGGTCAGACATGAAAGAAATCATATCAAAGGGAGAGCAGTATAGTATGTGATACTACGTGCAGAACATGTTGGAGCAGATGAGGCAATTCCTCCTCTGTGAGGAGGAAGGACAGTAGCTACTTCAAGCAGGACTGGAGTTCCCAGAGACAGGAGTACATCCATTCATGTTTTGGAATGACGGTAACACTGTTTCTAGCGGTCATTACGTGAAAGCAGTCCAAACAGGCCAGGCTGCTGGCAAGTAAGCATGACTGTAGCACTAAGTGACTGAGGTAGGGTTGTGAGTCTGAGGCCTGCCTGCTCTACTTAGCCAAACAAAGCCAACCAAACAAATAAAACATCACATTATTTTCTTAAGCGCTCTTCATTTCATCCCATCTAGATTTTATATCATTTCAAAAATGCTGATAATTCTTAGGAGAAAAAAGATGAACAAGATGATACAAGGTAAATATGCAATGTGAAATGATAGGGTCTGGGGTTCTGAGTAAGATGGCATAAGGCAGCTCGCCCTTCCTTCTGTCCATACAGTCTGTAACTGTATAAAAACTCAGACAGGCTTCACAAATGTTTACAAAGCCCTAGGATTTTAAAAAGGAAATAGTGCAAGGTAGACTGGAGAAGAATGATGGGATTCCAAGCACCTTCAAAGGAGCGCTGAGTTTACTGTGTGTGCGTGTATTGTGCGTGCGTGCACATATGTGTCTGTGTGTGCGTGCATGCGTGTGTGTGTGCGTGCGTGCGTGCGTGCGTGTGTGTGTGTGTGTGTGTGTGTGTTCTCATCTGCTTTAGCTCCCTGTTATTTTAAAACAGGCAGAAACCCAAAAGTGAGCACTGGAGGATACAGACAAAAAGCTTCAGAAAAATCCTTCTAAATCTCACTTGAGAAAAGAAAAGCCCTTCCCTAGTGTTCAGAGACACTGCACAAATCCCTCATTTCCCAGCTTCCATTTTACTGCATGCCAGCCCGGAGGTAATCCTGGAGCAGCAGCAACCATGATCGCTATGGGAGCTTGCAAGGGTCAAAACTGGGAGATTTCTTTCCACCCAAGAAAGCTACTATTCCAAGAAGAGATTCAAGCATGATTACATGACTTTTTTCCTGCTTCTGTCCTTCAGTGGCTAGCCAACATGTTTCAGTGGGTCCTTTTCTGATCAGAGGACTTAAGAAAGGAACCCTAGGAAAACGGAAAGTACTGGGGAGAGCCTGGAGAGAGAGGAACTTGGGAAGGTGATGCCACAGATCTCTGATGAACTGTGTTCACCTCTAAACTGAACATGGAAGGATCTGGTCCTAGTTTGTATCCCATAGGCTCAAGGAACAGCCAAGCAAAAAGAGTCTGGTCAGATGAAAGACCAAAAGCTGTTGAGTTAAGGTGAGAGTATTGTAGATACCACCTGACAACCATTGACATCTGAACTGATGCTGGAACCAGAGCCTAGCAACAGCAGTGTGATAGCTCTGACCTAAAGCTGTCTAAATTAGTAGCCTACATGGCGATCTGAATAAGAATTTCTCCTCTAGGCTCAGGGATTTGAGCACTTGATCCTCTTGTGGGGGCTCTGTCTGGGGAGCTTGTGGAATCTTTTGGAGGAAAAGCATTGCTGGAGGAATTACTTCACTGGGGTAGGGGGTGGGCTTTAAGTGTTTATTGTCTCTCTCCACTTCCTCTTTGCTCTCTTTCTGTTGTGTTGTCCTTGCTATTGAAGAAACAAACTACCTAATGCTGCTACCACATCTGCAGCTTGCGGGTGTGGGATAAACCTTCTGTATGCTGTCAATATGTTTTGTTCCCGTAGGTTAATAAAGAAGCTGCTTTGGCGTATAGCAAGGCAGAATAATGCTAGCAGGAAAGTCAAACTGAAAATACAAGAAAGAAGAAGGGCGGAGTTGGGGAGGTGCCAGCCAGCCGCCCAGTCAGGACATAGAGAAAATGAGGTAGAAGCCACAAGCCTCATGGCAAAATATAGATGAATAGAAATGAGTTAATTTAAAAGTAAGAAATAGTTAACAATAAGCCTGAACAATAGACCAAACAGTTTTAATATTTTAATTAATTTTAAGCCTCTGTGAGATTATTTGGAACCATGCAGTCGGGAAGTAAAACTCCGCCTCCAAATACAGCTTGCTGTTTGGTTCCCCTGCCATCATGGCCTCTTATCCTCTGGAGCCTTTAAGTTCTTTAAGAGAAGAGTTCTTTAAGTTGAAGGACTTCTTTAAGTTGTTCTTTTATCAGAGCAACAGAAAAATAACTAACACAGACTGTGAAATAAAAGTCTCCACATTGTTGCAGGTCCTAACAACACAGAGAGCCTCTGAGCCTAATACCCAGAAGGTGCAGGGTGCAGTGAGAACCCCACAGCCTCCGAAGAAAAACAAACACAGCATGCATGGGGAAGGCAATCGATGAACACCAGTTGTGAGATGGCACAGATCTTAAAATTATCTGACGAGGGTTCTGAAAATTGTTCAAACCAACAATTATGAACATTCTGGAATCAAATACAAAAAAAAAAAAAGACAGGGACTCACAGCAGAGAAATACAGTATAAAAGAGAGACAACTAGAAATTTTTGAAATAAAGAAAATTAGGGATTTTTTGTGCCAAATAATGAGCCTACAATTCACTGTAATTAAAGCTATGTATATTATCATGTGAAGAAAACATCACTGCAAAAGCCACTCCAGAGAGAGATCCTGGCACATATATGGAATTAATTTACTAAATGTGGCCTCATGCGTTAGTTTAAAAGTGATAGTACTGTCAACAAATGATGCTATGGAAACTGGTTCGCCATTTGGAACAAAGTAAACCTCAATTATACCTTATTTATTACATTAGATAGATTACTTGGATCAAATTTTTAGACACAAACTGTGAAATCATAAAAGTAATATAATAAACAACCAGAAGAAATCTGTGATAGTACAAGCTTACATATAATTATAAAACCATGCATTGAAATAAAAGCAAGATACTTTGCTTTATCTGTTATATCAATCTTTTTAAATGTACCGAGTAGTTGAAAAGTAAACATTTTCACAACTGTCAAGTGAGGTAGAAAATCAATACAAATTCATCAGAGGGAAGTTTGGCAGGCTCAACTCAGCAATTTTATGTATGAAAGTTTAACTTCCAGAGGTACGTGCTTATTATGTAAATAAGTGAAATAATTATGTAAAAGCCAAAAAAAATGGAGGGGGCACAAGTCTATTAGTATACCTCTGATCAGTAAAGGACAGCGAGTCTCTATAGGGGAACGCCGTGCAGCCACCAAACAAGAATGCAGTAATCGGTCCTTGGTAGTGGATGTCCGCTTGAGTTTTGTTGTTAGGAAAGAAAAGAAAAAAGATGAGTAAAATATGCTGCGTTTGTGACCCAAGTGTGGAGTGTGGACAGTTCGACAACAATATATCACATTTGCCTTTAACTTTACATAGTAATAGAATATGTTCAGTATATAATATACACACATATCCAGTGGTATTAAAAGCTGTTAACTTTCCTGTAGTACAAATAATAAAAACCCAGAGAAACATATTGGGGTTCAACCTGAAGACCAGAAAAGCAAAGCAGCTAAGCCACTAGAGAGTTCTTACCTCTAAGAAATCCTCGTACTGAAAGAGTTTCTGTCTCACAGGACAGTGGTGGCACATGCCTTTAATCCCAGCACTCGGGAAGCAGAGGCAGGCGGATCTCTGTGAGTTTGAGGCCAGCCTAGTCCACAAAGACACAGAGAGAAACTCTGTCTCAAATAAACCAAAAAAAAAAAAAAAAAAAAGAGTTCCTGTCTCATCCCTCATTCCACCTTATATCCACCTTATATTCCTCTCTAGTGCTGGAATTAAAGGCTAAAGCATTAAAGGCATGAGCTGGGATTAAAGGCATGGATCTGTTTCTGAATTGATCTTGTGTAACCTAGGGTGGCCTTGAACTCACAGAGATCCAGCTGCCTCCGTCTTCCCAAATCCTGGTTTTAAAGCTGTGTGACACCACGCCTGGCCTCTAGTGGCTTAGTTACATGCTTGGAATTTTTTTTAAAAGTTTATTTTATTTATTTATGTGTGTCTTCTTGTGTGCATGTGCCCACAGAGGCCAGAAGGTGTCAGATCACAGGAGCTGGAGTTTGGTAGCTGTGAGCCACCAGATGTGGGTGCTGACTATAAACTCAGGCCCTCTGCAAGAAGATTCCACACTCTTAACTCTGAGCCATCTTTTCATCTCTGTGCTTTCCTTTTAAATGTTTTAAATGTTTATTAAAGAAAATTTTATGTAATTAGAGAAACATTTTTTCCATTGAGTCATTGTAAAAAGCAAGCATAAATAACCACATGCGCCCCCTTCAAGACCACACATCTGTTTGAGTCTTCTCAGGTACCTTTTTGACATCTTCATTTCTCTGGAGGATGTGCTTTATTGCGACTCTCAACTTATTCAACTCCAGACAGGACTTGCCATTTTCTTCTCTGAAAATGGAAGATTCACTACTCGTTTATACCCTTCCCTGTCCTCTGTCCTCAAACCTCTACACACTGCTAATCTTTACTCGGTTAAATCTCTAGCGGAGGCATTATATAGGATTATCTAATTTCCTTGACTGATAAACCAAGAATTTATTTTGTAGTATATAAAGAGTCATTTTCCCTGCATTTTTGCCTTCATGATTTCTTGTTTTCTTATTTCCTTGGTTGTCTGTTAGGTCTAATAAAACTAATTTGGGCTCCCAACCAGTGATCTAAAACTTCTCTTGGTACTGTCAGGCATACCAGACACTAATTTCATCCTCTTATATAAATACCACTAAGACCTCCAACCTCTTCCAGTCTAGACTGCTGTCCCCAGTACCCACTCCTTCACTGCCCTTCCAGGACCTCCTGTGACTGTCATCCAGGGGCTTTCTTCTGCCACAAAGCTGTTTTAATCCCTCATTTTCTATTCCTCATTTTGGTGGGGCATATGCTCTGTTATCTTTTTGAGAAAAGCTCCAGACAGGTATAAGATTTTGGTGCTTAGAATAAATGAAAATATTCCTGACCCAACCTCTTACTAGGACTATGGTTTTAAAGAATAATTTATAGGCCATGATTTTCTTCTAGTATTTTGTGGCATTTTTCCTTTGTGTTGGTTCTTTTACAGGCTCTTATGTGCCTGACTCATTATTACTCCTGAGGATTAATCCTGCGGCTTTCAGGAGAGAATTGGGACTGTTCATGGGGGGGGGGGGTGTCTTGTCCTTTGTAAAAGTTTTTTTTTTCCCAATCCCATAAACCTGCTAAAAGCTCTGTTCACTCTGACCTTCTCAACTACTTGTGTCTGCTTAGCTTTCATTTTTTCATCCACAATGTTCAAATTAGTAAATAACACAAGAGAAATAATAGTGCCAAAAATGTTTGTGCTCCAAACTTTCCTTCATTTGAGGATTTTGGCTTTATAGATCTCCATTGTTTGATAGCCTCTGCAGTTCTGAAATGTTTCTACCAAGCAGAGAGATGACAGACAGGTAGATAAATAGATGATGATGATGATGATAGATAGATAGATAGATAGATAGATAGATAGATAGATAGATAGATAAACAGATAGAGAGGTAGATAGATATAGATAGGCAGAGAGAGAGATGGTAGATAATAGCTGCTCCAGTAGTTCAACATTAATGAATTTATTGTTGGCCTAATTTCCATCAATAAAAAACTCATTCTCAAACTGCGTGTTTTTTTAAGCCATTCTAGCAATTATGTGCTTTCTTTCCCTTCTATATGTGCATGTGTGTATGCCACTAGTGTGTGAAGGCCAGAAGACAGCGTCAAGTGAGGGTCCTTCCCTTCCACCTTATTTAAAGCAAGTGTCTAGCTTTCCTCTCTCTACTCCAGGCTAACTAGCCTGGAAGCTTCCAAGGATCTGCCTGTCTCACCTCCCTCTTGCTCTAGGGGTATGAGGGCATCAGAGGTGTGAGCTCTCTCTGGGTCTATGTGGGCTCTGTGGATCTAAACTTGGGTCGCCATGCTTGCATGACAAGTGTTTTACCCACTGAGCCATCTCCCCGGCCCACAATTCTGTTTACTCTGCCATTAGCCCTGTTTTAGAGCAGCCGTGTGCTCTCCCCTATCTCGAGCCTTTAGGGCACCCCTGGTATTAAGGGGGTTGCGTCTCCTTATTTCGTTGCTAGTGTGGTAGCCAACTTGTAATTTTATGTTGCTGCCTTGTGTTTTCCTGTTCACTTTAGCCCTTTTGGCCAATTTTCAAGTGATTTTTAAAGTAAATTGGGTGAATCCACCATCATTGCCCAGAACCTTTTAACTACTTTAAACTTGCAAGCACCTAAAGCTGTGAATATCCAAAGGATATATTCTTTCCTTTTCTTTTTAAATTTGTGTTATTTTATTGATTATTTAATTTTTTATTATTCTCTTGGTTAGCTCTAAATATTTTTATTATGATAAATTTATTTGTTCAGTAATAACTTTTAAGATTTTATATAAATTTCAGGATACTTAAGATTTTACATTTCCCTTATTGATTTATTGTTTTATTACTTTTGTATATATGCGGTGTTTTAGACAGAATCTCATGACGCTCAGGCTGGCCTTGGTCATGGTAGGTAGTTGAAGCTAGGCTTGAGCTAGCTTTTCATTCTTCCCATTTCACCTCCCAAGTCCTGGCAAGCATTAGTCACCACGACTTCTTTCTATTATGTTTTATTCCTTTTGTCATATTTTCAACAGAACATGTTTTCCAGATAATATCATTTTCAATGCAGTGAGGTTTATTTCATGGCCCATGTGCCACCAGTCTTAATGAGTGTCCCTCATATGCATGAAACAGTTACACATTATGGAGATGCTCGTTATAAAACTACATGTCAATTAAAATCAAGGTTTTTATTTATATTAGTAACACTTCAGTATCTTCAGTGCTTTTGTCTAATTGATGCATTAATTACTGAGAATTGAGATACAATGTAGAGGATTTTAATCTCCACTTTGGATTTGCTTAATTTGCTTTGTGATTTAAGATTGTTAGTTGAAATTGGGTTCAGGGTTATTTTATCTTCCTACCGAATTGTTCTTTTAACTATTTTCTATCGATTCCCCTTATCTCTTTGTTTTTGTTTTTGAATTTTTTGTTTTTTGTTTTTGCCATTAGGTCTGTTTCTTATGTTAGTAAAATCATGTTGCTTTTCATTTTCTTAGCATTTGATTTGAAGCATCTATTTCCATACTAATAGTCTGGACATTTCTGTAACTGTTTTAAGGTGTCTTTTGATCTGTAATATTTGGTCTTCAAAGTGTGCACTTGAGTCTCAGCTTTTCTCCTTTAAATACAGAATCATATTTATAGCTATTATTTTAAATATTTTAATTT
This sequence comes from Alexandromys fortis, assembly GCF_014885135.2. Taxonomy (NCBI): domain Eukaryota; kingdom Metazoa; phylum Chordata; class Mammalia; order Rodentia; family Cricetidae; genus Alexandromys; species Alexandromys fortis. The sequence continues at coordinate 1,124,413 of NW_026067915.1, read as the reverse complement.
TTATAATCTTATTCTAATTGTTATATTTATTTAATTATATTTATTTCATTTTTCTACATTCTAAAATGAACTCTTTAGACACTCTTTAGGATAACCTGCTCTACCCAGGACACTGGTGTGCTGTTATGCATGCATGTGCATGCATGTGTGCACATGTGTGGACATACACACACCCATGTTCTGGATCAATCTACTCCTTTTCAGGGATGTGATGATGAGCCAGCACTGGTGTGCTGTGATGAGAGTGTTTGTGCACACACACACACACACACACACACACACACACACATGTCCTGGGTCAGTCTACCCTTTTCAGGGATGTGATTATTTTTCCTTGTAGATGGTTAGAAAAGTTGCCTTCTATTTCTGTGTTCTCAGCACTTGTGTGAGTTTGCAAAAAATAACTGAGTAATACTTCTGGTTGCAAGCAATGCAAACCTGCTAAAAACACACCAGTTTCAATTTCCCTACTTTAATTATTTTATTTATCATTTTCTTCAAACATCAATATCCCTCCCATTATGCGCTCCTGGTGGATTAAATCCCCTTTACCTGGATTCAGGGGATTGGTTAGTGGAAAGAGCACTGGTTGTGCAAGCATTAAGACTAAAGTTAAGATCCCCAAGATCGTGGCTGCCTGCAATCCCTGCACGCAGGAGGCAGAGACTGAGGATCCTGGGACAAGCTGGATAGTTAGACTAACTCAAGTCCAAGGGCTCTGAGTTCAGTGAGAGATCCTGCTTCAACAAATAAAATAAAGAGTGTCCCAGGAAGACAGGATACCAACTTTGGCTTCTACATGCATGCACACACATATCCTACACATGTGTGCCCCCACATATGTGAACGAATCCACACAAAGACATACCATACATACATACCTTTAAAAAATTCTTCTGAAACAAGTATTGTATTTCTTTCTGAGAAAAAAATCTTAGAGTAAAAGATTCTTTTCTTCTTTGTTTTTCTAAAAAGTTTTCTTCAGTTTGCCATCACAGTTAAATAATAACTTATAGGTCATACTATTATTGCTTTATAAATTGTCCTGGGATCCTCATAATCTGAGAGCTACACTCTTAGGGCATCTTGCCTTTTCTCTGTAGTTCCTCCACGTTGTTTCCTACACCTCCATGTGTGGCACTGTATGTTCTGCCCTCATCACTATGTGTTCTTTAGCTCTTGTCACTGTGATAAAACCCCTGATATGAACAACTTAAAGAGAAGAATTATTTATTCTGCCAATTTTGAACAGGTCTAATGGAAATCATTCCATCTCCCAGAAGCCCTCTCAGATTCTGTTACATCACCTTCCTTCAAATATCTACAGCACTTTGTAGTGTGGTAGTTATCATAGCCTAGTTTTCGTTATAATTATTTATGTATACTTTTCAAACTAAAATATTGTCTTAGTCACTTTTATATTGTTGTGAAGAGTCACCTTTTATAAGACAACTTGTAAAAGAGTTTATGGGGTACACGGCTCCAGAGTGTTGGAGTCCATGACCATCATGGCGGGGCGCATGGATGGCAGCATGCAGGTAGGCATGGCAGTGGAGCCATAGATGAGAACTTACATCCTGATCCACAGATATGAGGCAGAGAGAGATAACTGAGAATGGTCTGTGCTTTTGAAACCTCAAAACCTGCCCTCAGTGACACATCTCTTCCAATAAGGCCACACCTCCTAATCCTTCCCAAAGGGTTCCAACAAATGGGAACCAAACATTCAAATATCTGAACCCACGGGAGACAGGCATTCTCATTCAAACCACCACACATAGGTCTAGAGTCCATCTTTTATTCTTTTTATTTTTGGTCCTCTCTAACAACAAGTACTATTCTTTTTATAGGGAATTTTCTCAACAAATATTCACTAAAGGGATACAAATATGATTATGCCCAATACTCAACAATAGTTCATTCTGACTTTGATTTTCTTACCATTGCCTGATTTTTATAGTTTGGTTTTTGAAATAATAGCCCAAGGACATTCTATTTTTTCAGTTTCTATTGTTTATTTATTTGTTTAACAATACACAGAGGATTAAAACAAACCTCAGAGCTTGGCAACTTTCCAAAAACACTACTCACTGTTTTGACCTTTCAGGTTGCATTGAGCTCAGTCAGCTGAATCCTCCACTGAGCCTTGGCAGTGGGACATGAACAGACTGGTAAGGTCATGGGGACGCTGTCACATAATTGTTCCAAGTCTTCTAGGATGAGCTGCCTCTTGCTCTTGTGAGATTTTGGCAAGACCTTGCCTTATCATCCTTTGGCATGGTGGGTACCACATGGAAGGCACTCAATTGATGTTTACTGGATTGAGTTGAATTACTCTTAGCTCCTGGACTCATAAACCAGAATCAAAACTTGGCATGTCCTAGAAAACATATCACAAAGGGCTAATCACTTTGCCAAATGCCAGGGAGCTCCTGTAAATTGTGACCAGCCAAGGGCCAATTGTAGAGTGGGCAAGGTCTTTCCATCTACAAATTCACTCCACTGCTGTTCTTCTCTTTGCTACAATGGAAATCCAGAGTTTCCACATATTGTGAAATCCTTCCCATGGTCTAACTTATTTTTAAGCATTTATAAAGTAAATCTGCAACTGCAAAGATTCTTGGTATGTTCTCAAATAATTGCTGAAATTGATTTTATAAAACTAACCTGTATAATTGGAGTGATTATGACCCAGTGGCCATAGCTGACTGAAATTTATTAAACAGCCCTCATAATCTAGTTGTCCCCATGTAAAAACAAAGCAGCAATGTAGCCCTGAAGATCACAATCACTGCTGAGCCATTTTTTTTTCTGTAAGACCTTCTATGTGATGCTTTGGGCCAGCTGATGGCTTCACATACCCGAAGGGTGGTCCTGGGCAATGTGAGACCTCTCTACCTAGACAAATGGATAAAACAAGAGTCAAAGTGGTGCAGTGTTAGGTTTAATATTTTGTGTCTTGACTACAAACTTTTATAAATATATGGGAAATTTTAAAAATCACCCATAATTCTACCAACCCAAAATTGTATTAGTTTGGTAACCATCATTTGTATACTTTTTGAAAACAGAGTTTGTCTCTTCAGAACAACCCTGAGAGGAGGGCATGATGGTGCATGCTTACATCCCCAGAACTCGGAAGGTGGAGGCAGGAGGATGGGGAGTTCAAGATTAGGGTCGGCTACATGCTGAGTTAGAAGCCAACCTGGCCATAGGGAAGGCAGAACAACCTAGCTCTGGAGGTGGACAATGGAGAGGTAGCTATCTGGGCTTTGGTGTCATGGGACCACACAGTGACTATAAGCACTCTTCAAACCTATTTTTGTCCAGTGATGTTATCAAGGATAAATATGGTCTTCCTGTTGGAAAGTACAAAAAGAAGGAAAGGAAATGCCTTGAGCCCTGTCATTCCAGCGGGTTTGTCCTCTTGACTCTCTCCTCAGCTCTCACCTTGTGTGTCCTTAATGAAGTCAGAGCCACCAGGCTCCAGGCATTTTAACTAAGCAATACTTTGTTTTGAGTTCGTATTGGAGATTTAGTAGAGTGAAGCAATTTATCTGCCTCATCATAGGCGGGGGTTGGGGCTAGGAGCTAAGGGTAAGGTGGTGATTTTATTTCCTACTACCTTGTCTTCTGGTGGGGTCAACCACACCCCTGCAACCCTGCCTGGGCTCGCGGGATGCTGTGGCTACATCTGCACTGGAGCTGCAGCTGCTTCTGCACAGGTGGGAGCGCAGCCCTCCCTGACTGTCCATGGGCTGCGCAGTGGGAACTCTAAGTAGCTGCTTTTTCAGGCTCACATCACCGCCCAGGGCAGACCTGGGAATGGTTATCGGCCCAGAGCTGCAGGCGAAAGGCTAATCCAGTGCTGGAAGGGGACGCTGGTAGTTAAGCCCTTTAATGGCCCCCATCCTATGATAATTAGTCCTGGCCTGGAGCTAGCAAACCCGGAACCCCTCTAACCTGAAACGGAGCCTCTTCCACTACTGGTGCTAATGCCCGGCACAATGAAAGCTGGACTAATTCACTGGGTAAACACCCTCTCCAGTTGCTTACAAGCTGGCTTATTTCAGACCCAAATCAAATAGAAGGGCGGCCAGTGAGTGGAAAGAAAACCAAATATTTAAGGACCCATTTTACCTTAAAGCCCACAATTCCCCAACACACCACACCCCTGTGCCCCAGGAATGTTGCTTGGGGTGGTGAGTTATGTCCCCCCCCTTTTTTTTTTTTTTTTGAGGTAGGTACTTGGCAGTGGGAACAACAGCCATCAAGAAGTCTTTCCTCAACCTGGTACTTTCTGTTCTCTTGATAGTCACAGGACCACAACCTCTGAACAGAGGAGGCGTTTACTAAATTTTCTTAGCCTTTGAAAAGCTGAGAGTCAGTGCTCAACAAAGGTTTAACAAAGATAGGTTCCCATTTTTATCTCAGAAAATTCTAGACTAGTGGTCCTCAAATTCCAGGTGCATCACTTGGAAGACAGTAAAAACTGGTCCCAGAATAGTTTGTGTCAACTTGGCACAAACTAAAGTCACTTAAGAGGAGGGAAACTCAATTAAGAAAATACCTCTATTAGATTGAACTGTAAGCAAGCCAAGGGACATTTTTCTTAATTAGTGTTAGATGGGGGAGAGCCCACCCAATTGTGGGTGGTGCCATCCATAAGTGAGCAGGCTGAGCAAGTCATGGGGAGCAAGCTGGTAAGCAACATCCCTCCACGGCCTCTGCATGAACTTCTGCCTCCAGGTTCCTGCCCTCTTTGAGTTCCTGCCCTGACCTCCTTCAAAGAACAATGATGCCAAAGTGAAGCCAGATAAACCCTTTCCCCTCCGGGTTGTCTTGATGGATGTTTCATCACAGTAATGGTAATCCTAAAACGCTAAGTCCCCCAACTTCAGTTTTTCATCCAATAGGGTGACTATAATGGTTGCCTAGAGAACCTATGGTCTGGAACAGGGCTCAGGAAACTTTTCTAAAAAGCAAACGCGTGAGGAGGGAAAAAAACTTCAGGCTTTCCGTACTGTGCGGCCTGTCTCACTTGCTCACCCGTGCCATTGGCGCACAGCCTTCCAGGTATGGTTCTGGGATGAGACCCTCGCATCATTTCTGCACACTATGAATGCTTCTAACTTACGCTTTGTCCAAACATTTAAAAACTTAAACCCATCCATAACTTGCAGACTGTGGAAGTCAGGCTTTGAGGCAGATGTGGCTCCTGCTTGCCCACCCACGGTCTAGAAGGGTACGGTTAGGAAAGGGTCGGCTCACCATCAGCGGTGGCACAGAAGACAGCTGAGAGCCTAGCAGTAGCAAGTACGGAAATAACGTGAAGAAAACTCCTGTGTTTACAAACCCGACTCCTCGTTTCCAAACACCAAGTGTTGTACATGCCAAGCATTGTTCTAAGCTATGGAACTGGAGTTGGAGGAAACCAGGACCTGTCTTGACACCCTCTACCCTCCCCCGCACCAACTCTATGGGTGATGCTCGACTTTGCATCAGTTCAAAGACTGTGAGGTGGGACTTCCCAGTCCTGGCACTCATTTTCCTGAAGTCACAGACTATTTTTTGAGTTGATGACCTAACTATATTTAGGAATCTATACCATGAGCTCAGCCTCCTACTAAGAGCAGCAGAAAGTGGGGAAGTCAATCAGGAGATTGGATCCTGAGCCAGAAGGACAGCAATGGCATTTTATTAGTGCAAAAACCTTCCCTTTAAGAACCACGAGCAGTGACTTTATTAGATCAAAACTTTATTAGATGTCATCATAGGCAAGCAGCTTCTTTGTTTAGGAAGCCAAGATGAAAACCAAATCTTCATTTCTAGGGAGGGACACCGCGTTGTTTTTCATGGAAAAATGAAAAGATACAAAATGTCCCTGTATGTCAGGCAAGTGAGGACTCCAAAAACAGACTATTCTGTATAATCTGGAAAACCAATGGCAGCACCGGAGTGATACTGGATCTCCATCTTTCATGAGTTTAGGGGAAGGGTAAAACGTATTGCCTTAACCCCCCTCTGTTCACTAGGATTCTCACCTCTCACAAGGCAAAGACCATTTGTCTTCAGTGTTGGACACAGATAGGTAGGCAAATGTGGGCTGGCATACTGCCATAGCATCTGCTTGGACTTGATCATACCTACTATGGAACACAGAGTCAAGGAAAGGACATACATAAGTCAGGTGATTTGAATGCTGGCCAAGCTACTTCCTAGTGTGGTGAGCTGGTGCAAATCATTTAAAATTCCTGACTCTTAGTCCCATCATCTATCAGGAAAATAAAACAAAACAATTAAAAAAAACCTGTCTAAAGTCAAAGGGTGTTTGTAAGTACTAAATTATAAAATCTAACAATGGGTGTGTCTAACATACTGTCTAGAACTGTCAAGAAACTTGATCATTCTGCCTCTTTTAAAGTATAAATATTAATTGTGTGAATTTCTTATTTTACCTGACCTCCATTTGACTTCTTTTTAGGTGTTCTGGAATGCAAATTTATTGTGGGCTATGGTGTGGGAACTGACATGACCTGGGATGCCCTCTCTATGCTGTGAATATGTTTTATTACTATTGGTTAATAAATAAGCTGCTTTGGCCTATGGCAGGGCAGAATATAGCTAAGCAGGAAAGCCAAAGCAAATACAGGCAGAAAGAAAGTGGAGAAGAGGGAGATGCCAGCAGCTGCCAGAGAAGCAAGATATTAGGTAACAAGTCACGAGCCTTGTGGTAAAATATAAAAGTAAGAGCTAGTTAGTAATAAGCCTGAGCTATCAGCCAAACTCTTATAATTAATATCAGCCTCTGAGGGTTTATTTGGGAACTGGTAGCAAGAGAGAAACTTCCAGTTACAGTCACATTCTTTTGCTTAGCTTTTCTGAAAGATGTAGATAAGTGTGTGGCTCTACAAGGACCCAGCAAAGATGGAAGGTGTGTCCCTCTAAGCTGCACTGGGTATAAACTAAAAGGGTATAAACCAAAAGATTCAAGAGGCCAGGAAGCCTATTAGCTCTGTGCTCTGAGTGGGACATTTAATAGGTGTGAGGGACTCTGAGTTCAAGGGAGAGCAGTAGAAAGGCAGACACGATATCATTAGGTTAAAAGTTACAAGGCAGCTTAGAGCACCAAGAGGGATATCCAAAGCATCAAGAATAGGAACTGTGGCCTGCAGCTGCTCTAGTTAGACAATGCTTCTCTCTGAGAGCCCGTGATTCTTGCTGCTGAATTGTACAGTTTTTCATATCCACTATCACTATGATATCCATTGCTCACCTATGTGGGTCTGGGATTCCCACCTTCAGTTTCTAGTGAACCTCTCTGCCTTTGGCTCTTGCTTTACTTCATAGATGCACATAAGGCACCACTTCCTACCCTTTCCCTAGACTCACAGAAGGTGGAGATCTAGCAGTGCCCTGCTGCTACTGTTCAGTTTTCCAGACTAAGACAGAATGAGGGGGCCCACCGTGTTTTTAATCCTCATGTTCTAGCTTTTGGTTTTGGTTGCTCGCTTTGAAATTCTGCTTGGTTTAAACATGAAGCTGGAATCTTGAGTCTTGGAACCTAGGCTGAGCTGCGATCGTGTGGTCTTGGCTATGGGCATAGATACAATGGTAATCTGAGATAACTTTGTGGGTGAAACTAAAAATGGGAGCCAAGCTCATGATCCCTGGCATCAGTGGGAAAGAGTGATGCCATCATAGAAGAGAGCGATGTGGTAGAGGGTGTTTTTATAGAGGGAGGGAGGAAGAGCTGTTAAGGGCACTGAGTTGGTGTGGTGTTCATGTGGCCTCTTGTTTTCTGACTAATAACTATGGCGTGATGGATTTGAGCAGAATTACCATCCTGCCTTGGGCTCTTTTATTAAGCTGCAGGATGCTGTATTCTTGGGATTGGCTATAGAGGTGGGATGTGTCCCTTACAGCTATAGACTGAGGTGGTGCTAGAACCCTCCCTAGAGATTCCCACCCTCTTTTCCTCCAGATCCTTGCTCCCTGTGGCGATGAGGCTCTGTACTCAGGGCTCACAGGTAGAACCCTGGGACGATTAAACATCCATGTTTATGGAACACTTGTCAACAGGTGGCACAAGGAACTTTTAGTCTGTTTGTGTGTTTCCATCTTCATATCAGACCTCTCCAGCTGTTTGGGTGGCCACATTAATCAGGAAGCTGATCGAGGGAGGTGGTGGAGGTCTTCCCAACTCCCGACACTCTACGTATTCAAATATGAACTAGATTAGAGCACTTTGAGTCAGGGAGGCAGGAATAATAATCATAAGGCCCTACATTTCTGGATCCTTTTTGTCTGCCTCCAACAAAGAAAGAAGACACTGAGGATATGTCTGAGAGGTATATCTCAGCCGTAGCCAGGAAAACCCGGTAATTGTGGTCACTGGTAGACACAGGCCAGCACCATCTAGTCACCGCACAATCCACATTAGCTGAGCAGAGCATGCATGAGAACACTTAAGAAGTCTTGGCCACATTGCTTTTTTTTGTTAATCTCCATATTTCACTGAAGCCCAAAGAAGGCAAGATCAGTGTAAAAGGGAAGGTAGGAATTGCTAAACACAGCAACCCTCTTTTCTCTCCTCATGGTTTAGTCCCTACTTTCTGCCCGCTCCAGTTTTAGATGAAGGCTCATATCTTCTGAGTCTCAGTTTCCCCTTCTGTGGATGGAGATGAGAAGTCAGGCTGTGTTTGAGGGGATGGAGTGGGGAAAGGGTAAAAAGCATTGCGCACAAAGCCCCTCGAACACGGAAATACCGTACATCAGTAAGTGCTTAATAACGAATTTTATATGAAGACAACGATGCTACTGCCTGCCCAGGGTTTCTTGGAATTTTCCAGATTTCTGTTAGACAAGTTAATCCTCAGTTCTATGTTATCAACTCTGTCAGCCAGAAAGAAAATCTCGGTCTCCTCGAGATAGTTAATGAACAATGAAACAAGATATAAAAGCATCATTTGGATATTTCAAGTTCAAAGGCTTATCTAAAGTAGTAGGCTCTTATAGAGAGCTTAAATCAGGTATATACAGGAAATCTCAGCTGTGCCGGGGGCACTTTTCACTCTCTAATGTAGAAACGCTGGGCTTGGAAGGAAATAACTTCTGTTATCATTGATAGAAATGTAAAGTTATGTTATGATACATACTGCTGGTCCTCCAGGCACTTTTCCGATGAGTATTTACATCAGCCCACTTATCAGATGTTTGACTCTATTAAGTGGTGCTCAACTAGTTTTCCTCTGAGTAGGCACTAGACAAGATGCCTATCACGGCAGAACAGACCTCCTTGCTAGGAGTCTAAAACCAGCAGCTTCTTTCCTGGGGAGCGTTGTCTAGAAATATTCTACATTGATTACAGTTGTCCAGCAGGGAGCTCAAATAGTCATTTATTTATTCATTGCAGGAACCGAGACAGAGTGTCATTATTCATTACCAAATCTTGAGCACAGAAGATTGGATATGGCGATTCGTGTTCCAGAGCTAGGAAGGTCTTGTCTCAGAGTCTGAGCATGACTGAATTGTTGCCCGTGATAGGTTCTAAAAGGTGGATCCATACCCGGACATTGTAGAAAGAATGTAAGGCTCAAGGTTTAGGCATAGAAACTAAGTATAGAGCTATGGTTCTGGGACTTGAGTCCGGGCTGGAATGTAAGCAGAAGCAATTCCCACCAGACTACAAACGCAGAAGGACTGAAGAGAGGGCCTGATAGATGTAGGCCAAAGATAGGCCCACACCTTGGGCGCTAGTCATTGAAAGAAATCTAAGAGGGCAATTTGGCCAAATGCGGGCCTGAAGAAATGACCATCTAGTGTGAGCCTGGGCTTGCCCCCAGTGCTTAGATGATCAGTACAGGGATAACCAGGTCTAGAATTGTTACAGACATTGACCTCAAACAGGGTAGGGGGCATAATCCACTGATCTGAAATCCATGCCAACAAGGACTAAGTGTGGTGGTTCAGTCCTTGTTGCTGGTCTTGCCCACTGCAAAGCCTTCCTTCAGGGACCCGAGACCCTGAGTTTCCTGGGATAGAGGCATCCTCCCAATTAAGATAAAATCATCCAAGCCGGGCGATGGTGGTGCACGCCTTTAATCCCAGCACTCGGGAGGCAGAGGCAGGCAGATCTCTGTGAGTTCGAGACCAGCCTGGTCTACAGAGCTAGTTCCAGGACAGGCTCCAAAGCCACAGAGAAACCCTGTCTCAAAAAAAAAAAAAATCTTCAATTTCCAGGTCCCATGATCCCATGCTTGCTTTTTTCAAGAATAATAACCAATTGTTCCTAATATCCACTATGGTGGAAGGCATACAAGCTAAAATTGGTGGGTAAAGATGCCCTGAACAATGGAAGTTGCTGAACAATGTGTAGTTTCCAGGGCACATGTGTCAGGGAGGGTTGCTGGGCATGTGCCTTTTTAAACCTTTCTTTGGGCCTTACCTCTGCCTTCTCTCTTCCCTTTCTTCACTCCCTTTTTCCCATGCCTTGATTCCATACTGGGACTCTGATGTGGTTACCAGGACTACAATCATTATTTTTATTAACACGGGACAACTCTGAGGCTATCCACTGTGCTCTAAGGACGACAGGATGGTAGCAGCTGAATCCCAATCTCAGCTATCACAAGTTACCGTGTATCCCCTTGAAGTCACCGTGGCTTGGCGTCTGTACTTTGCAGCTGGACTTAATTCTGATTAATATACACATTTACCAACTGGGCAGCTTCTGGAAAGAACGGAAGGTTCCATGGAGAGGAAGAGGCTCTCTCCTTTTGGCGGATCTGCTTCACTTAACAGCCCTGAGGAGATCCCTCACTTGGTCACTACCATCTCCAGTTGGTTGGAGAAACAGTGTCTAGAAGTTCTAACAGTCAGTCAGAGTAAACAGAGTAGAAGCTCCATCTAGAATGTTCTACCTTGGTGCACCTGACCCTTCTCATTCACCCAGAGGGCTGCTGAGTCAGAGACCTTCCTTCCTGAGCCCCTATGGAAGCTTACTAACTTTCCTACTATTGTAGTGTGCCTCTTGATTTACAACACAACACAGAAGGAGGAATTCTGGTCTGGCAATGGTCATTTGGCACTCCAGAGTCAGAACCGGGCAGAACCATCCTGTTGATAGGATAGTATTTAAGGCCTGGGGAAAGGCGATGAAGAATTCTGGGTCTTAAGAATGAGTAATCCGAGGGCCTGATATTTCCTGAACATTCCAGAACTTTCTCACTTTCGAAAATTTAGTCCTCTGCTTCTGAATCCAATTTCTGTTAATTCTATAGCAGGAAAAAAGTCTGTTTTTGAGACACTGAGGGGCGAGGGTGCTAAAAGTTGAAGGCCTCTGCCAAACTTTGTGTAAGCGCTCTGTTACCTTCTTGCAGATAGACACATACCTGAAGAACACTTCTCTCCCCTTACTCCTCAGCTTACATAATTAATCACGTACACATATGTGTACTATAAATTATAATTGCCCATATAAGCTCTCACATACCGGCGGCAAATGCTTTCCAGGACGCCGGGGTCTACACATTCTGTTTTTTCCTACCTTGATCTCCCAAGTTCCCACATCTGTGAAAGGCCCATTAAAGAAATCATTTCCCCCCCCCCCCCCCCCCGATAGCGCCGCACACCTGGTAATAAATAATATGATCATTGCCTACCAGGCACGGCTAGGAAGACCCGGGTGATAAATAGAACGACTCCTCGCCTCTCCTCTCCACGGGCTCCGTGGTGAGGGCGACAGAAGAGAGTTCGCTATTAAAGAGCGCACATAGCCACAGGCAAATTCTCTTCCCCGCTTCTCCTTGTGGAGACCTTTCCTTAAGAGCTGAGATTGCTCTGATGGTTCAAGGTGCTATTGAGCTCTACCGGGGACAATTACAAGACTCCAGTTGCAGCATCTGAGGCCGATGCTTGTGTCTGATAAGGTTGCTTGAGAATAATGCTGAGGAGAGAGGCCTGATAATGGGTTGTTGAAAGGATGGGACGAAACATCTTTGCCCAGAGCCTGAAGACAGAAGCAGCTGCTGTTGCAGAAGGGCCTCCCCCACCTTACCTCAAATTCTTTTCCATTTTTATTGCATTAAAAAAAAACACTCTCTAAACACGCACTTCAGAAATGATTTTTTTTTTAGCTCCAAGCTAGTAACCCCGTTCACCAACTGATTTTGTACTATGAGAGGTTTTAAGAATAATTCTGCCTTTCTCATTCAGATTTTCTCCTTTCTACTATGTGCTGAGAAAACCTGCCCAAGAACAATTGTTATATTTTGGTCCCTGTCTCCCTCCAGTTGTAGAATTTGCTACCTACCTAATTCTTTGACTTTAAAAAACCTTTTACAAAACCAAATAATAAGAAACAAATCCAAGGTCTTTCTTTTGTGGAATTTTCCTTTTCTCTTTGTATCACACTCTCTGTCATCTGTTAGGTATGAGCTCTCTCTCTCTCTTTCCTCCCTCCCTCTCTACTTCCCCCTCCCATTTTCTCTCCCTCCTCTCTTTTCTTTCTGTTAGGATTTGATGGAATATGTCTGCTCAAAGTTAGCAGGGGTGATTGTGTGCAAATACAATTTAAGATAAAATATTTGAATTTAGCTGTTTTAGGATGCTTATCCTAAAGAATTCCAGAAGCAAGTGAGTTGCCTGGCTTGTGCCCTCAGTGTTTCATGAAGCTGAGCTTTCCTGCTTGGTAAAAACAGAAGCAGGAGTGCAGGTGTGGAGGGGTGTGGGGCAGTGTCAAGCGGCTCTGGCTGACTTTAGTCCTGTGCCGGTCCATTGTTTGATGGCCGTTCTATGGTGACTCAAACTGAGCCAACACCGGCTCAGATCAGAAGGTGTATAAGAGCTGGATGCTAGCACCTGAGAATATAACTAGTCTGCAGTTAACGCAGGGAGGTATATATTAGATGGATAACACAGGGTAATGATCAAGTTCAAGGTCATGCGGTGTAAGTGCCAGGTGCTGGTAGAACCCATAGTACCAGGAGAATGGTGATGGTATATCTAGGCAGGGCTTCCTTTGAGGACAAGGTAGGGGTTACGGATACAGGTCAGTAGTAGAATACTTGCTTATCAATCGCAAGTCCCTGAGTTCAATTCCCAATTCTGTCACAAATGTGTGTGTGTGTGTATAGGTGTGTGTCAGAGAGAGAGGGGGGAGGGAGGGAGAGAGGGAGAGAAAGAGAGAAAGAGAGACAGAGACAGAGACAGAGAGAGATATTTTGGTTGTATTCTGATGAATAAGAGAATTATGGGCTTCCAAAGAGAAGGCACACACATCCAGTCATCTCCTCCAGGGCTGCTCTGTGAACTCATGTCTCTGGAGCCTACTGAGTCAGAATGTTGAAGAACTCTGTGAAGTGTCCTGAAAGCAAAGATTAATCCAGCTTCTAGGTTCTATTTTGAATCCACATGAACGCTGGCCTATATTGGAGGGCACTGGGTTGACATCAGCTCCTGTACCATTTGTTCATGATTTGTTTCTTATTGGAAATAGAGTAATGACAAACCTTCTCCATCCGGCTAGGATTCCAATATACTGATGAGGAAGCACAGAGAAAATCAGAGCTGGACACCAAGCCCAGCCCTCTTTGCCTGTACACCACTAGGTTCAGCTTTGAATACCCTCTTTCCCATCCCAAACCTCCCATTCCTTGTCTGAAGAATGTATTACCTGGGTCCAAAGGTTCTTTGGGCCTGCAGAATCAGTGCCTTGTGGCTACTACCATGAAGCCAGTCATGCATGCTTGCCCAGAGACAGCTTATGGAGTTGTGGAGTCGGCAATCACAAACACTCTTTCCTGGGTTGCAGGACTTTCAATATCTCCTTTCCAGTGTAGACAGTAGATAAGAGCCAAGCAAGAATCTAGAATTAGGAATTTCTAGTCATGAGAGTGAGCAGCTTCATTCCAGGGGAGAGTCTTAGATTGTATTACTGTGAGGGCTGATCTGCTATATAGCATCACTAGAAGAGAAAATACGGGAATAGAGCCAGAGAATAGAATCCATAAAGTTTAAACCGAGAATGCTTTTTAAGAATAAATACTGGTCCTCATACTTGCACATAGGATGAACACCCATTAAGTCAATCCTTCCTAATGCCTTCTCAGAGAAGCAAGGCTGCCGAGCACTGGCTCAATAGAATGAGAAAGTCCCAGAGGGTGTTTGGGTGTTTTGTGCATTGAGCTCAACCAACTCACTAGGGTCCAGATCGGGTGTGAATATAAGACAAAATATTCCCAGCTAACTTTAATTTAAGGCCTTCTCTTATATTAATGCCCATTGACTGGTGGCTTTTCCGTGTTTTAATGTTTATATTGTTCAGAAGCATGGGAAGTAAATGCATCAAATACATTCATAACTTTTTGGTCCAGACATTTTCATATAAAAATATGTACTGTAGTTGTAGTCTGAAGGTGTTAAGTGCTGAGGACATTGTCTTCTTAGGATGTCAATAATCATCCATGTATCAAAGCAGGTCCAGAAATGTCATTCTGTAGTTGTCATTTTTGGAAGGTACTGTCTTATGTACGAGCCAGAGTGCTGTGGTTAAAACATTCTCCTGGAGCACGGCTCTGTATCAGGAACTCTCTTGGAGTTTAAATGAGAAATGCCCCCCATAGCCTTGAATGTTTAAACACTTGGTCCCCAGTTGGTGGTGCTCTTTAGGGGGAGATTAGGGAACCTTTAGGAGGATGTGTCCTTGCTGGCAGAAATCGATCTCTGAGGGTGGGCTGTGAGAGTTCATAATCTCACCCCAGTTCCAGTTTTCTTTCTCAGTATGTGTTTGTCATTGAAGATGTATTCTCCAAAATTCCTGCTCTTCTGACTGCTGAGATGCCTCTGTCACAATTATGGACTCTCCTGGAACCATAAGCCAAACTAAACTCATCTGTGAGTCTTTTTGTACATGGTGTTTCAGCAAGAGAAGAGTAAGTAGAACAGGCTATAAGGGAGGTGGAGAAGGCACACATTCTGGTCCACACATCACAACTATTCTTTACTGTGGCTTTGGAAATTGGAGTTCTCATCAGTCATCTAATTACGGGATGGTTTTAGGGTGCAGTTCAGCTTAGAAGGAAGACAGCTTATGAGGCACTTTGTATCTACTCCTCTCAAATTCTAAGATTAAATGTCTGTCAGGTTTTTCAGTGATTCAAACTAGCATTCTCTTGCTGAGTTTGACACAAACACGTTTGTAGAATTTATCTTTCTTAACTCACTTTGATTGCCCAGAGTCCTGTACTCATTTATTATACTTCATCATTTCAACTTTTCAAAGGGATCTGAACTCTTCCCACATAAGCCCTGACTGTATGTTCTGTCTTACACTGCTGGAAAGGATTTGGTTTTCATGTATGTCAAGAAGATAGCCATCTTTAAAATAACAAAATTTAAAAGAGTTTGTATTGAGGTTAAGAACATATAAAGAATTTCTTGTTTGTAAATTAAGTAAACATTTGGAATCTCAATATTAGATTTGTAAATTTAAGAACATTTGCATGTTTTCAAAAGCATTTGTAAGAGCTGAAGCGATGGCTCAGCTGAGGTCAAAATCTCTTGCTGTGCTTTCAGAGGCCAGGAGTTTGCTTTCCCAGCACCGACAGAAGACTTTTCATAACTTCCTGTAACTCTGCCCTAGGGGATCTGATGGCCCCTTCATGTCCCCACAAACACCTGTATTCACCTATACATACCCACGTACAACACACATACATTTAAAGACTCTTTTAAAATCTTAACAAGTTTCTATACCTCAGAGAATTTCTCTTTTAAAGAGATGTAGGTCCTTAATGTTAGAAAATCCCAAAGGATTCCATAACAATCATTTCAGAAAACTCCCACTCCCTGTGAACTTTGAAAGCTTCGCCATGTTTTACAAGTGCCTTTAGATCAATCAGTCAGTGTGAAAGCGGAAGTCAGGGGAGACAGCCGTGAGCCCTGGGTTATTAAAGAGAATAAGTAGCTATTTTCCCCACGGAGACATCCCCTGTGTGCTCCTGAAAGACTTTTGAACACCGATACCCTCCCACATTACCCGGAAGTGAAGACTCCCAGACTCCTAGCTCCCATCCAAAGAGCGAACAGGTGGTAAAAGCTCTCCCCAGCTCTAGAGGTTAGTGTTGGGGACTCTTTTGTACCATTTCTTTTAGACACAAGCAAGGGGAAAAAAATCTTTTCATTTTCTAGAGTTCTAAAACTTATTTTTTAAATTAAAAATTTTAAGCCTAGGATTTACAAGTTAGCTATTAACTTTTAAGAGTTTCATTATAGTTTTTTTAAAATCATAATTACTTGAGGAAAGGGGGAAAGGAGTGTCTACTTTATTCCTAATGGAAACTATACATATAGATGAAGAGTCTATATAAAAATGAAGCCATGCTTATATTAATATTGCCTAACTGATATTCAATAACTCACCCTTCTCTATCCCATTGTCCATATTTAAATACTTCAAAAAGAATTCTAATCAAGGGGAAATTAAAAGGGAGGAAAGACTGGGGCTGGGAGAAGAAGGTTCTAATCCCACTATCTCTTAATATTTCAAAGTGTCTTTTATTTTCTTAATAAAAGGGTGAGAGAAAGAGAGGGGGAGAGAGAAAAGGGAATTAATCCAGTGCTCTGAAATGCCCTCTCATCTCAATGCTTTAAATAAATTCTAAGAGAATATCACACATGAGAAAGCTATTTATGGCCAATGGCCGGGCTTCACTTTTGCTTCTCAGCTGTGCCCCATCATCCCTTCCCCTGCTCTTTATTCTACCTGTTTTTTTTTTTCATTCTTTGCTCCATCCCCAGGATCTTCGAAACCCAGCAACACAGCTGGATTTCAATTCCAAGACCCCCCCCCCCAATGACCTAACTGTGCCCTCCCCTCTGCTTTCTCCCCTGTCTTACTTCCTGGGAGCACACGCCCTGGGACCCAGGTGTATCCCATCTCTGCTTCGGACCTTTTTCTCCTTCATCTTCTCCATCTCTCTCTCCTCTACTGATTCTTCAAGCCCCACCATGGCTGTGGAAGCACATCTGTGTGGCTTCTTAATAGGTAGAGCAATAAAATCTTAGAATCACTCATCTTCCTGGGAGACATTTGACACACACTGCACCATTCAATCCTTTTAGGAGTCGTCATTCTGTAAGAGAGAACTGGGCCAAGGAACAGACGAGGGCATTGTCAGGTCAGCTGAGCTGGAGAACTGGACTTAGGGGTTCGGAATCTGATGCCTCCCTTGCCCTGGATCACTGCTGCAGTTCAGCAACCGTCCATACGACTGGGCACTTAGAAGTCTCCGATCACTTCACGCAATGCTTTGCCCAAGGAAGATGATACGCCTTTGTGCTTGTGCCTAGGATGGGTTGGACAGCAGCATGTTTTGAGGTCCTATTTAATGATAAAGATCCTTTTCCCCTATTAAGGGGCGGTTTTCACTGCATTATGCAATCAACTTACATGTCAGCCTGACTGAGGCCTTCTCAACTCGCACACACTTCTTTCCTAGAAATTGAAAACGAGTCTGTGCTGACACATTGCAAGGTTTCAATCTACTGCATGCCATTGGTATACTGATTAAGGAACAGAGTGGCTCATTATTCCTCTTGTCCCCCATCATTTTATTTTTCATGTGAATGAATGTTTTGCCTGCACGCATGTCTGTGTACCATGTACATGCCTGGAGCTTGGAAATGATAGAAGAGGGCATCAGGTCCCCTAGAACTGGAGTTACACATGGTTGTCAGTCACCATGTGTGTTCTTGGAATTGAACCTGGGTCCTCTGGAAGAGCAGCCAGTGCTCTTAAATGCTGGGCCATTGCTCCAGTCCCCTCGTTTGTTCATTTAACAGACACTTAAACTAGACTCTGAGGTACTTTTTATTTCTCTCCTTTCTTCCTTCCTTCCTTCTTTTATTTCTTTTCTTTCTTTTTTTGTAAAGAGAATGTTGTGTGTGTGTGTGTGTGTGTGTGTGTGCATGCGTGCGCCTGTGTGTGTGTGTTCTAATGCCCTCCCTCTTCTAGCATTTCCATAGGATGGCCTGGGCAATAGCCTCTGAATGTGGACCTGAAGGAGGTAAAGGATGTGGATCTCCAGTTGAAGAGTTGTCTATGTAGAAGGCACAGGAAATACAAAGGCAGGAGCACACCAGAAATGTTCAAGATCCAGCAGTGTCTCTAATTGTTGGAAAGAAATTATATATTTTTCTCATCTGTACTTGAAGAAGGGAAAGTCTATCTTCTGCACATATATTTCTGCAATCACCAGTACAAACTGAATATACATTCATGTGAGCAGGCAAATCTCCAAGGCCCATGCATAGATTTTGAGCAGAAAGACAGGGTTAAAGTAAATGGTATTACTATATTTAAGATATACAGGAACAATCAGTATTTTAGCCTAGGTTTTCTGGAGAACAAAGGCTAAGGCAAGGATTAAGAGCCCCCTTTATGGGAGGCTAAGAGCTTAAAGGACAGGGAGGCAGGAAAGGAGGAAAAACATACAAGATGCTGCCTGACTTCTCTGACCACTGCCTCATTGAGATCAGTAAGACATAGTGAGTGACCTGTATGTGTGTCTGCATTGGCAGATGCTGATGGTGCCCTATGCTCCAGAGAAAGGGAAACCTGGGAAGAAAGAAAAATGTATCTATTAGGCTCTCTGCCACCATCTTTTGTCAGATAACCCCTACCTCCTTTATCCATCCCTATATCCCTAATTTCCTAGTTGTCAGTTCTGGCTTTCTGCTCAGCTCCCAGGTCTGTGCTGCAGCATTTCACTGAATTCTGTAACAAAAAGAAATAGACATTGAATGTGTATCTGGTTAGCCTGGGTGTATAGCAACTGCCAAAAGAGTCGGACCAGAACTCATAAGCCAGTCACTGATGGACTCCAGGCAATGCGGACGATGGAGCCCAAGGGAGGCTGGTCAGTAGACAGCAGCAATTGAGGCAAAGCTTATGCTAAGGGCTGGAGGCACAGAGATGTGTACAGTCTGGAGGCACACGGGTGTGCACAGTCTGGAGGCACACGGGTGTGCACAGTCTAACCGGTTAACAGCAATACTCAGTAAGGGCAAATAGTCACACAACTCTAACAACAAATGGGGCATAAGCTTTGTTTCCTTTAAGTTCAGGATAAACCAAGATTAGCAATGTGTATGTGGGGAAGCGGGAGGAATTGGGAAAGGAGGGCTGCACCGTGCGCAGGAAATGTCATGTGGAGGGATGCAGCCCTAGTACTTTCTGAGTATACACACCACCTCTGCTGTTACTTTAGCCAGGCCAGTTACTATACAAGTGTCCAGGAAAATTAAAATGACTGGGAAAGGGTGCAAACTGAGCTTGAGTGATAAAATAAACATAAAACCAATGTAATTGACTTAATATGGCTGAATCTTCTCTTTCTTAAAATGGGCAAATGAGAGAAGTTGATGGATTTAATCTTAGCCGGAATTCACTCTGCGGATGTTATAGGTATCTAAAATACTAACGACCTATTCTGCTACATACATTTTTCAATTTTCAAATCATTTAGTTATTGGAGAGAACTAGTCATAGGAGGAACTCAAAAAATTTAATTTACCAAAATGTAATATTATTTATAAAGTGGAACAAGCCTAAAAGGAATAAAAACATAAACCCTTGAGTAGTACATCACCAAGGCAGAATTGTACGAGAGACACTTTGGGTGTAAACTATGAGACACTTCCTTAGTAAGAGCCACTTAAAAAAGGGTGAATCCCTGGTATTCTGCCCAGTTCTTCCTGCCCGTGCTTCTTTCTGATTCTGATGACTGTGGTCTAGTTTCCATCTTTGGACTTTACTCCACTTGGCTTTCTCTCTGAAAAAAAAAAAAAATAGAATAGCTCATAAAAATTTAGTGTGGTGGTTAATCACCAACTTGACTAGATTTAGAATGACTTAGGCACACCTTTGGGTGTGTCCGTCAGGACATTTCCGGAGAGGATTATATAAGGGAGATGATCTGTCCCGAATGTGGGCGTCAGTCAGGGACCAATG
The DNA here is from genome assembly GCF_014885135.2 of Alexandromys fortis. Taxonomy (NCBI): domain Eukaryota; kingdom Metazoa; phylum Chordata; class Mammalia; order Rodentia; family Cricetidae; genus Alexandromys; species Alexandromys fortis. The sequence continues at coordinate 1,104,399 of NW_026067915.1, read as the reverse complement.
ACATGGATGGAATAAAAGAGGAGACTGGGGAAAGCCAACTGAGTGTGACCGTTCTCCCTCTCTCTGCTTTCTCTCCACCATAACAGGAGCTGTTCTGCCAGGAGCCAAAAATATCCTTCCTCTTTTAAGTTGTTTCTGTCTGGTGCTTTGTGATAGTCACACAAAAGCACGAAGCATGGATTGTTTCTAATATAAAAACACTAATCCTGCTGTGAGGCTCTACTCTAGCACATGCCATCAACTCAGCCCAATGATTCCACGAAGGCTCCGCCTCCTGGCACAGGTCAGCCAGGGTTAGGGTTTTGGCAAACCCTTCAGGAGCAGTAACTATCGTCCGAGGTAGCTTGACTGCAGTGAAGAACATGTTATACAGCACACCCTGTCTTCATGCCCCCTGAAGTCAAGAACAATTTGTGGAAATATTCACTTGGTCATTCTACAGCTTCTTGGCTCAGGGCCTGTCTTCTAGATACCCTGACTGGACAGGATGTTAGAATTTTGCACACTTGAAAAAAGGTCTTATCTTTGCAATTTCTTTGAGGAACTAGACGAATTAGATACTTCTGAGTGCGCTTGAAGCAAACTAAAGAAAACCAGTATACCAAGAAGGTACCTGCTGGGTTGGTTGCTCAGTGGTTAAGGGTTTTTTTTGTTTGTTTGTTTGTTTGTTTGTTTTTTTAAAACATTTTTATTGATATTTATTGAGCTCTACATTTTTCCCTGCTCCCTTCCCTGCCTTTCCCCTTTCCTTTTCAACCTTCCCCAAGGTCCCCATACTCAGGAGATATTGGCTATTCTACTTTCTACTTCCCATGTAGATTATATCTATGTAAGTCTCTCTTAGTGTCCGCATTGTTGTCTAAGTTCTCTGGGTTTGTAGGCTGGCTTTCTTTGCTTTATGTTTAAAAACCACCTATGAGTGATTACATGTGACATTTGTCTTTCTGTGTCTGGGTTACCTCACTCAAAATAATGTTTTCTAGCTCCATCCATTTTCCTGCAANTTTTTTTTTTTTTTTTTTTTTTTTTTTTTTTTTTTTTTTTTTTTGTAGAGGAAGCGCATTCAATTCCCAGAACCTCACAAAAGCTCCTAACCATCTGTAACTCTAGATCCAGGGGATCCAATGCCCTCTTCTGGTCTCTGAGGGCATTGCATGCACATGGTGCCCAAGCACGCATGCAGGCAAAAATTATCCAAACACATAAAATAAAAATGTTGTATTTTTTCTTAAAAAAGAAGGCATCTGTGCAAGTTATGGTAGTACATACCTGTAATCTCAGCACTTGGTAGGCTGAGGCAGGAAAACTGAGAATTCAAGGACAGCCTAGCTTTATAGTGAAATTCTACGTGCAAGCAAAATAAAACAAAAGAACGAAAAGCAAAGCATTGGATTTCCCTAGTGACCAAAAGCCACTATTAGAAATGTGGTGGGGATGGGAAAAGATGACTCTGAACTATTTCTCTCTCCCAAGAATGTGGCTACAAGCACATACCACCATGTCCAGATTTTTTTTTTAAATATGGGTTCAGAAGATCAAACTAAGGTCCCTGTGCTTGCAAGGCAAGCAGTTTACTGACCAGATGTTTCTGGAATCCAAATAAGCTGTCCAAGGGGCTGCTCCCTTTCCCCCTTTCAGTTATGACTCACGTGTCTAAGCTAATTCCTGAAATGCAGGACTGGCTTGGGTCAGTTTGTGTGCTGGAGATACCTCCTTCATTGCCCCCTATTAGTGATGGTTAAATGAACCTTTCGAGGATTGGCTACATATTATCTATCAATTAGTATAAGCATTAATAAATGAAGGCAGATTACAACAGAAATATTTGTGTTCTGTAAATAATAAAAAAACTTTTTGATGAACATACAAACACCGTAAGCAAGTACTAAGTTCAGCTGCTAGGATTTCTGGGTCTCTGCATCCAACCAGGACTGCTGAGATGGCGGGTGCTTCTACAGCAGTGGTCAGCCAGGCCATGCTTGAACAGGTAACTTTTGCATGCTCCTATTTAACTAATTTTATTCACCTAAAAGATACCTTAAACCACTGGAATTGAGATACTACATACCAAAAGAGCAAGCTTCCTAGTCTGGATTTTTTTTTCTTTTTTCCAGCAGGGCCAATCAGACCAGACTTAAAGTGAATGAGGCGATTCTTGACACAAATCCTTTGCCATAGCTGCACAGTTTATCCATGTCAATCACTCATCCATTCGAGCAACGGGCACCGACCAGCTGTGTGCCAGCTAGTGTGGACCACTGACAATGCAAAGATGGGTTGTTCTCTGTGCTGTCGTGTGCATCTCTCCTCTGGCCCACCAGGAGGCTCACACAGTAGCTCACAGTCCTGGCAGCTTGATAGTACCCAGGTTTTTAAAACATTTCAATGCTCAGTCCTGACAGATCCTGACATTGATAGACTCTTAGGGCAGATTGTGAGTAAGCTAAGCAAATTCAGAGATAATCTGAAATGTAGGACTCCATCAAACTGAATGATATTCTGGCCAAGGTGTAAATGAGGCTTCTGAGACATGTTTAATGGAAAAGAAAGTGTGCATTGCCCATATCCCCCACATCTGTGGCAGTTAGGGACCTGTGTCATGCCTTGACCTATAGTACCAGGAGAGGGACCTAAAATGTTATCATATCCTCAACCCTGCTCAGAGCACTCTAGAATTTTCCTCTTTCCCTTTTTCTTATTATTCGTGAACTATGTTTAAAGTATTTCTTAATAAGTATACTGGGTTTACAGAATTTGTACCCTCCTTTCTCCTGCTCCAACTCTTTAATGTTGCCCTATGCATTCTAGTCACAAGTGCAAATTTGAGAATAAAGGAGGGAAGAAAAGTAGGAAGAGAACAAAGAAAAAAAAAACAAGGCTTCTTCTCCTAAAAAAATCTTCTAGAATAATAGAGAACAAATAGGTGTAACTGTCTTTGCGGGGTCATGTACAGGGAAGAGCAGATTGGAGACCTTTTCTATGTACTCGGAGGTGGTGGGGAGCAGTTTCAGAAAAGTGTAAGCCACGATCCTGCTGTTGGCACCTTCTCTGGAGTGTGTTTTCTTTTGCTCATGAGTAGCAAACCACTATAGAGAAAGCAGGGAACTTCAGTCTCTGTAGTGGTAATCCACACAACTTACAACTTGAGTTGGCTCATTCTCCCTGGAGCCTTTCTTGTCTCAGAGAAAAAGTTCATAGGATGCCTCTGACATTCCCCTGTCTCAAGACAGAGGCTTTTAAAAACTCTTCTGTGAAGGAACCATGAAAGCTTCTAACGTAGGCAAGCGATCAGCACTCCCACCCAGCTCTGTCACTTGTCTTGGTTACTTTTCTACTGTGGTGACAAACACAATGGCCATGTCAAAAAACTTATAAAAATAAAACATTTAATTTGAGGCTCACAGTTCCAGAGGGTTAGTGCATGATCATCATGGTGGGAGCATCACAGGCAGGCAGGCAGGCAGGCACGGCACTAGAGCAGTAGCTAAGAGCTTATATCTGCTCCACAACCACTAGACATATAGAGAAACTGGAAAGATGGGACACTCTGTCACATCTCCTAACCCTTTACAAATAAACTGGGGACCAACCATTCAAATATATGAATCTATGGGGGCCATTCCCACGCAAGCCATCCCAATGCCTGTGATCTACAAAATGGAGCAGCACGGTATGATAACCATAAAGGATGCAGCAGTGGAAAGTATATCATAGGGGTAAACAACAGCTCTCTAATTGAACTTCCGGCCTGTTCAACAAGAGGAAGATCACACTCAGTACTGGAAACCTAGCTACCTACCCAGGGCTAGTAAACCCATGGATCTTGGATGAGAACCCACAATCGCCATTTTACTAAACCAGCACAATCCCTAACTGCATTCTAAATATCTATCCTATACTCACAGGTAAGTGTAGTTCTCACTCTTCATCAAGGACACTTCTCTTTGTATAGATGGAGGCCATTACAGACAACTACAAGCAATAAAAACGCAGAGCTGTGGAGCTCAGTCAACAAGGATGCTTTTACAAAACTATTCCTGCACCTGAGGCTCAGGGAATATTGTGGGAGACAGGGTGCAAAGATTGTAAGAGCCAGAGGATCATGGAGTTTGCTGAGATTGTGTCTCCTGGTAATGTCAGAAGTTGCAGCCATAAAGTCTCACCAATGTGACTTCATAAATATGAGCTGAACAAGGACAATAACAATAAACATGCAAAGTGGATGGGACAGGAAAAGCCCCAGAAGCCTTAACCCTACACAGAGAGCTACAGGCAACTAAGGAGTGTTGAGAGTAGGAGAAATCCTTTTCCCTAGGGAAGAACACACTAGTTGGTTATTCAATACCTAATGGTCAGCTCTGAAAACATACATATAAGCAACATTACACTGAATGATCAGATTCTATTTATGTATTTAGTAATATATATGTACATATACACATATATATTTAACAATTAATGAGAAAATACATATGTATATGTATAGACATAAACACATATATATTTAACAACAATGAATTTGAAAGAGGAGGGGTGTATGGGAGGGTTTTGAGGAAGGACAGTCAAGGGGGAAATGATGTGATTATATCATAGTCTCAAAAAATAAAAGAAATAATTAAAAATTAACATTCCACAATATCTAGGAAGAATGTGCTGAGAATGTATTCTAAGAGTCGAACATTCTATTGAACTCTTCTGCACCTTATTGTGTTTGTCATTCTGTCTAGGAGGTAAGAACACGTAAGAACAAGAGAAGAGCAGGCTTGCCGACAACTTCTAACTAATGACAGGCTGGAATAGGTAACTTGATAACCCCCTTCACATATATTCACACTCTGAAATCAAATCTCTGTTACTGCTTTGAAGTTTTAAGTCAATATGTTATGTATAAATAAGAGGCATACACAAGAGTGAATATCGGGAAAAGTTATTAAATTTTAGATGGAGAAACTTTAAAAAAACAAACATCAAAAAATCTTCAGTGGTCACCATGTGGCATCCTAAAGAATATCTGAACAATGACAACACCACTTGACGTGCCATTGTGGGTTGGGTTAAGTTTCATAAGACCCTATCCCCAAATGAGGAGCTATGGGCAACTAAAGACTTCTGGGAAAGAGAGAATGAGCCACCCTCAGCAACACTAAGTGAACTAAGAAGGTTGTATTTACATGTCTAATGAATGCATACATGTAACAAGAGTGAAGAAAGAAAATAAAATGACAGAGAAGACTTCAATAAATTTTTCTGTCAGTATTTATTCTAATAGGCTTCCTCCATATGATAGCAGCTTAGAACCATGGTTTCAGAGGGAAACTCACATCTACTGAAGCCAGTCTGGTTATGGTACGTGTGTGCTTTGCCTATTCAAATCAACATCTTCATGATTGGGCTTTTGCATCTGAATTGTGTCCCTGACTAGAATAGGCCAGGTTGGTGTTCTTTTCTGTACCATGCTATTATTATCAGCACCCCCATTTTAAAGATGAAGAAACTAAGTGCCAGAAAGAATACAATGCTTGGATAACCCAACCTGATAAGTGAAATAGGTTTGTGATGAAAGCAGTTTTCTGAGTACCTGCTTGCAAAGCCAGGGTTCAGGCTAGAGATGTGGGTCTTTATCACCTTGTAGACAGAATGCTATAGTTTTCTTTTCTTGGGAAATTCTTTGAAAATCATCTCAATGCAGCAATTCTTGCAAAATGTAAGAGTACAATTTTCTTTGACACAATCTCTAGGGAATTGGTGGCATTTTTTTTTTCTCTCTCAGATAGCTCTGGGCCGATTGAGAAAACAGAGGCTGAGCCCTGTTATTTCATTCTGAAACAAGGTGGTAACTGGTTTGAACTTTTTAAAAGAAAAGAAAAACAGAGTCAATGTACTCTGTCTTCTGGTTTCTTCTGAGTGACAGTTTTGTCTAAAATCTAAAATACATCAAAAGAATTTACTGTTTAAAATATTTCCTGCCTGTAGCCTCAGATTTAGAATTTTATTATACAGTTGTATTTTTTCTTGTTTTGCTTATCTGTTGAAGACAGGGAGATTGGGCCTTAACTGGATTTAGTTCTGTTTAAATGTCAATTTCTCCCAATTTGGGGGTCTGGGGAAATGGTTTGGTCTGTATAGGGTTCGCCATCCAAGTGTAAGAACTTGAGTTCAGATCCCTGACACACAAAGTCAAGCATGGTGACCTGTGTTGAATACCAGCTCTAGGAAGGTGGAGATCATATCTTAGGGGCTTGCTAGACAGCCAGTCTAAATGAACTTGTGAGCTCCAGGTTTAGTGATAGACTCTGCCTCAAAAGGAAAGTAGGAAGTGAGTGATAGAGCAAGACATGATTTCAATCTTTGGCCTCCAAGTACATACATCTGTGCACAGAAACATAAACATGTGCACATGTATAAAGTACACACATGACTTTTACAAACTCTCCTAATTTGGACTATATTTTCAATGTAGTTTGTGACAGCTAAACAAATAATTCTGCTATGAACATAGTTGAACAAATACTTCTGTAGTATGATTGAGAACCTTTTGGGTATATGCCCAAGAGTGGTATTGCTGGATCCTGAGGTAGGTTGATTCCCAGTTTTCTGAGAAACTGCCATACTGATTTCCAAAGTGGTTGTACAAGTTTGCATTCCCACCAGCAATGGATGAGTGTTTTTCTTACTCCACATCTTCTCCAGCATAAGCTATCATTAGTGTTTTTGATTAAAAGATGTAACACCAAGAAAATATAGACAAATATCTTGAATAAAATAGTTGCAAATTTTCTTTAAAAAAAAAAAGCTTTCAAACCAGATTCAACAACACAGCAAAAAGATTCTACCACAATCACGTCAGTTTCATTCCAGAGATTCAGGATAAGTAAACTTTACATCATATGTTCAACATATATGTCCATAAATATAAACAACCTCATAAATGGATTCAAAGAAAGAAATTTCATGATCCTCTCAATAGATGCCAAAAAGACTTCTGATGAAAGCCAACATACCTTTATGATAAAAAAAAATTATCGAGAAGGTAGGGCTAGAAGGAGCATATCTTAGCATTATAAAATCCATATTTGACTAAACAATAGCCAACATCATGGTAAATGGGGAAAATTAAGCATTTTTTAAATCAGGAGCAGGACAAAGGTGTCTGTCTACTCTCTCCACTCCTATTCAATGTGCTTGAAGTCTTAGCAAAAGCAATGAGACAAGAAAAGGAAATCTATGGAACACAAATAGGAAAAAAGTCTAAGTATACTTTCTTGTAGGTGACATAATTACATGCATATGAGAACCTAAGTATCCTGTGAGTAAACTCTTATCACTGATGAACACTTCATCAAAGTAGCATGTTACAAAATTAATATATACAAACAATAGTCTTTCTACAGACCCATAACAAACACACTGAGAAATTACAGAAACAGTTTCACTTATATTGTCAAACTAAAATACCTTGGAGCAAACCTGACCAAAGAAGTAAAACACTTCTACAGTGAAGGCTTTAAAACTCTGGAAAAATAAATTGGAGAAGACATGAAAAGATGTAAAGATTAATATTGTGAAATGATCATACTATAGAAAACAGCCTATCTATTCAGTGCAAAGCCCTTCAAAACAGTGTCTCAGTTCTCCTCAGAGATAGAAAAATATCTTAAAACTCAGATGAAAGCACACACAAGAAAACCTTCAGCTATCCAAAGCAATCCTGGGTAAAAAGACTATGCCCAGTGATGTGGGATTCCCCTCTGTATGCTGTGACTATCATTAGTTAATAAAGGAACTGCTTTGGGTCTATAGAAGAACTATAGGTGAACAGAGATAGGCAGGGAAAATGAAACTGAATCCTGGGAGAAAGAAGGGCAGAGTCAGAGAGAACCCATGGAGCTGCTACCAGAGACAGGTGCGCTGAAACTTTGCTGGTAGGCCACAACCTCATGGAAATGCACAGATTAATGGAAATGGGTTAAATTAAGATGTAAGAGTTAGCCAATAAGAAGCCAGAGCTAATGAACCAAGCAGTGCTTTAATTAATACAGTTTCTGTGTGATTATTTCGGGGCTGATCAGCTGGGAACAAACAAGCAGTATACCCCCAACAGCCCAGCGGTAGATATGGTGGTTCATATCTAATATCAGCCTATTACTTCCACCATAAGTATTTTCCTGCTATGGTCCCCAGTATTTTCCTGCTATGGTCCCCAGCTTGCCTATGAGTTAGACATAGATTTTTTTCCAACACTTTCAGGTATTGTTTTTCACTATTGCCAGGAATGGATGTCTCCTTCATGGTTGTACCTATCTTCAGTTGTTCATGTCCTACATGCCTACATGAATTCATTCCTTTATGGCTAGCCAGATTTTGAAAGCAGGTTACAGTGCTTTAAAGATATATATA